>NC_134708.1:56351776-56658026 GCF_043290135.1 Rhipicephalus microplus
AATAACACTTTGGAATCGCCTTCCCGACACCATTGTTGCCACACCTGACCGCACATCGTTCCGCGCAAAATTGGAATCCCACTTTGATTCCACCCATTAACCCGTGGCTGTAAATATATTTTACCAACGTACTGTATGTGTAATTTGCTTGTGCCTATCGTTGTTTCTACTCTAATTCCCAGCCAAAGCGTTTCTTT
The DNA here is from genome assembly GCF_043290135.1 of Rhipicephalus microplus. Classification (NCBI taxonomy): domain Eukaryota; kingdom Metazoa; phylum Arthropoda; class Arachnida; order Ixodida; family Ixodidae; genus Rhipicephalus; species Rhipicephalus microplus. The sequence continues at coordinate 56,351,974 of NC_134708.1, forward strand.
TGTGTGTTATTTGATTCATTTTTGTTGTGAATTTTGACCAAACTACCATATTAGAACTGTACTGTTTATAATAATTTGTTCAACTTGAATTATACACACTCACAGCGTATTTTTTGTCCCCCCCCCTATGTAATGCCCTCGGGCCTTTAAGGATGCAATAAATGAAAGGAAATGAGAATTCCTTTTCAAAAAGAGCATTATGCAAATTCTGATGTATCCAAAATGAAGAATACACGGCACTCTCTATATGCACCCAATAAAGAACTATATGACCAATGAGATCGGTGTGAAATCATACATCAACAGTGAGATAAGGGGATGCTTGCGCGACAACCATAAATCATAAATGGGACATAAGTTCATGAGATAGTAAGTGTAACATTTTTGACAAACGTTTCGGGTGTGCAGCGCCATCAAAAACACGGGCAAAGGCACATAAACACCACGGCCACGGACATGGAAGCACTACTTAGTGGCTCTACCATTGCAATTATATGTGCCATAATCGCTCAAAAGTTCTTTGTGACGATCATGCTTTACCAGAAATGACAGTGATAAATATCTTAAGGATTTGTTCAGCTTGCAAAGAAATTGACGTTCCCCCATAGTAACAGGTTCGCAGATCCGACAACACTCATTTCGTGTTTTGTGTTACATATAAGTCAGAGCTCTGATGATGCAGGATTCTGATGCAGCCGCTGAAGACTTACGAACTTGCTCCGTATAGTATCGAGAAGGTCGTTTCCCGCGGCCCACTCAACCAGTCCACACGGCTGAACTGATACGCGGGTTCTCGTTGTTCCATGTCTAGCGTTTTACAACAGGGCTGCATTACGCCTCCGAGTTGTGGACCTGCCTCGAGTCTGCAGTTTCTTGAGTTCGAATTGTTCGTCAAATGCTCGATGGAGCTCGTGAGTCTAGGCTGTTGGCTCGCTTGGCGTACGGCGCTCCTGGTGGTGGTGCTCTCCTGGTTCGCTCTAGCGAGGTGGCCCATCGATAGCCGAGCGCGGGGGACTCGGACATCGATGTCAATCGTGAGAATGATCCGCTTGGATATGACGTATAGAAAAGCAGCGCAGAGGTAACTGTCGATGAAGAACTCGAGCTCCATACCGGTAAATACAAAACGCCCAACTGACGTGTCTGATGATGATGATGATGATGATGCTCCTTACTGACGTATCTATATACATCGTTGTTTGTTCGTTTCTAACAATATGGCACATACCCACTCCGAGGGGAATGGCTGAGACTGTGGATCATAAACTTCGGTGATAACTACCACAATATTTCATACCATAAGAAAACGAAAAAAAATAATAGAAAGAAGGAGAAAGCCTCCGCCGAGTGGCGGCAGCACCAAGTCTTTTTCTGGTGTGGTGCATGCGTTCAGATCATGTTAGCAACGAACTTAATCCCGGTGGACACGTACACTAACAGGACTAGTTTAAACATAATAAAACACTTTTATTAATTGAGAAGTAAATAAAGAAGAATGTTCTCACCGAAGAGACACTCACTCGAGTTCGTCGCTCGGGGGGACACACACAGCGCCCGTCGAATCCCGCATGTCTTTTGCACTCGCGAACACACATCCGCACCATATATAGATTAATGTCCGCACTGTCACACGAACGCACACACACTGCCTAGACTTGAGCTATTCGCCACTAGTCGTGGCGCATTACGTAGGGGGCGATAGTAACTTGCTAAATAGTTAAGCAGAAATGCTGCGCGAGTGCGGGGGTCACTTTACGCCGTGACCCCGACAAAGAAGAAGGGCACCCAGTTACGGTGTTGAAATACACACCCTGATGTGCACATCTGCCGCTGTTACAAGGTGGCCCATTAGCGGTGTGTATGAAGTTCTTGACCTCTTCAACGCACCAACCGCAATGGTCCTGTTCAAACCAGGACCATTGCGGTCTCTCTGCTGTATCAGATGATAACATCATGGCGGGCTACGGTCCGTTAATAATGTAGCCAGCAAACTAATGCATGAAGAAAAAAACGAGGAATAGCGAAAACTTTATAATTGAAGGAAATATAATTGAAGGAAATATCTTCACACAATATTGAATGATGAAATGTACTTTACAACCAACAAGACGGCTCTGTTTATCTGATCAGAGCAATGCACAATGAATGTGTTATGTTTTAACAGTGACCTGATGATGACAATAGCGATGATGCCCCAAACAGTGACTTCTTTTTCACCTAGTTACGGTGGCTTCCCCCCCCCCCCCCCCCTGTGAGAGATTGGTCGAAAATCAAGTGGTTTTGGAAATTTATGTACAAATTAAAAAAAGCAATATTTACTAAAAAACAACACATTTATAACGAGTGCAGAAGACTGTGCACGATCCAACTTATAAAAACCATCAGGCAGTTCCACACTGTTAGAATTGTCGTATAGGGAAACTGTAAGTGCGCCACTGCATGTTGTTGCCGAGTGCGATAACGAGCATAGTCGTCATGGTCATTAGCCTTATCATCATAATCAACATTTTGTTTTAATTGATTATTTATCATCCTCGGTTCAGGTGACCTGCGCGATCGTTTCTACTACCCTTTCTAGAGTTCCAGCACGCTCTACTTTTACTACTACTGCTACTACTACCACAATTACAAATAATAATAATAATAATAATAATAATAATAATAATAATAATAATAATAATAATAATAATAATAATAATAATAATAATAATAATAATAATAATAATAATAATAATAATAATAATAATAATAATACTATTATTATTATTATTATTATTATTATTATTATTATTATTATTATTATTATTATTATTAAAAATAAAATTTACTAATAAGAGAAAGAAGGAACCCATTATACGTAGATTGCATGTACACAAAAGAAGCTGAGAGTAATATCTTCAGGTACTTAATCAACTGGTTCCATTGGGTTGTTTCTGCACAACCAAGGCCAGACACTCGTGTGATGGCGATGCTCCTAGCCCAGTGGCGTAAGCGCACTGTCTGACGTGTTAGTTAACGATGACAAGGATGGATAGTAATGATGATAATAAAGGGAAGCCCTTGTAATGTGTCATTTTTCTATTTTTCTATCGCAAAGTATTTTGTCTTGTTAACTTTATTTCTTTGTTCCCAGAATTAACAAGCTACGGCTTGGACAATCAATCATGAGGCCACAAAATGAATGGGTCGCATTTGACCTGTTCCACCTCGTTGTTGTGGGAACCAGAAAAAGAAACGAAGAATAACAAAAACGTTATAATGAAAGATAACATGGCGAGAATATGGTTCGAGTGAGCTGAAGGAAATATCTTCAGACAAAATTGAATAATGTTGTATTTTTATATAATATTGAAATATGTCATGTTTGCGCCACCGAAAAAACATCGAAGACTTGCTATAATTCGATGTTCACCCTAGATTTGCCTCGGGGAGACTAGTCATCTCCAACGCACCGCAACGCAGGGTAATCAGCCAGTTTCCATGCAGCTGTACTGGAACACAGTCCCCATCTCTTGTCGGCTGGCAAGGAAGCAAATGCATCCTTTTTTTGGGGGATTTAGATGAAAAAATTTTGGCCTGCCTGCCTGCCTGCCTGCAGTGTCCGTTGCGTCCAGGTGGTTGGATTTTTTTCTTACTTCTCCTCTCACTCCTCCACGACCCTATTCCCCTTCCCTATACGCCCGTGTAGAGCAGCCAACCGGAAGTTGTTCAGGTTAACTCCCCTGCTTCCTTCCTTCCTTCCACTGTTTAACAATGAAGACAACTTTACAATCATTGAAGCTTGCAAGAGACATGGGGTGATGCTCTACGCAATGTTTCTGCACAGCCTCAGTCTCGCAATCGCCCACTTCGTCTGCGAGCTGCACTGCGTGGCCACTTGAGAACACCACTAGCGCAACGTATATGCCTGCTGCCGGTGACAAGGAGACGCAATACTGTAGAGTGAAGGAAGACGTGCTTTGAAGGCACAGGGTGAGGGTGACCCTTGCAACAATTGTCATCTCAACGTGGCAACGCAATAACCACTAGCTGCTACCTGTCCGTGCTGCTCTGTTCTAGTGAGGTAGGCACATAAAAAATATTCTGTATGGACATGTCAGAGGCTACAATCGGAACGGTCCCGTCTACTACAAGCCGGCCTTCGCTACTGTGACACGACCAGCTATGACCACTGCAGATACATAAGATTCCGCAGGACAACGCTTCACTTCACACGCAACACTGGTCTTATCCGGGCTTGACCAACGAAGCTTAAACTTGCACACAAATAATTTCTAAAATGTTCTGTGCGCAATACAAAGAGCTTGTATGTGGTACTTACATAGAGATAGTTATACACGTCCACATTGTTTTTATTTTGCTCGTCACTGCCTGGCAACGGCTGCTGAGGCGTAATCACTCATAAGCCCTGACGAAAGGGCAAGTTTAAGGGCTAGTTTATGTTACACACAACTTTAGCGGAAGACAACAAACAATAAAGCAAAGAGGGTATAAAAAACGTTAGTCCTCTTGTCATAATCATAAGATGAAGATGAAAAAATGAAGGCGGACAAAAGGACAACTTGCCGTCGACAGAGAAAGAACCTGCAACTATCGGATGACGTGTCCAGTACCATGCTCTACCAGTTGAGCTACAGCGTCTCAATGGTAAGAGCATCGCTATAGTACAGTACACTTTCTGCGAGTTGGCTTATACTCATTTGTGTTTGTCGTCAATTGGATGACACACACAAATGAGGGCTGACATAGACGGCGCTCACCTGTGTTTTTTGTGTCTCCTGTCATCGTCTAAGTTTCGCTTCACCTGTATGACTTTGCTGCAGCGCATTATCGCATCTTCTTCGAGCGTCGTGCTCACAACCACGTCACGGTCTTCGTAGTGAATTCCACGCAGGCTGCTCAGTGGAGTCTCTGTGCTGCGGTGCTGAGCTATTAGCGCTTCGAAGCCATCGTTTGAATTTGTAGCGTGCCCAGCGCTGAATCACGGTGGCTGCAGCCTCTTCCCTGGACAACTGTGTCGTTGCTTCACGGGTGGTGAATTAAAAAGAAAAACAAATGAAGATAATGTCGCTCTCCTTATTAAAAAAAAACTCTTTCGTAAACTGATCAACAGTCGTCAATAAAGGGCAGTGTAAATGTACAGCCGTTACAACATAAGTTCAGTACTCCACGAGACTATTCTTCCAGCATTGTTCTATTTTGCTTTGTTTTCATCTGCGTAGAGTGATGTTTTTAATTTCTAAACGTTTTCTACGTTTCATACGGATTCATGTTGTTTTGTTGTGTATCACTACGTAATGTGCATCTTGGTTTACTTGTGCATGTTTGTTTGTTGTGCATTTGTCCTGCGTTGCACATCATATTTCGTAATTATCAAGTAATGTCACTCTTCTTTCTTTTTGTGGGTATTATTACGTGACTGATGCCTGGAAATTTCTCTGGTCCCTTTCAGCTGTTTTTAACAGTCTTTTGCTTGGGGAAACCACCACTTCATTGTGTTAGAAATAAAGTTCAAATTTCAAGTTCTATATTCAAGCCGTGGGAGCTGTGTAAACGTAAAGCGATTTCATGTCAACTTCTGTTGCAGCTAACAAGGAGCTTTTCTTCTTGGGACGTATCATATCTTCCCCATCTTCATATGGGGAGCAGGGCACGTATACCCACCACACTTTTTCAGCCATAGCCGGTCACCTAGTCTGTGCCCCTTCGGGCGTATTGCGGGCGCCCATTGGTTACCGCCTGTCTTCCCAGCACCCAGCGTGACTTTTTATTGTTCACCTCCTCTCCCACTACCTCTCCCCCTGATTCGGCACATTTCTTTCTCCGAGTTGCGTAACGACAACAGCGAAATCTCGACGAAGAACATCTTTGTCGCGAACATTGCCATTTCATGAAATTCTGGATCATCGGCACCCAAGCTTCACTATATATAGGGGTTTCGCTAGTTTAGATGCACTTCAGTTGTCAATGACTTTTGAATATTCTCAACCATTTTTTTTGGCACGATTAAAACTAGACCGCACAGCGTAGCCACTCAATACTAGGTCCATTTATGTAGTGGCTATACAGTGTACTTAAATATAAACAAGAAACTCTCTGATCTCATGATAAATAACCCTTACAACTGAACCAAAGGGACAGCGTTATGTGTCTGAATACGGAGCCGTCTCGCTCGGGACGTTCGCTGTCGTAGCCAAAATGAGAACTGAGCGAACGATTGGATGAGTTGTAAGAGCTGGAGAGGAAAGGATGAAATTTACATAGGTGAGGGCAGCAACATTAACAGTTCTTCAAAATGGCCTGTAAGCGAGGCGCAGTAAATAACCACACTCAGGCGTGCCGTGCAGACGTACCATGTACACGTAACAAGATATCCGACCTAACGTTATTTTGAAGCGTCGATCATAGAAACGTCTTTTAACACCTGCGAATGTTCAGCTCTGCCGATTGGGGCCCATCAAATGGGCGTGCGCGGCGCTGTACACGTGAGCGTATACAATTAGAACAATGAATTTGCAGCCTCACACTGTCGAATGCGTGCCACTTATATATGTGATAAAGCAGAGTAACATTTCTCAATATTTTTTGAATCGATCCTAAAAGAAAAAAAGAATTTCTTTTCAATTACTGAATTGTCATTTCGGAAGGACAAAAGTGCTACCCCTGTAGCGAAAACACATTTGGGAAAGGAAAAAACAGAAGGGCGGTAGAACTAAATACAAGTGGTGACGCCAGCTTAGGGGTTATCGCCTCAAGTTGTCGTGACATCACAGGGTTTCACAACGAATGTGAGAGAGTTCTTCATACTGTACCAGTAAGTGGTCATCAGATTGGGCTATAGGCGAATGGAATACTAAACGCGGCAACCTCGAGGGAATTTTATTGAGGCTTTGTATCTGAAGCACAAAACAAAGATGAATTTATTTTCATTACATAACACTGATGCTAAGAGTGCGGAATTCCGTTGGGAAAATAAAGCATTAAACGTTGCCTTCTGAGTTTTCTTCTATCACCCTTATATAGGTCCGTCGTAATGCGCACCTTTAGCCAGAACATTATACCTTTATCGTGGTTTCTTGGCTATAGCCGCCATATTATGCGGGACTTGACTAAGTTTTAATGATGAAACTACAGTAGCAAGAGTATTGAAAAATAGACCTTTCAACTGATAACGCAACAATGTAAGCATATTTCTAATGTCATCTTAACATCTCTTTGGTGTGAATGCATTCCAGAGTAGTTCGCTCTATGGGACCAATTGCGAATTGCGCCAGACCACCAGTGCAGCGTGACCCCGTGGCAAAGTGCTCACCTTTCGGGTCCTCAATGAGCACCGTGTCGTGCTCGAGTCGTTCTCGAAAATCGGCGTGTTTGATTTCGTCCTCATTACGGCGGATGTTTAGGCGAGCCATCTCTGAGATGCTGAAGTTGGATTTCCACTCGACCGTCGTGGCATGAAGCGGTGTCGGTGGCGACGGCTTGGCATCACTTGTGTTCTTCTTGGGACCACGTTTACAACACCTTCTATTGAAGAGGTATTCGCCAAGTTACGATGAGCACGTATACAGATATGTGTACAGGGAAACTTTAACAACAAGTTGCTTTGTCTCAAAGTGGCCCACGTAAATACAACTCATTATAATAAGTTGTAAGACAGTAAAACAAAATAGACATAGAGGAATAATCAATCACGCCAACACGAGCGCACATTCAGCTTTAGTGCCTCTCTGCCATCAGAGTTCCTCAGTGCTTCAGAAAGTGTGCTACCTATAGATGTAACAGCACTTAATGTAAAGGGCCACCAGTATATCTTGGACTTATGCTGAGATGAAAGACGGCACGTCATCAAGGTGGACCGGAATGTTCGTGGAAGACATTTGCATCCTGGAAGGACAGGGCTTGTTGTTTCTCAGAAATATACAACAGCAACGAAATCTCATTGAGCATTGAATTGAAACACAAAAAAACTGCGCCAATTTCCTAGACGGAAGCTTCCTAGGAGATGTTATTAGATATTCCGCAATGAATGATTCAGTTCTGAGGTATGTTCGGAAGATTCGAACATGCATTTTCCGCTGTGCGTGCTACGTAGACAGGCCAAAGCCTTGCACCAGTAACCATGCAGGAATCTGGTGAGCATCATCGCCGCCACCAACATCACCAGTCATTGTACCACAGTATTTCTGTTTATGGCAGTTATCCACAACCCGCAGGCCACTAGCAGCATATGGCCCGCGAGGCAGTATTTCACAGCCAACAGCACGACTTCAAAACACCTCCCCTTCTCTTGCCACATCATATCTGATGACACCCATGACATTTTTCAGCCCAAATAACGTTGACACTTGTAACCTCTGTTTGCAAATTTCAAGCTTGTGATACGTGCGGAAAATTAAGAACGATTTTTGTTTCAATTTTGTACAGAATTACCAATACGCCTAATTTTTTCCTCTTGCAGCACCCCTTCCCTCGTCCAGTTTTCCCTCTAGCTCCCGCTGAGTCAGCTTAATGATAAGTGACCCTCCACATGAAAACGTTGCATAGCCATGATTTATGTTGTTCCTGTTCACTTATGCACATCCGTTGTGCGTTTGTTTATGAACATTAATTCAATACTCTTGCTCAAGTGTACTTATGGCTGAGCAACGCGTAAGCGAAATAAGTAAATCTGTTTCCTACGCATCCACTTGTATGTAACATGACTTTGTAGTCGAAACAGGTAGAAAGGAGGGATCATACTGGATGCGAAAATTCGTTAGAGCCATACACTTTTACCTGGCTGCACCTTAAAGAGCTCCACGGAGTTCGAATTTCCCGCGCCCTCCTTTACAACGTCTTTCATAATGATACCATAGCCTGGGATCTTGAACTTCGGTAATTACCATAATGAGATGGAACGTACGTTACAATGAAGAAGCAGAAGATGGACGCCACCAGCAGGCATGATTTGTAGCAGCCAACGCCTGTGGCCTTCTCGACGTTTTGCAAGGCTGTCAAGGTGTCTCGGAGCAGTGCTTGAGAGTCAGGGGGCACGACTGCGTCCAGCAAGTGCTCTGACAGAAGAAATAGTGCCCTCCACCAGACGCGCACTGTCGGAGAATAGAATGGCAGAGAGTACAGAGCGGCTCCGAATTCGCCTCTTCAGCTGCACACGTCATTACGTCAATCAACCGTGCATTGATCTGAATGTTTTTTAACCGACTCGGGGGCACTTAAGTGAAACAATGCATTAGCTTGAACTAATGAACAGTACTGTGAAAACTCGAACGTCATTAATTTTCACACCATAGGAATATTATCACTTGTTGACATGAATCTCAAAAGTCTTAACTTCCAATTTCCTGCTGAAAGCTCCGATGGCAACGTCACAGATATTGCAATGTGCGTTTTTTCCTATTTTGGTCAAACAAATCTTTTTTTTTTTAAACTTGCGTTCTAAAGTTTCTAGAACCTTCAAAAGGCAATACACTTCATATTCACCTATTACGAGGTATGTAGGCTCTAGTGACACCATCCCAATCTATCAGGTCATGGTGACTGGTAAGGAAACATGAATGTGATGTAACCAGATGCATTTTCTTTTCGCGTTTTTGTTTTTACCAAGGGTGTTCTCACAGCAAGCGTGATGTTTCTATTATCACGAATATGCAACATAATGGTACGAAAAATAAGTCACTTTTTTTCTTCAGTGTCCATGTAAGTTTTGGGAACTAAATACTCATGTATTGCCTCCTGCTCTATAGATTTGATCCCCTCATAATTTGTACAATAAGGTATGCAGAAAGGTGGTTCGGTAGAACAGAGAGTGCTGTGGCTCTGCATCGGGACCCTGAGGAGAAATAAGAAAACGTCAAAAAGAGATAGTGAACCTCCTAATTGCAATGAGCATATTTTGAAGATGATATCATATCGCACAGGCTTGTCTATTATTCGCAGATGCCTGGACGCAAGAAAGTGAGGGGTTTATACCATTATTATCATAATTTATTCGAGGTAACATGTTGGGCAAAGGAACGACCTAGACAATGCAAGTCGCCTCTTCAGTGCGGAACCAATGGTAGCGACGGACGTTTCCAGCCCACTTCGCTCACACACATTACCATACGCCTTCAACGCCAGCGTTGAGGAGCGCCGATCCATTAAACTTTATTTACTGTTGTCTTGTGCTATCTTTCATCTCCCTAAGTAAAACAGTAATTTACAAATATCTTTGCATAAAATATGCGAGTGCGTTAAGTTTACTGAATGACGCTTAGTAATCACGGACCTCAGCGTAACGCCCTGTCAGAAACATCGTTGTAGCTCAGCTTTCATAAAAGCCGTCCAGTAATTCCTTATTGGCACGAGAAACAAGGAACACTCTTGCCTCTCTTCCAGTGGCGTAGCCAGCAGATCACACACCCGGCCCGTGCCGCTTACGACACTTTTTTCAGCTATAGCACAGAGCTCAACGTCATCACTCTCGATTACACTTGCCTGCGAGGTCTCCACACCAGTATAAAAGTGACCCCCTCGCCCCCCCCCCGAATGAATTCCTGCCTACGCCACAGCTCCTCTCAAGCACTTTTGGCCCCCATTATTCTCTGTTGTTTTCCAAATACTTAGAAAACGAAATTTTAGAAATAACACTGGTACGAAATAAAGGGGTCTTGTTCGAAATAAATATTACAGTGTATACTATGTCATTACAGCATCAGCTATCTTAAAATAAGAGGCGATTCACTGCCAGTATAGCTAATAGAAACACAAATTAAGTAGTTGAATGAAACAGCAAATGCTTTTTTTCGTAAGAAGCTCGGAAAGTTGCAGCAACTGAAAGGGCAGACCTGCCCCATGCACTTCTTTATACCTGGCCTCCAAGATATGCTTCGGGGGGGGGGGGTGGCGTTGAAAAATAATGTGACCCTAAGGAATACAACACTGCGCATCCAACGCCCAAGTTCTAGAGCCGCCTCAGGGCACCTGAGTAATAAGTACTGTGGTGGATAGTAAAAACTGCAGGATGGAGAAGATAGAATCTCGCGATGAAAAAATCCGTGAACAGCGGTTGTCTGATCGAGCCCATCTTTCGACAAGCGGCCTTGAGGAAGACATCATCTCTGACATTTTTTTCGTGCTTTATTTTTTTTCAGAGCATCAAGACAAAAGTCACTACTTTGTAATGTTTGTTCAAACAACTGCACCAAACGTGGTTCGCTAGTGTTGGTTTGCATGTTGTTTGTTCTTAGTGTTCACTCGGAAGTACTTCTGTCCTAGTGCTGAGAAGTTGCATACTTTTTGGGCTGCAGTAAGTCTTTCGCGTACGTGTTAACTGCAAATATAATTGTATTACTGCATATTCCTTTTCTATACAGTAGGTACTATATTGAAATACAATGGTTCAGCTGACGCTTTATTCAAGCAACAGCAAGATGGTGCCGATGACGAAGAGAAACGGGCGAAGACTGATGATGGTTATCGACAGATGAGGAAGATGACGTCCAATGAATTCTTACACTAATTTCCCCCGTCGACGGAAGCGGCCAGCCTGGCCGCGAATCACGCTGGGGAACGCATACGATAGGGCTTGAGACGCGAAACGTGCACAATCTCTGTCCCACGGCAGCGTTGGTCAGTGGGCACATGAACAGGTGTGACAAGGTAGTTCACCGGTGAGGTCTGTTCGACAACTTTGTAGGGGCCAAGATAGCGTGACTTAAGCTTCTCGCATAAGCCAGGCGTTCGCGCAGGAGTCCACAGAAGTACATCGTCGCCAGGGCGGTAGATAACGACGTGGTGAGTAGCATCGTAACGATGTTTGCGATCTTCTTGGCTAGCTTCGGTGTTTACACGGGCAAGACGACGGAATCGAGCAACACGGGACAGAAACTGGTCGCAAACGAATGGTGAAGAGTTGACGGGGTCAGAAAAGAATAAAACGTCGTGTGGTGATGTCGGTTGGCGTCCGTATACTAGGAAAAATAGAGAATAGCCTGTGGTTCGTTGAACTGACGTATTATATGCATACGTGACAAAGGGAAGTACGGCATCCCAATTGCGATGGTCCGGTCGGATATACGTGGACAGCATGTCACACAGCGTGCGATGAAATCTTTCCGTTAAGCAATTGGTTTGCGGGTGATAGCTAGATGTTGTTTTATGAACTGCTTTTGATGCTTGAAGAACTTCACTGAGCGTGCTTGAAAGAAATGCCTTGCCCCGGTCGCTCAAAAGAACACGAGGGGCTCCGTGACGTAGGTAAATAGCATTCAAGAAGAAAGTTGCTACTTCCGAGGCAGTTCCTGAAGTGATCGAGGCCGTCTCAGCGTACCGGGTCAAGTGATCAACAGCGGTGACGATCCATCTCTTGCCGTCTTATGTAGTTGGGAGGGGCCCGAAGAGGTCAATTACGACGACAGAGAACGGCTCTCATGGACAACGAAGTGGTTGTAGGGTCCCGACTGGAGCAGTTGTGGGCCGCTTGCGGTGTTGGCAAAGTGCGCACGAGGCAATATATTTAGCTACCGTCATGGAAAGACCTGGCCAGAAGAATCGACTGCGGATACGCTCGTATGTTTTGTAGTAACCCAAGTGTCCTTACGTCGGGTCGTCGTGGGAAGCGCAGAGAACTTCAGTGCGTAGTGCTGGTGGTACGACGGAAACCCATCGGTGGCCTTCCGGGTGGAAAATGTATCGATATAGCACATCGTCTTCCATTTTGAATAGTCGGGGTTGTTTCCGGAGCCTGGCATTAGGGGAAGATGAAGCGCCGGTAAGCCGACCAATGATGTCAGTGCAGTAAGAATCGGCTCGCTGGTGAGTAGTAAGTACTGACGGATGGGTGGATGAAGGTAGGGAAGAAATGGCTGATATCGACCAGGCGTCCTCCGTATAGCCGATTTGGCAAGGGGATGTGACGTGCGCCGAAAACTGCGGCAAAGGGCATCGTGACAAAGCGTCGGCATCTTGATGTTGTCTTCCAGTCTTGTAGATGACGTCAAAGTCATAAGATTGTAGTCGGAGAATCCAGCGGCCAAGTCGTCCCGACAAGTTTTTGATTGTGGACAACCAGCAAAGAGCATGGTGGTCTGTCACAACAGTAAAATGTCGACCATGTAGGTACGGACGAAATTTTTGGATGGACAAGACAACAGCCAAGCACTCTTGTTCGGTTATCGAGTACCTATTCTCTGCAGAGGTCAGAGTGCGGCCTGCATACACGACAACTTTCACGCGAAAGGCATGGTCTCGCTGGAGGAGTACGGCGCCGATTCCTTGTCCACTAGCGTCAGTGTGTAATATCGTAAGTGCGCTGTCATCGAAATAACCAAGCACCGGCAGGGATGTCAGTGGCTGCTTGAGTTCTTGAAATGAGGCCTGGCATTGATCATTCCAATTGAAGGAACCGATACTGGCAAGGAGCTTGTGGAGAGGAGTGGCAATAGTGGCGAAGTTGCGAATGAAGCGGCGAAAGTACGATGTGAGTCCGAGGATACTGCGTAGTTCTTTGGAGCGAAAGGGTCGCGGAAAGGTGAGAACTGCGGAAATTTTGTCAGGATCGGGCTGGATGCCATCTTTACTAACGAGATATCCTAGAAATTTTATAGCTGTGTTGCCAAAATGGCACTTCTTTGTGTTTAGTTGAAGTCCAGCATTGGAGAGACATTTAAGCACTTGATCTAGGCGTTGCAGATGATCAGCAAAAGGGGAAGAAAACACGACGATATCATCGAAGTAGCATAGACAAGTTTTCCACTTGAGGCCACGAAGAACAGTGTCGATCATCCTTTCAAATGTGGCGGGAGCATTACATAGGCCGAATAGCATTACGTTAAACTCGTAAAGACCGTCCGGCATAGAAAAGGCGGTCTTTTCTTTGTCTGCTTCGCCCATTGGTGTTTGCCAATGCCCGGACCGAAGGTCAAGGATGGAGAAGTATTGGGCGCCTTGCAATGAGTCAAGTGCATCATCTATACGGGGCATCGTATATACATCCTTTCGGGTAATCTTGTTAAGCGCGCGGTAATCAACACAAAATCGTACCGATCCACCCTTCTTTTGTACCAACACAACGGGTGACGGCCAAGAACTGGTAGAGGGTCGTATGATGTTCTTTTTAGTATATCGATCACGTTTTCTTCGATTATTTTGCGCTCAGCCAAGGAGACTCAGTAAGGACGACGGCGTACAACAGTCTGACCGTCAGTGCCGATGCGATGATGCGCGACTGTGGTCTGTCCTAGTGCAGAAGCATTGGCGTTGAAGGAGGCCTGGTGTTCTGTTAGCAAATTTAGCAACGCCTCACGTTGAGAAGCAGAAATGTCAGGATTTATCCCGGGAGCAAAGAAGGAGGAAGTAACAGACTGGGCCTGTTGTGGCTGAGCTGTCAAGGCGCCAAGAGAGACCAAAGATACCGATTGGGTATCTACATAACATGACACTGCAGAACCTTGGGGTAGGAGGACAGGCTCTCGGGTAGGGTTCAGGTTAAGGATTATCGCAGCACTGTCTTTGAACCGCACAAGGCTGGAGGGGACTACAACGCCGCGAGCTAGACAGCTGCTGGAAGGGGTGATAAGGATGTCGCCATTAGCAATAATCGGAGAAGTGATGGTGATGAGTTTCTCCTGACCTGGGAGCAGTATGGATTCGGAAGCTGTGAAGAAACGCAATGGTGTTTCGTCGACGCGTTCGCTGCAGTAATCGGTCTCGGTCATTTCGACTACACGTTGACAGCAAAAAATTAATGCACATGCTGATGAGAGAAAGTCCCAACCTAAAATTAGTTCATGAGCACATGAAATTAAGACAGCGAAGGTGATGTGATGACGAATACCATCAATGAAGACACGCGCTGTACATTGGGCCGATGGTCTAATTATTGCTCCATTGGCCCCAATCAAAGGTGATCCAAGGTAGGGTGTCTTCACTTTCCGCAACCTTGATACTAGCCATGATGCTAATAAGGACTACTCATTCTTGCTGCAGTCATTCAACTTCAGAAATGTTATAACCACCCCCACGCGTGTTACAAGTGTATCTTCATCAATTCTGACACGCTCTGACAAATATAGATATCGACGTTCACGCTGGCGTTTTCAAAGAACCCATTGCGGATCACCTTCCGATGATTATTGTACTTAATAACTTAATCCAAAATAAGAACGAACATCGACGACATATTATCAAGACAGACTACACAATGCTGAAAAAGAGCCTCTTGCAGATCAGTTTTAATGATATATATGACAATGATGTTAATACTGAGTTCTCGAACCTGATAGGAATTCTTAAAAACGCAGTTAATAACTGCTGTCGCGTACTCCCTGCACGTTCGTATCAATTACCAATTTGCCCTTGGATGAATGATGACATTTCGCAACTGTTAAAAACGAAGAATTTCTGGTGCAATAAATGGAAACGCCATAAGACGAACCGTTGCTATTTAGGTCAGTACAAGCTACTGCGCAACAAATGCGTTATGATAATTAGGGCCCGTAAAAAACAATACTACTCACGCTGCATCCAGGAGGCATCTGGTGATACAAGCAAAATATGGGGTATCATAAATGAGATTACTGGGGGCCGTCAATCACAACGTGTTACTCCTGACAGCATTGACAACAGCACCGTCGAAGCGTTCAACACCTTCTTTTCTGGTATAGGCAAAGCTCTGGCAGACAAAATTCCCCGCTCTGCAGACAGTTACATTGCGTCAAACCCAGATGTCAATACGTTTGTGATGTATGATATTGAACTTTCCGAAGTTTTTCATATTATTAAAAATCTTTCAACTAACACATCTCCTGGGATAGACCATGCAGCAGCGTACAGCCGAGTAACAGAGATCATCCTCACCGACCAGAGACACCCGGTCACGGCCTACCTCTCACCTGCCGGTATCACGAGCCGAGGCGTGATTCGCGGCGTCGACACTGACTTTGACGACGCCGCACTCAACCGCATGCTAATCCAACCGCGTAACTCAAGCCTACTGGGAGCGCGTCGCATCAAGAACACTGAAACTGTGATTCTGATCTTCAACGGGCTCAAAGTGCCCAACTACGTCTACTGCGGCCAGGTCATCTACCGCTGCACGTTGTATAAGCGCCAAATAGACACCTGCCGTACTTGCGGCCAAGTGGGCCATCGCCAAGACGTGTGCCCCACTCCTTCAACCAAGGTCTGCGACCACTGCGGTCACTTACCAACGGACAACCCACACGTGTGCAACCAACCAGTGTGTGCCTTATGTGGTGAAGCACACCGCACGGGCGACCGCGAATGCCGACATCGCTACCAGCTGCCTTACCTGGTGCGCCGTCGTCGTCATCGCCGTCGCCGACGAAAGCAAGCCCAGCAGCAAACACCCACCCCAGCAACCAGCCCGGTTCCTGCCAAGACCACCAAACCGCAAGGATCTCCTCTAGGCCTACGAAATCCTACTCCCACTGACCAGCCTACCTGGGCCGACAAGGTGGCATGCAAAGGTGAGGCCCACGCAGCGCAGCGTCAGGGACACTCGCCAAAGCAACCTGACCCAGAACTAGCACAGTTAAAACGCATGTATGCGGAGCAGGCTAAAGAAATCCAATCGCTTAAAGAAGAGCTAGCAAAACAACAGGCCCCCGAATCGCGCGAGGGTAGCATTATCAGCGGCCCCGTCTCGATACGCGGCGCTAAGAAACGGGCAGGCCCGACGCTCCAGGCCGAAGAGCAATCCGATTTTGACCGGTTTATAGCCAATATATACGCGATACTAGAGCAGTACCGCGCAGAGACCACGGCCGAGTACAGCGCTTTCAACGCTAAACTAGAGAGCATGCAGAAACAACTTATCGAGTTGGCTGCATGGCCAGCACAAATAGACGCGAGGACTAAGGTGTTGGAGGAGGACCTGGCACGCAGTAAGCGCGCTGGGCAAATATCTAGACCTTAAAATGGCGTCGTCACAATCATTCACAATTTGGCAATGGAACGCAAGTACCCTCCGTACGCGAAGAGAAACGTTACAACATTTCATTGGCTCTATGACCCAACGACTGGCCGTCATTCTCCTGCAGGAAACGCGTATCGACCGATTCGCTCTTCGCGGATACAGAGTCGAGGCCGTCTGTGGGAACAAAGCTCGAGGAATAGCCACTTGTGTGGCTAAGCCTTATGCTTACACGACACATGCAGTACGCCCAGACCTCAAAATAGAGCATCAGATGATAGAGATTATCCCCAGCGCTCACATTAAGCAATCGGTATTTATTCTTAACGTGTACAGTTCACCTTCACACAGCACAGAAACATTCACCACATTACTAACTAAAGCGACGCAGATAGCAGGCAACCATCCCCTCATCATCGCGGGGGACTTCAATGCCCCCCATGTACAATGGGGTTACAATCGCACAACACAGAAAGGACGCCACTTACATACACACATCACTCAACACAATCTCATGTTACTTAACGACCTCTCTACCCCCACACACATAGGTAACTCAGTGTCACGGGACTCATCCCCTGACCTGACCCTAATACGCAACGTTTCGAACCCCACATGGGTTAATCTGCAAGCTAACCTTGGTAGCGATCACTTTATCTGTAGCACAACAGTCAATATAGGCAGCCTCGAGCCCAGAGACTTTAAAGTAGTAGACTGGAACTTTTTTAGGCAAATACGCAAACAAGACACCAACCATTACTCTTCACTCTCTGAACTCTTTGCGAGACTACAGCGGGACGTAAAACAAGCTACCAAAAATATTTCTACAACACGCAACATAGACCACATGGACAGCCACCTCGCACATCTCCTGGAGGCTCACAAAAGTCTTCAAGAAAGATGCAGAATGCATAAACTCAATCGTAGGCTACGAAAAAGAATTGCATTGCTCAACCGACAATTCGAAGAGTACAGTCACACACTAGCACGCAATCAGTGGAATGAGGTGTGTAATTCGCTTGACGCACGCATGAGAAAGGGTCTAAAATGGGACCTTCTCAGGCATCTGCTCGGCGACAAGCCCACCAAGTCAGAGCAACGACTAACTCTAGATAGACTGTTACACAAAGCGCGAGGACAGCAACTTACCGACGCGCAGATTTTAGATGCTACAGCAGCCCGGTATCTATGCACAGAACCTACCTCACATGAAGACTACCCACCTTATGCGGGGGCCGCAGACGACCCATTTGAGCATGCTATAACTAGCGCTGAAATACGCGCGGTAATAGCAGAGCTCAATACTAAGTCAGCTCCGGGTCCTGACGGAGTCACCAACAAGCTACTCCGCAACCTGGCTGACCATGACATTGAATCACTAGCCACCCACATGAATGAGGTTTGGGAGCAAGGGAGCGTCCCGCCAGAATGGAGGGCCGCGACCGTCATACTCATTCCCAAGCCGAACAAACCCCTGGAACTCGACTCTCTACGACCCATCTCCCTCACATCTTGTGTGGGTAAGGTCATGGAGCACGTCATTCTCCGTCGAGTCACAAAATATTCAGAGCGAAAACACCTCTTCCCATTCGATCAAGTAGGGTTCAGGCCGGCTATGGCCACGCAGGACGTACTTCTCATGCTGCAGGAGACGTTACTTACAGTAAGGAGCAAAGACCTCCGAGCAATCCTAGCTCTTGACTTAGAGAAAGCTTTTGATACCATAAGCCACGCTCATATACTACACGAGATTCAGGAGGCAGGCTTAGGCCGCCGTTTCTACGAATACGTCCGCTCTTTCCTAAGAGCCAGAACGGCCACACTTCAAGTTGGGGATCTCAAGTCACACACCTACAACCTAGGCCCGCGCGGCACCCCGCAAGGGTCGGTGCTCTCACCGTTTCTTTTCAATTTAGCCCTCAGGCAACTTTCGCAAAAGCTGAGACACGTCGAAGGCATAGAACACGCGCTCTACGCCGACGATATTACTATTTGGCGTACTGGAGGGAGCAATGAACAAATCGAAGCGAGCCTTCAGGAAGCAGTCACTGCAGTACAAACATTTTTAAAGCCCACGGGCCTCATACTATCGGCATCTAAGTCCGAGTTGCTGCTTCTGCCACCACAGTACGGCCGTACCAAAGCCAAACCAACCATACACCTCTCCACAATGGATGGCTCGGTTATCCCGATAGTGTCGTCGGTTCGAATTCTGGGCATTACCCTACAGGAGAATGGCAAAAACGACTTAACCATCACACATCTCACCAAAAAAGCTGAGGCAGTCATGCACCTCATCTGACGCGTCGCTAATAGACACGCAGGACTCACAGAAGAAAGCCTACTACGCATCTTTCATGCGTTCTTAATGTGCCACGTTCACTACGTTGCCTGCGCTCACCCGTGGAGCAAAGGCGATGAAACTAAAGTAGACAACCTCATCCGAAAATGCACAAAACGAGTACTTGGTCTACCCGTGTCCACAAGCACGCAGCGCCTGCTATCCCTTGGGGTACATAACACGTTCCAAGAAATCATCGAAGCACAAAGAATGTCCCAACTCATGCGCCTGTCTTCGACATCTGCGGGTCAGGAACTCCTCTCACACATAGGTCTTCCTATCCCAACTCAAGTCAACGAAGCAGAATCATTACCGCAACACCTTCACGCTAAAATCACAGTACTACCCTTCCCCAGGAACATGCACCCGGTGCACAATCAGGCTCGAAGAAGGGCACGAGCTCAATCCTTACTAAAAGCGGCCAACCTACACGCGACAGACGTGGTTTTTGTAGACGCCGCTAAATACGTGGACAAACCATACTTTGCAGCTGTGGCGGTCGCCCCAGACGGAAAAGCTCTTAATGCTCTTACCGTAAAAACTCAGAAAGCCTGCGAGGCTGAACAAGTGGCCATTGCCCTTGCTCTAGCACTCCCTCAGCGCGACACAATATTTACCGACTCTAAACCCGCTGCACTGGCATACCGCCGCGGTACACTTTGCCAGGCGGCATTAAGAGTTCTAGCATCTGTTCAGATAACTGTAGACAAGCATATCCACTGGTTCCCTGGTCATGAAGGGATCAACGTTCAACCAGGGGTCCCTAACGGTAATGAGCTGGCCCATAACCTCGCGCGTGATCTTACGTGCCGCGGGGGGTCGCGGTCCGGCTCACTGGCCGGGGACACCGACACGCACCGGGAGCCACTCCTATCATATCATGAAATTTGCTCGCACTATAAGTTATTTAGAAAGGAATTCCTCTCACCTCACTCAGCACTAAATAAAGCACAACAATTAACACTTAGACTGCTGCAAACGCACAGTTACCCCAGCCCCTATATCTGCAGCAAATACCTACCAGATATAAGGCCAGAATGCCCCAAATGCCAAAATTCAAGGTGCGATTTAAGTCACATGCTGTGGCAGTGTCCCGTGCTAAACGCTAGCTTCGGGTCCCCTGCCACCGAGGACGACTGGTTCAACCACCTTAGGAGCCCCGACAGGGCCCTTCAACACCAGGCCGTCCAGAAGGCCCAAAAGGTGGCTGGCGAGCTCCGACTCCCAGTCCCCACATGGGCGGAGCCACCGGGCTGGCCCCCGTAAGGGGTGCCCAGGCCCCTTCAGGACCTTTATTAAAGTTAATTCTCTCTCTCCTGGGATAGACCAAATTACCGCACGATTGTTAAAAGAAAACGTGGATATTTTAGGACCAATCTTATGCAATTTATTTAGTCATTCTATACAAAACGAAACTTACCCATCCATACTAAATATTGCAAAAGTAATTCCAGTTTACAGAAACGGTGACATTTCTGATCCGTCTAGCTACAGACCGATATCGGTTCTTAGCGTTGTAAATAACATTTTTGAAAAAATTCTATCAAACCGCATAAATAAGTTTTTACAGAAATACATGGTTCTTTGTCCTCAGCAACATGGATTCCGGTCTAATTATTCTACGTCATCCGCAGTGTTGACATTAGCACAATCGATTAACACGGCCCTAAACAACAACAAGCTAGTGGGAGTTGTTTTTCTTGACTTACAAAAAGCATTCGATACGGTAGATCATTCAATTCTTTTGCATAAATTAAAGCACTACGGAATACGTAATCAAGCCTATAAGTTATTTTCTAATTACATCAAAAACAGACAGCAGGCTTTCGTGATGACCGATATTACTTCCACACTGCAATATCTGAACACAGGGTTGCCACAGGAATCAATTCTTGTGCCGCTGTTCTTCTCCCTTTATATCAACGACTTGCCTCATGTATTAAGCTCTTCCGAAATTATTATGTATGCCGATGATACAGCGTTAATATGTACGGCCGACAACGTTTTTGAATTACAAAGACAAGTAAACGCAGAATTTAAAAAAAATTTCCGAGTGGTTTTTTGCTAACAGGTTAACGGTTAATGCTAAAAAAACGAAGTACATTATATTTCATTCCCAGAGGAAATAAATTAGTTACGAAGATATTCAGATAAAAATTGACAACTGCATATTGGAACGTACGGACACGTTTAAATACCTCCGGATTATACTAGATAATCACTTTCACTGGGCTGGTCAAATAAACGCCGTCTGTGTAAAGCTGGCTTCCGGCTGCCACGCCCTTTTACAAGCTAGAGGCTACTTCGATAAAAGCATTTTGCGGGCGCTTTACTTTGCTTTCATCAATAGTCATTTAATCTGCTGCATAGAATCGTGGGCCTGGACTTATGATTCTTATCTGGATCCCCTTCGAAGGCTACAAAAGCGTGCCATAAGAATAATAACTCACAGTAAGTACAACGAGCCAAGCCGGCCGTTATTCCGATCGCTAAAAATACTACCCTTCGATCTTTTGCGTGACTATAAGATGACCGTTTGTGTTAACAGTATCATAAAATACAATAGCCCATTTGATGTCTCGTTATTTTATTCCTCTTCCCGCCCTACTAGAAGCCGGACGTTCGGTAACTTTAACTTGGCGCCATGAATTAACGTTTATGGTGAGAGATTATTGCAATTCACAGGGATAAAGATCTGAAATAGTTTGCCCACTGAATTGAAGACATCACACAATGCTGCGGTAAAACTAAAAAATCAATTCTTGAGCAAGCTGTAAATGCTTCTTTTTCTCTTGGGTGGTAAGCACTTACGTTTGTATAAATATACGCTGG
The DNA here is from genome assembly GCF_043290135.1 of Rhipicephalus microplus. Taxonomy (NCBI): domain Eukaryota; kingdom Metazoa; phylum Arthropoda; class Arachnida; order Ixodida; family Ixodidae; genus Rhipicephalus; species Rhipicephalus microplus. The sequence continues at coordinate 56,374,062 of NC_134708.1, forward strand.
TGAATCTTGTAAACCTAGCATTTTTTTTTCTAACTAAAACTTGTGATAGTTTGATGTTCTTTATGTATTTCAACTGATGTTTTTGGGTGTGTCCACGAAGTTATCTGTCATAACTTTTGTATGCGCACATGCAGTTTTGTTTGGTGTGACCAGATTGTTTAAGAAGAGAAAGACTTCTCTACTCTGTATATGTGTATATTTACAGTGTCTATATAGCTACATATGTATTATGTGTATTTGATATTTCCTGCTTCTGTCCATTACTTTTCTCATTGAACCCTACACTAGCCTCAGGCTATGGGTCCAATCAGTGTTTGTAAACTTCATGTGACAAATGATAATAAACGTTCAATCAATTCAACAATTCAATTCAACACAAGTCAGCACGCATAACTGAAATAGTTGCTCCCGTGTCCACCAAAGCCACCGCCCGCACACCTTGCACAGTTACCAATAACATGTTTGACGGTCGTTTAGGAGGACTTGGGTCATTTCGCCGCGATGCAGTTTTCCCTTTAAAAACTGCACTGTTTAGTTTTCCGATCACTGGGCATCCAGTTGAGAGACAGGCCGAAGTGGTGAAACAGAGCGTCGGAGTGGCGAAGGGGAGCGTGGTCGGGATGCACGTGTATTGTTGGTCGTGTTGGAAATGCGCACAGGAGACGGTGATCGGTGGTTGGAACGACTGTCGGCATAATGGTAGTAACCTCGAGCACATATGTCGTCTCGTTCAAAAATGGCATAACCACGACGTTCATCTTGCTGCCGACGTCGACAGACCCGGGAAATGTGTCCTCGAAGTCCACAGTAGTAGCAGTTCCTGGCGGGCCGTGGGGCCCGCCAGGAAGAATGGTAGGTTGGGTTCGGTGGACGGGCGACTAGAGGTGCGAGATGTTCATGATCAGGCACAGGTGGTGGTACTTGAGACGGTGAGGGTTGCATTGAAGCGATCTGTGCATACGAAGCGGGTTGGGGGCATGGTGGAGCATGGTGGGTGCTTTGAAACGCTGATATTTCTTCCCTAATAATGCTACGCAGATCGCTAGAGGCGGGTTGAGCGGGAACGTTGTTAGAAGGAGGTAAACTGTAGGCTTGCAATTCCTCACGAATTATGGCTCGAATGATGGATCGGAGCTCCATGCTGTTTGCCAGGGGGTTCTCAGAGAAGTCGGGTCACAGGCGGATTGACTGCAAGGTATCAAGACGCTGGCATATAGAGACGCCGTCGGAAACCATCGAAGGGTTGTGCGCGACGAGGGCGTTGAAAGCGGTAGGTCCGATACCCTTCAGAAGGTGCCGGACACGATCACCTTCTGGCATGGTGTCGTCGATACGGCGGCAAAGTGCCAGCACATCCTCAATATAGGAAGTGTAGGACTCACCGCAATGTTGAACGCGTTCTGCCAGTTTCTTGCGAGCAACTTCTGAACGGATGGTCGGTGTGCCGAAAATGCGTTGTAGCAGGTCTTTGAAGGAAGACCAATCCCGGAACTGGCTCTCATGATTCAAGAACCACGTCTTGGAAACCTGAGAGACGTAAAACTAGACGCGTGCTAATTTCAATGCCTCGTTCCAGTTGTTGTAGACACCTACACGGTCATAGTTGTCGAGCCAGTCTTCGACATCTTCACCAGGCAGACCAGAGAAGATTGGAGGCTCCCGAGGAGGGTTGTTGACCGGGCTAGGGTTGGCGGCTGGTGGTTGCGCCGGTGGGTGGTTCCGTTGGGCTTGCTCTTGTGCCATGGTGCTCAGCTGGCGTAAGCGACGTCCCGAACGGAGCTCCAAGAGCTGGCTTTGGATGGAGAGAGGTCGAAGAGATCGGGAAGCACCTTCCACCACTTGAAATACAGTGGTTCAGCTGACGCTTTATTCAAGCAACAGCAAGATGGCGCCGATTATGAAGAGGAACGGGCGAAGACTGATGATGGTTATTGACAGATGAGGAAGATGACGTCCAATGAATTCTTACAATGTCATCAATGAATCGCTAGATCACTACTCAAAAAGTTAACAGTGTTCCTTATGCAATCACTCCTCGAAAAGCTTACTAGAGATAACGTGGTATATGCCTTGCCTTCAAGATAAGCATTGAAAGCTTTCTGTACTCCGCATGGTTAAACACAGGCTTCGTGATCGCCCCCTCGGGCCAAGTGACGATGTATTGCGATGACGTCATGCCATTACACCGTGATTTTACGACAATGTCACGCGTTCTGGGAATCTGTGACGTCACCTTAATGTCGCAGGGTGATGTCACTGAAGGCGTTTTGTAACACTGAGGTCATGTTACTTTCGGTATGCCGAGTGCACGCACACTTGCTTGAGAATCACCTCACTTTTTAGCAACCTTTATTACTTGATTCTTTTTCCTTTATGTCATATGTGTTGAGCCAACGCTGGTATCATGAAGTATACTCAGGTTTCGCCAAATCTAGAAGACGCCACCTAAGCCGACGGCCAATTTCCGCGTTTGGTGAGCGTCTAAGGTATCTGCCTTAACTAGAAAACAGTAAATGCTGACCTGCAAAGCTGTCACTGCTTTCCGGGGGCTCTACTACATCCTTACGGGCACAGGGTCGGTCACCCTGTGTCGCAGAACACGTTCCGTCGATACCGGAGGCCTGCGTACGAAAAATGTTGTTTGGATGTTTTGCCGAAAGTTACCCTTGCGTGTGAATGAAACTTCGTGCCTTCACTTCCCCCCAGAAATCTCGCTGTTCGCTCCCTACATTCACTCGTTCCTGCTTTCAAGCTGCTAATGGCCTTGCCTCGAGATCAGCGCCCTTCACTTGATTTCTGTCCTTGTCTTCTGGAGCAGAGGCCATGGCAGGTGAGCTGGCGGGAGCTCCCATCCGTGCGGCGACAGTGAGGTGCGGGAGCAGTCTGGGTAGCCATGGGTCGACCACGCAATAAGCTGCGCACAGAATGCACCAGCCTAAAACGATACGAAGCGCCATTAGGACAAATCACCCTCAACGGCCTTGTTTTTCTCTCGTGATTCTTGGCTGGTGGCATAAACCCGCTATAGTGGTTTCTTCAGTTCTAAGTCGAACGCTTGCTCACTTGCTCGCGCCTTCATTTCGGTTCCTACCCACTACGGTACACCCGAGTTGTCTTTGAAGAACAAAGGTACTGCACATTTGGCAGTCTATTGCGCTGCCTGCACGTGTGTACCACGGCTTCGTAAGATTCAGATGCTAGGTAAAACCACTGATGCTTTGAGAAAACAGTCGCTAAAAGCTTAAAACATCAAAACAAGAGTAGCTTGTGCATTGTCGAAACCCCTATCTGTTTATTCAAAAAAGAATGCGTTCTTTTTTGGTTTCATGCTTGATCAGCGATTCAGCGGCGGAACGAATGCACTGGAGGGGTCTACTGTCTGTGGTCTTTTTCAAAATGAAGTAACTTGATGTTTAGCGCCTGCCCTGTGCACTTTGTTTTATTCTGTTCCTTTCTGAGTTCTTCAATTATCTACTTTAGCGTCTAAAGAATAAGTTGCACGCCACTACGTGGTATTGACAATAATATTTGTGAATAATATAAAAAATTTTTAATTTGGAAGTGGGATGAGGAACAAACCAATCGTCACAGGAATAAACAAAAGTTTGAGAATGACCTCCATACAGAATAATACAATAATAAAGAAAACAATGATGTGACGCATGAAGGAAATGGTGATATACTCGTGGATTGTGGAAAACAGAGAAATCAAAGAGGAAATCAAAGGAAGATAAACATGTAAAGTTGGTACGCTGATAAAGAGAACGGGAAGACAAATTTGGGCAAGTTGCTAGATCATACTTGGATGTAAAAACAGCGCAAATACGCAGACAAAAACGGAAGAGGAGACGACAAGACACATCGTAGGCAACAATAGAGCACGAAGCTCGCAGTTGTGATATAAACGTTGAAAAACAATTACTACCTTACACTGAGTTTCCTTTATTTATAAACTGAAAGTGTGACTTTTGGTAAATTAAGCATGTCAGATGTAAAAATGATCTAAGATAGTGGTAGCATACAATGAAGTATGCACTCCAGCGATGCGACGGGCATTCGTATTCAGCTCACACGTGGCACAGTGAACCGAGCATGCTGCATACGTTTGTGAATATAGTGCTTTAGTCAGTAAAGTAAAAAGTTGGGCGAGTTGGTGCTGGTTCATGATGATAAGGGGCGCGAAAAAAACGACACACAACAGAGAAGAAGTACACGGGACGACGCGCTACTAGCAACTGGAATATTTTATTCAGGAAACACCATTTATACCGCAGTGACATCAAATTTAACCCAACGAATTCGTTGGGTTAAATTTGATGTCACTGCGGTATAAATGGTGTTTCCTGAATAAAATATTCCAGTTGCTAGTAGCGCGTCGTCCCGTGTACTTCTTCTCTGTTGTGTGTCGTTTTTTTCGCGCCCCTTATCATCATGTATAGTGCTTTAATCTGCCCAGTCTTCCGCTACACGCAGAAAGCTTTGCGTGGACCGAAAGACAATGTGTGAAATGCGGATGCATGCACCCGAAAAACAAAGCCAGGCCACTTAAAGTGGTTCTCATACACCTTGAATCTATCAAGGGGCAGTCGTAAGCTCAGTAGCTTGTTTGCTGCCAACTGATGGTTGTATTCGCTCCAGATTCATGCACTGAAGCTTCGATAGCTAATATTCGTGTCGATTCCGCACCGTTTCCCAGACTCACGCGCATATATTCGATGCTGCAAACTTACGAGTGCCCATGGGCGATTCTCGAATCTGGAAGACCTAGGTTACGTGTTTGTTAGTTGTTTTTTATCACCCATAGCTGGGGCCACTTTGTGGTTGCTACGGCTCACCTTACCCGGTATCTGCCATACGTCTTTGCGATAATGGAATGCCGCAGACAGGAGAGAAAAGAAAAACAATAATAATAGGAAATGACGCTCACATCAGGGCGTTGTGTGCTGGTGGAAGGCGGGGGCTGGGCGTAGTGACGAGTACAGTAGGACTCGCGGACCACCGATGAGCAAAACGTCCGCCGCTGGGGCGCAATGCCTTGTTGGCTGACCCGCGCTGCGCTTTTAATGCATGCCATTGCTTCCCACAGGATGTGAGAAGTCGCAATTCGTTGGGCCAGCCGCCTACGTGTGTTACGAGACTACATTATGGTGAAGAAGATGATGAGGATGACACTGACATTCTACGTCCCTCTCCATAGCTAGGCGTTAACGACAACTTGGTTGTACATTGTTTAAACTTTTTGCACGTACAATTAAATTTGCATTGACGAAAAAAGAAAGAAACGGCACAGCACAAGTGCGAACTTGTGTTGTCAGTTCGTGCTGGTTTTGTGGAGTTTTGTTTCTTTATTGATGGATCTTTTTTTTTCATTGCAGCACACAAAATGTCTACTCCTCCTCCCTCTCTTCATAATTTGCGAGAGTCCATTATGTAGTTTACGGAAAGGAGACCACTTTTCGTTGGGCATGGCAAAAACTCACTGCTAGCTGAATATTTTTTTGGCACTGCTGTGTTGGATAGACACTTTTATCTGGTTTTCTAAACGAAGAAAAAAAAACGCACAGGCTAGCACGGAAGGTACAGCACAGTCACAGTGAAAGCTAGAAGAGAGGCTTTTCAGGGCCTTTTGGAAACACTCATCGGGTAACTACTGCAAGCCCTTTTGCTTGATACCCACTAAGGTATTACTAATATTTTTTTGGGTAGCATAGGCGGGCATTCGCTATGCTAGTTTTCGTAATTCTTCTGAAAAGCGTGGTATGCGCTAAACACTTGCAAGAAAATTTGAGTCAATTGTTCATGCAGTGGCTGACGACGATGGGGAATTATTGCTGAAGTTGGTATGCGCCACAGATAATAAGGGAACAAGAACTAGTTTTTGTATAGTGGGTTGGAGCATTGGACGGGCTCCTCGTTACGTTATTCGCATTGTGCGACGACTGGTGGTTCTTTCGCTGTTTCAAAACGCTTTATAAGTCGTAATAATGCGATTGATTTCCGGATAGCAAGCCTGCCTATAAGGCAAGTTTGCAAACAAGTCACGTGCACCGGCATAGCTCCGTGGTAGAATGCTTTACTGGCACCTAGCGGACCCGGGCTCGAGCCTCACTGTGCCATTGGTGCTAGGTCTTTTTTTTTTAAATATCGCGCGATGTGGTTATGGACACCGGCGGCGGCGGCGACAGACAGCTGCGTGTTACTCGAGTGTTGATCTCATAACAGTTTTTGCTGTAAAAAAAAAAAGAAAACCCTGTCGTGTGCCATAATGCTGTATATATTTTAAATAAATGCATCTACCCCTCATGTTGTAAAACACCTCGTACTGGGTGTTTTACACGGCGATGAATGAGAACGTGGCGACGAATGAGTGGGCCAGCGAAGAGGTGTTATGAGATTATTCAGTACATTGAGTGGAGAAGTGACGTGGACAGGAAGTTTTCCTGAATTCGGCGCTGAGAATATCACTGAGAAGGAAATTAGGCGCGTAGGAACGTTAGCGAAGTCTCATGCGATTTCTAAAGGGAAGCAAAATGAAGGAATGCTGAGTTGAAGCATAAATTTACTTTACTTAGAACCCTCTAGCTTGGCGAGTGTCTTTTTTATCCGTTAATTATATTTTTAATTCTTGTTTCGCCAAATTATTTTTAAATTATTCATTTGTAGACATATTATGCTCGTAAAACACTTTTATCTCTAAATTAAGGTACCATCAGTTTCATGACCGATTCTCCCCTATGGCTTTTGTCAGGACACTATCGAACAGCCAATGAACTTGTAACATGTCTTCAGCCAGTGGCGTATCCAGGACTTGGCACACCAGGGCCGTGTCCTCCCCGCAGTAAAATGTTTCTTGCCATGGCATACAGAGCAAAATATGACCATTTTAAGGGACTCCTCTACCAAAATTAAGAAGGAGCCCTTCTTAATTTCGGGGTACAAAATTACCACAGGCTACTGCGCTCATTTCCTTAGGGTAACTTAGCACGTGCATAGAAAGTTGTAAAAAGTATCATGTGCTAAGGGTTCGAAGTACGCTCTAGGGGCAGAATATCGCAATCCCATTTTACTTGTAATAGCGAAGGTTTCATGTCCCCAATTTTTTAAAAGAAACGAATGTCAGCCCGCTTCTTGTCTATCCACCCACCCATTCTTTCTCATGCAAATCGGCGCATACCTGGCTCATTTTATTGACTGATGTGAGAGATTTAACGTCCCAAAACTACCGTATGATTAGGAGAGACGCCGTAGTGGAGGGCTCCGGAAATTTTTACCACCTGGGGTTCTTTAACGTGCACCCAAATCGGAGCACACGGGCCTACAGCATTTTCGTCTACATCAAAAAAATGCAGCTGCCGCAGCCGAGATTTGATCCCGCAACCTACAGGTCAGCAGCCGAATACCTTAGCCACTATAGACCGCCGTAGCGGGGCTACCTAGCTCATTCGCAGCCGTATCAACCAGCTTCCGACTTGACCTCGCGATACACAATGCATGTAAGGAATGCCTGAATGACACGTTTGTTGCCATTGATTACTGTAAACAAGCTGGAGCTTAACAGAGCACACTTCTGTAAACATTCAGCAACACCGGCCACCGCAACGGGAGCTGAAAGTATATATTTAAAAGACACGTAATGGGTACGTTAAACCTGCTACTGATTTTGTGGTCACGGTGAGTTGGAGAAATTCTTAGGGTAAGGCATGGTTATACTAATATTTACAGCCTTGAAATGGTGCGAAAACCGGACGCGTTTGTGGTGCCGTGAATTTTTTCGTTGTGCGCTTGTATACACCACGTATTTTAACGGGAATTTCAGGGTTTGTCAACTTCAGGTATTAGGACGACACGCTCTTTATATAGACCACAAGCGTTTGCTGGTGCACTGAAACAACCCACTGCTAAATCGTCTGCGTAGTCAGAATAGGTTTCAGTGAGACAAATTCGACAGTCCTTGAACTTTCATCGGTGATAGCAAGCCAGCGATGGACTGCGACAGTCTGTCTCTTCAGATAACGGTGCGCAGAAAGGCTTTACCTGAAATAAAAGTCAGTGAGGAGGGATCAGAAGCTTGCTTCGGGAGAAGACACCTTCCCTTCATCCCACTTCCGCACACACACACACACGAAGGAATCGGGACAATTTTTATGAGTTGTAATTCAAATATTAGAAACATTTTTCGCTGCCGGCGCCCTTTTCATCGGCCAGGCGAAAGGAGCCACAAGGTAGAGTTCTGTATGTGGCCGTCAACGTTAAGGAGGCTTGGATGCGGGACTATAGCTAGCGCGTGAGTTTGCGTGTGACTCCAGGCTGAGGAGAGAGTCGGAAATCTTCTTCGAGGTAAGCGAGAACTTCTGTCGGTGCCAAGTGTGTCGACGAGAATCCACGTGGTCGCCACCTCTGCGGGCTGATTCGAAAAGGCCCTTTTCGAGGGCAGCCTTGTTGCGGGAATGAAGGCCTCCTTCGGGAGGCCCCAGCGTGTCGACGCTGACATCACGATCTTTGAGCACGGTAGTTACAACGGCGCCGTGGTCATCGTCGATCCAACGCTGGCTGTTCACCGGTGACGTCTCGATGCTGGGCCGAGACAGTGCGTGCTCTCGGAGCCACCGCTTCAACTTGGTGCGCGACCAGCGTTGAATGGTGGCAGCCGCAGCGTCTTCTTTTCTCAACTGGTTGCTTCCTGCAAGTACAGTAAAAAAAGTAAATGAAGGAGATTTACCCACGACAGTTAACTTGGGGCTGAGTGTAGCTAGGTGTGCGAGTCTGTCTGTCTGTCTGTCTGTCTGTCTGTCTGTCTGTCTGTCTGTCTGTCTGTCTGTCTGTCTGTCTGTCTGTCTGTCTGTCTGTCTGTCTGTCTGACTGTCTGTCTGTCTGTATGTCTGTCTTTCTTTCTTTCTTTCTTTCTTTCTTTCTTTCTTTCTTTCTTTCTTTCTTTCTTTCTTTCTTTCTTTCTTTCTTTCTTTCTTTCTTTCTTTCTTTCTCTCTTTCTTTCTTTCTTTCTTTCTTTCTTCCTTTCTTTCTTTTCTGTCTTTCTTTCTTTCTTTCTTTCTTTCTTTCTTTGTTTCTTTCTTTCTTTCTTTCTTTCTATTTTTTCTGTCTTTCTTTCTTTCTGTCTTTTTTCTTTCCTTCGTTTTTTTTCTATCACGTTGCAGAATACTCCATTCTTACCCTCTTCTTCCCCCATGCCAGGAATTGGACCTCAATCCAAGTGCTTACTGACAGCGCAACACTGATTGCTACGGACCACAACGACGACCATGTGATCGTATACACTGAACAATGAAGCTCGGCAACGTGAAATAAGAGGATATCTCAACCGGAGGTTACCGCACACTGGTGCCACCAAGCATTTCGCGGACAGCACGGGCACGAGCCCCTTCGAAATTTGTCGCTTGCACAGCGCTTAGCTTCAAGAACCTAAACCAAAAATCATGCTCTTAATATACGTACTTGACAGCGCGGTGGGCCTTGGTGTCGTTGATTGTGAGCGAAAAATAAACATCTTGTCCTTGACCGAGAAATTGAGAAAGATGCGAAAAATCAAAAGTAAAAATGTTTTGGTCCGAAGCGAGAATCGAAGCCAGGTCGTCTGGGTGGAATCAGGTGTTCTACTACAGAGCCCCGTCATTGCTTGAAGCTACTTTAGAAAAAAAAACAAAAAATGCAAGAAAAACCATATACGAGTATTACGTAAGAGAAGGAGTATCCTTTCTGCATATGACATTGCGTAGCATAATTCTAAACTTACACCAGGCGTAAAAAACGTAAAGCGCGAAATGAAGTGGGTATAGTTTTAAGCGGCTTATCCATCACAACCGGCTCACAGGTGCACACGGCAACTTACGAACGCGTAGTAAGAGCTCCTCCTATTAGCAAAAGGAGGAAATGTCACGTACTAGGCGCCTAACAAATGTTCATCCAGTAGTAGTTCCAGGATTGTGCGATATGAACAATGTTTTGCGCGCGCACGTTCCTTTTCTTGCAGCATTGTTGAAGGCAAGGTGGACGGCACCCGAGGGAAGTTTTGTGGGCTGATATGCTGGAGAAACTCCCATCTCAGCTAACTTTTGCTTACAGTGTTTATCTATCCCGTTCTACTCTGGAAGGCGAAGCTCGAACACACTCCAAGACTTTTTATTTTTTGGGGAGGTGGGAGACTTCCTTTCATAATAGTGAAAACTTCCGGCTTCTTGCGTCTTACCATCATGATATGCATTTGAGAGCTCCGAATTTAAGTTTTTCAACGATGTGCTGTTCTTTAATGCAATATGACGTCGCACAGCGCACAGGACTCTAGCGTATTCCCTCCGTTTTAGTACGATCACCACAAAAGGCATCGAAACAAAATCTTCTATGTCATCAGTTGATCACGACGACAATAGTAAAGCACTAGGGCGGCATATGTTGTTTTCTCTAGACGAGTTGAGAAAAAAAGAAATAGGCTCTCTACAAAAAATTTGTTGCATCGCCATCTGTATAAAGATTATATACATGAGCAATTCCAGCCGGACATGTGTACCACTTGGTTCACACAAAAGGGTTCACATCTAAATGAAACGTCTATTCGTCTACCTCACGTTCATACTTCATTTCACTCGCACGAGCACTATGTTCTTGCTGGCTTTCTTGAAACTTCTTTTCATGCCCAACGACGGGCCAGCCCAGGGTTGCTCGAACTCTTCGGACCTTTTTTTTCAGCGTTGCCTGCATTTTCGCGACTCGTTTATTGTCGTCTATGACGTTGTGTGCACAACACGAGCAGTACATGCAGCTCAGGGCTTACCTTTAGAATAGATGTAGCCCCCCTCATGTCGACAAGCCTGCAAGGCGTGGCGAGCCACCTCGCATTCGAGAAGGCTCGATTCGGCGCCAGCAGGCGGCTCAGAGGCCGTGCTTTCTGGCGATGCATCGATCTCCTTCTTCCTGTTTTCTGTGCCGCCTCTAAAATACAGCCTGCCACATAAAGAAAAGAAGAAAAAGCAAAGTGTATGCTGAGTTAGTGATGCTGGCCATGAAATAAATCTTTCGAAAGGCAGGCGACTTCATCGCGTAAATATATTTGATTTTTCTATGGGTCCTCGTGAAAAAGGCGTTATCCTGCTTTGTTTACACGTATGTGTGAGAAACAGGCATTTGAATCATTCTCTGCTTGCGACATTCACTGCGATACATTACAATGCACTCTTGTGGAATGTTTTGGAATCTACTTGTGCGATGCGTAAATATAGTGCCTCCTGAATATACAAGGTGTAAATGCGTGGCAATGGCTATCTTTGGCTATCATTTATTGATTTTGATAATGATGAAATTCCTAAATATTCATTATTGGAAGAATTATTGCACAACAAGGGATGCATCCAGAAGACTAGGGGTCGTACACGAGAACCATTACGATATGTCAAAAAATGCTTGTTGATTATGGCATGCCAAAAGATTTGTTTCATCCAGGACCAAGGCTATAGTACACGCAAAAATTGACACACTCAGACAGGAACTGCCGAAAAATCCGAGATGGCAAACGTTCTTGTAAATATCCCTGCCTTGACTACTGTGAAGGCAAGCGTGTATATATGTAGGTACGCAAGCCCACCGCCACCGCCGGTGTCTGCAACCATATCGCGCAAAATTAGAAAAAAAAACCCTGCATTAATGACACAGTGGGGCTTGAATCCGGAATCGCTGGGTGCCAGCCTAATATTCTACCACTGAGTTACGCCGGTGCTTGTAACTTGTTGTCAAACTTGCGTTAGGCAGGCATGACCTAGCCCCAATGGCACAGTGGGGCTCGAACCTAGGTCCGCTGGATGGCAGCCCAGTATTTTACCACTGAGCTACTCCGGTGCTTTTGAATTGTTGGCAAACTTGCCTTAGGCAGGATTGATGTCGGGAAAGCAATCGCGTTAATACGACTTATGAACCATCTTGCAACTGCGAAAGAAGAACCAGTCGTCACACAATGCGATTAGCGTAACGAGTGGGTCGTCCAATGCTCCGACCCTTTACAATAGCTTGTTCTTGTTTCCCTATTAACTGTGGCGCATATACACTTCAGCATAATATTTCATCGTCGTCAGCCAAGCGTTGGACAATTCGCACAAAATTCCTAGCAAGTCTATAGCGGATACCACGCTTCTCAGAAGAATGACGAGAAATAGCATAGCGAATGCCGGCCTACTACCCGAAAGTTCATTATTTATTCCCTGGTGGGTATCAAGCAAGTGTGCTTGCAGCGGTTACCGAATGAGTGTTTTGAAAAGGCTCTGAAAGGCCGCTCTTCTAGCTTTCAATGTGAGTGTGCTGCGTCTACCATGCAGGCCTGGCGCCATCCTACCGTGCTTCTACCCCATACGACTTGCGCTTGGACTGTTCGCACCTCAGTATGCCGCTTCCCTATATTGTCGCTAGATGGCGCATGAACTGCTGGAGTCGCGAATACTTCATTGCGACGCAGAAGGCTTGGGTTTGATTCTTGCTTTCACCCTGAAATTCATTCTTTGCATTCGTAGGGTGAATGCTGCTGACACATGAACTCCTTAACGATCACGTGTTCGAATTGCCCTTGTGTGTTACTGTCCTTCCTGGGTAGATACTGTCTATTACCTGTGGCACATACCCGCCTGCGAGCATGTGCCACTTTCGGGCAGTACGTGTTTGACAACGTATGCGACAGAATCGTGGCATTATTTATGTCTTGACCAGCGCATAATATTTGTCAAACCATCTTACCCTCCCACACCAATTTTGGTTCACGCCAAGTTAATGGGGTGATCACGAAATCACCCTGACGTAAGCGGCTAGATAGATATATACACGCGCAGATAGACACCAGAAGTGCTTGCAGTACGCAAAGAAAGGCTTCGCATTTAAAATAATACTATATGGAGTTGTATGCTTCAAAACCACGATATGATTATGAGACGCTGTATTGGAGGGCTCCGAAAATTTCTAGTGTTATTTAACGTGCAAGTGACATCACAGAGTACGCGGACCTCAACTAATTCGCGTCCATCGAAATGTGACCGCCATGGCCTAGATTTGACCCCGTGACCTTCGGATCAACGTTTGAGCACCATATTCCACAGTTCCATCATGGCGGATTGCATACAAGCCGTTACGCTTAAAGTTGTGGCCCTGCGTTTCACTAAATGAGCCCCAAGTCTATATATTACCCTGTCTCCTGACTTCTTTCATCGTAGTCTGTCACCAACCTGTGTTGCAATTACATTATCAGCGCACCTGTCTCAATGTATAGAGCTGTAGAGCTATAAAGCTATGTCGTTTATACTACGTAATGTAACGGGCGAGCATCTTAGTCATGGAGGAAACATACGTTGCGATCCCGATCCAGAGCAAGGAAGAGAGCAGCAGCAGGCGTGCAATGTCCCAGTCTACATCAGCAATCCACTGTGGCCACTCCATCCGCTGCCACGCTCTCCGGACGGCTCGGTATATAATCCTCAGGTCATCGGGTACCAGTATCTCCATGAGTTTCTCGTACAAAATGCTTTGCATACTCTTTCTCAGGCCCACTGTTTAGAAGGTGAAATTGCAAAAAATACAAGTGTTCATGGTAACTTCAGAAAGGTTGACATTTGGGCTTCAATCGGTCCATGAAAATTTGCAAGTTGAATTGGGCGAACAAGATAGGGATTAAAAGAAGAGACGCTTTGTGTGTATTCGTATCTTCTTTATGTCCCTGTTTTGCAATAAAACTTAGGTTCAGGGGACACTCTTTCGCAAGTTAACACGATATTTTCTTGCCCCATCTGTGTTACAGTACCATTGTTAATTCCTCTATTTGAATCTCACTCTTCGCCCTCAGCTGTGCAACGTTAACCTAGTGAAAACAATATGATAATGCGACGTTGGAAGCAGCTTCAAATACTTGAAGCTTTCCAAGTGTGCTACAATGGTGAAATGCCTATTGAGGTTAAATTTCGTAGAATTCGAAAAAAAACAAATTCATCAGCCATGCCACTGTGGCAAGCCAGAGTGAATTCAACAGTGATGTCACAAATAGCGTGTTAATAACGTCCGTTTTGTTATACATGCGAAAATATTGAGCTTCAGTTTCTGCAAAGTTCTGAAAGGCATGGTTACAGACATTTAAACTACATGATTCAAAATTGATCAATGTCTTTTTATTAAACAACGAATAAAATTGAGCGTGTGTTTGTTCTTATCCGGCATCAACGACAGTGAGAAAATGGCTTGTTATGCTGTAAACCAATATAGGAAAGACAGCAGCTGGCTCCCCAGTCTGTACTAGTGCCCACGTGAAATTTAGGAAGCATTCTAATAGCAAAAAAAAACTATTGCATCACATGGTTATTTTAGCGCTACAAAAGACGTAGATATTTCAGAGACAGAGAACACAGAGACGCTGTTCATTAAAGTAGCACTTGCCTGTTCTCTCTCTCACGTGTGCAAGCCTAAACCACCGTGTTATGTAATCACGCACTCGTCCAACATGTTCCTAAGGAGTGCGCCAGCCAGCCCTCAATTGTGCTCACAGATGCCCAGGTTTTATATTTTGCAGCATACGTGATCTGATGCTTGGGTTGAGGTAGATACGGTTTTGCTGCTGCGATTCTTGCTGTTTGTATATGCCACGTTTTTCAGATTATACTTTCAGTTGTTAGACAGCGTTCGTGTCAGGTACTTTCTTGTTTTTGATTGATATGTGGCGTTCAATTAACGTCCCAAAACCACCACATGATTGTGAGAGACGGCGTAGTGGAGGGCTGTGGAAATTTCGACCACCTGGGGTTCTTTAACGTGCACCCAAGTCTGAGCACGCAGGCCTTACTTTCTTGTTTTTCATGTGCTGCTTGCGCCGACTATCATGATTATGCTCCAACTAGCCCAATTTGCTCATAAGTTCAATATAGGAAACTTAGCTAGAACTATCAAACAGTCCTCATTAACAGCGCTGTGTTCGCGTACGGACTCAAAATAACTGCGGTGAAAACCCAGAGAGTGGAGTGACTAAGCATATTTCCGAATTCTTGGAACGATGTAGTCAAAGCTACGACCTTCAAGAAATTGATATAGCTACTCATGGCGCCAAATGAGCTTGTCCTACATTTTATTGGCCTGCGCTGTTGCATGGGGTACGCTTGAGTGCTCTTTGTGATCATTTGTGGAAACTGAGTATAGACGAAGAGTCACAAATTTATGAGAAAGGCTCATGAGGATTCGCTCCATGCAAATATTTCTGCTAAGAAACGGAGGAAGCACAACCAAGACAAGTTTATTACGTGTGCTGCAGGAATTGACCTTCGTTTACAAGGGTAGAGTTATGTAATGATCCTGTATTCAAACGGAAAGAAATAATGTAGCTTTTAAATTTGATGCTTACCCGCTGTGTTATGAACCGGCTGGAAAGGTTTTGTTCTGGAATGTGCGACATGTTCCTCACTTCGGAACGGGATCGTAAAACCAGGATCACCAGCCATGCCACCCTGCATAAAATGGCTCAGAACTTGTAACTTTACCAGCCCTCGCCACGTTCAAAAATGGCTCTCTTACGTTGCCTTTCTGTTCTACGGCATCGAAAATTTCTCGCTGCGGTCTTCCGTAGAGTGCGGCATCTCTTGTGCCTTTGGTACCCTGGTTCTCCTTGCTCTCAGCCTCCTTGGTCTTTGGATATGGCCTTGTCTCTTGTCCAGTCTCACCGCTGCCCTTGTCGCCCTTTTCGTCGTCCTTGAGGACCTGCACGACAGCACTCGAATTTTGTGACTGTTGGCAGTCCTCAATGCTAATTTGCCTCTTGCCCTCGCAATGTCTGTACTCGCTGTCTACTGCCCACTTCTCGGCTTCACCTACGGTTTCTGGCTGCGGGCTCACCACGAGACCACCGCTTCCTATGTCCTTGCCGTCCTTTTCATCGTCATTGAGGGCTTGCTTGACCATGCTCCAATTTTCTGACTGTTGACTTTCCTCGATGCTTTCGTTTCTCGTGCCCTGACCGTCACCACAGTTGTTGCTCTCTGCTTGATTCTCGGCTGAATCTACGGTTTCTGACTGTGGGCTCGCTTTGAGACTACGGTCCCCTTTGTCCTTGCTCTCGATGGCGAAGGAGCGTGCTGCGGATGAAATGTGCTTGCCTGCGGTCATGACGGCCACGTCGATGCGCGGAAGCAGGTCTGGCACGTATTGGTCCACCGCATACCAGCCAATGCCGAAAACGCAGAAGCCAACGGCGATGTGCCAGGCCATTGCGTCAGCTACAGTTGTTGTTGTTGTTGTTTTCTTATTGTTAGTGGCGCATACCCACTGTGGGGGATCGGCCAAGAATCGAGTGGTTTCAACATTTACTGTTCATATTTGGAATGATGGAGGTTTAACAGAAAGATTACCGATAGCCTAGGAAAGTGTGGTGCTAAATGTAATGCATACAAATATTTACATAAACAAATTTATTCTCAGAATAGAGCAATAATCAGCCTTTATACGTATATAATTATGTGAACCTGTTAGGATAATAAAACTGTGAAAAAGGGTTTATTGACGACTGTTGCGACGGTGGTCCTACGAAGAAACACGATCGTGCAAGAGCAATGGTCAAGCAGATGCCGGCGATGATCAGCACGAGCCGAGCGAGACAAGCCCAGCACCCAGTACCCAAGCGGTGGCGATGTTGCTTGCCAACGACGCTCTTTCTTCTTCACAATTTGCCCCCGCCGAAAAAGAGCCATCCTGGCGACCTAAGAGTCTGGAGGCAGAGGGCTATAATATGGCTTAAGGCGGGCGACGTGGACGATGTCACGTCCACGCCGGCGCATGTCGTCAGATGGGGAAAGTGGCTCGATGAGAAAATTCACCGGCGAGGTTTGCTCCAAAACGCGGTATGGGCCCTCGTACTTTGGAACGAGTTTTGAGGAAATGCCGGGGGTTTGGTAAGGAACAGCCAGCCATACAAGTGATCCCGGGGAATAGCTGGGGCTTTGGGAAGAGTCGACGTTGTTTTCTTTCTGGCGCTGTTGTTCTCGAGACGTAAAGGTGCGTGCGAGTTCACGGCACTCTTTCGCATTTCGGGCAGCTTCGGACACAGATGGGCATTCGGATGCGTCAGGACGGTATGGAAGGAGAGTATCGATGGTGTGGGATGGTTCGCGTCCATAAAGAAGAAAGAAAGGTGAAAATCCAGTGGTAGACTGTGCCGCGGTGTTATATGCGAACGTAATGAATGGAAGAATGCGATCCCAGTTAGTATGTTCGGATGTCACATACATGGCGAGCATATCGCCAAGGGTGCGGTTAAACCTTTCCGTGAGCCCGTTAGTCTGCGGGTGGTATGCCGTGGTCTTGCGATGAACAACATGGCATTCAGAAAGCAGAGACGTTACGACTTCTGATAGGAAGGCTCGACCTCGATCGCTTAGTAGTTCTCGAGGTGCACCATGTCGTAATATGAAGCGATGAAGGATGAAGGATGCTACGTCCCGCGCAGTGGCACTTGGAAGGGCGGCGGTCTCAGCGTAGCGTGTTAAATGGTCCACAGCCACTATAATCTACCGATTTTCATCTGATGTTGTCGGTAGAGGGCCATAGAGATCAATTCCGATCCGATCGAAAGGTTTGGCAGGGCACGGAAGCGGTTGAAGCGCACCGGACGAGTGGAAAGGCGGTGATTTGCGACGTTGACAGTCAGGACAGCCCATAACAAATTTTCGAACGAAATTATACACTCTGCGCCAGTAGAAGCGATGGCGAATGCGTTCGTAAGTTTTGAAAACTCCGGCATGACCACATTGGGGATCGTCGTGAAAGGAGGCGCAGATTTGTGATCGAAAGCTGCGCGGGACAACCAAGAGCCACTTACGACCTTCGGGGGCGTAGTTGCGTCGGTGTAGTAGCCGATCACGAATGGCGAAATGAGCAGCTTGACGTCGGAGAGATCGTGGTACCGCAGTGGTTGAAGATCCAGAAAGACAGTTAAAAAGAGAAGCGATCCACGGGTCCTTGTGTTGTTCACTGGTAAAGGAGTCGAGGTCGAGAGATGCGATGGAGATACCAGTGGTTCCGCAGGCCGAGTCGGGAGTTAAAGGCGAACGCGACAGGGCGTCGGCGTCAGAATGCTTGCGTCCGCTGCGATAGATGACACGAATGTCGTACTCCTGGATTTGCAGTGCCCACCGAGCTAGGCGGCCAGAAGGGTCTTTCAATGTGGCGAGCCAAGAAAGTGCATGGTGGTCCGTTACCAGGTCGAATGGGCGACCGTACAAATAAGGGCGGAACTTGCGAAGCGCCCACACTAGCGCCAAGCACTCTTTTTCAGTGACGCTGTAATTGGCCTCAGCTTTAGTAAGTGTGCGACTCGCATAAGCGACGACGTATTCGGAGTAGCCCGGCTTGCGTTGGGCGAGGACGGCGCCTAGACCAACCCCACTAGCGTCTGTGTGAACTTCCGTTGCAGCTGTTGGGTCGAAATGCCGAAGAATTGGAGGAGATGTTAGCAGACTACGGAGCGTGGCAAACGCGACGTCGCCGTCAGAAGACCAGGATGAAAGGTCTGCATCACCGCGTAGGAGGTTGGTCAGTGGTGACATGATCGATGCAAAATTTCGCACGAAGCGCCGGAAGTACGAACATAGTCCGACAAAACTGCGTAATTCTTTCAGTGTAGTAGGTTTCGGGAACTCAGCGACTGCTCGCAGTTTTGCAGGGTCGGGTCGAACACCATGCTTGGAGACGATGTGCCCTAAGATGGACAGCTCTCGCGCGGCGAAGCGGCACTTTTTAAGGTTCAGTTGGAGCCCAGCGTTGGTTAAACACGTCAGAACCAGTTGGAGCCGAAGCAGATGCGTAGGAAAATCGGGAGAGAAAACGACAATGTCGTCGAGGTAGCATAGACACACAGACCACTTCAGTCCACGCAGTGTGTTGTCCATGAGCCGTTCAAACGTGGCAGAAGCATTACAAAGACCAAATGGCATTACGTTAAATTCATACAGGCCATCTGGTGTAATGAACGCAGTTTTCTGGCGATCAGCTTCTGCCATAGGAACCTGCCAGTATCCAGATCGTAAGTCTAAGGAGGAGAAGAATTCGGCTCCTTGGAGGCTGTCAAGGGCGTCGTCTATGCGCGGTAATGGATAGACGTCTTTCCGCGTCACCTTGTTTAATCGCCGGTAGTCGACGCAAAATCGAATCGATCCATCTTTTTTTCGAACTAGAACGACAGGAGATGCCCAAGGACTGTGCGATGGTCGAATAACGCGACGGCGTAGCATCTCTTCGACCTGGTCGTTGATGACGTGACATTCTGCAGCAGAGACACGGTACGGTCTTTGACGCAATGGCTGGTGCGAACCGGTGTCAATGTAGTGGTGCACTGCGGAAGTCCGACCCAATTGCGGCTGGGAAACGTCGAATGAATTCGCGAAGTGCTGGAGGAGATTAAGAAGCTCGGCGCGTTCATGGGCACTTGAGGTGTCGGCGATGGAACTCGAGAAGGTGTCACTCGATGAGCACTTCAGTGGGGAAAGGGCATGAAGTTCGGTCGAGGCGCTACTGCACGATTCGTCTGGCATGCTAAGGAATAAAGAGGAATCGAGGTACTCCACTCGACCGAGACATTCGCCGGCAAGTAGCGTAAGCGGTGCAGAAAGGGGGTTGTGAACGAAAATATTGCTTCGGCCAGCAGTGACGTCGAGTGTAGCGAAAGGCAAGGAAACGGCTCTGCGGCTCATGAAAATGTCGGAAGGTGTAAACATTACTGTAGCATCGTTATAGTCATCGCAGCAAACCGGGACAACGGCAAGAGAGGCTGGCGGAATTTCAGTGTCCTCACGCACGACAAGTTTTGGCGACCGATCAAGGATTTCATGCAAAGGTTCGTCACACAGGTGCGAAAATTGAACTTCAGCGCGTGCGCAGTCGATGATGGCATGATGATTTGACAGAAAGTCCCACCCGAGGATAACGTCATGCGAGCACACCGAAAGTACGATGAACTCGACAACGTACATAGAGCCTTGGATGAATATGCGGGCCGTACAGGTGCCAAGAGGTCGAACTTGTTGTGCGCTAGCTGTACGAAGCGATAGTCCAGAGAGCGGCGTGGTCACTTTGAGTAGGGAGCGGCAGAGCTGGGCGGCTATAACAGAAACGGCAGCACCTGTGTCGACGAGGGCAAAGGTAGAAACACCATCGACAGATATAGCGACGACGTTAGCTGGTGAAGTGCGAGGACTTGAGCATTTCGACGACGGCGCAGTTCTTGCCTCTGGAGCTGCGGCGTTCAGTTTTCCCGGTTGGAGGAAGCGGGTCTAGGACGCATTGGGGACAGTGATCGCCTGCGAGGAGATGGGGAGCGGGGAGAGTGAGTTTGAGGCTGGTGTGACCGAGACTCAGGAAAGTTAGTGTATCCATACTGCGGTGAGGGATAGGGAGCAGGTATGTGCATGGGCTGTGGGTCATACGGTAACGGCCGAGTAGCGTCGTGGAGTGGTTAGGAGCGACGGTGACAATATCGTGCCACGTGTCCTGGAGTACCGCAGGCGTAGCAGATCGGTCGATTGTCAGGAGTGCGCCAGGAATTGCTGACTCGTGGTGCGGCCCAAGGTGTCGAAAATGGGGCGGAGTGGGGAGCGACTGAAGACATGGGTGGCAAATGCTGCTGGCGGGGTCTGCTACGTACCACCTGGGCATACGTGAGAGGCGCGGCCACGGGCTGCATAGCCGGCGCATGGGCAACAGGCATGGCCACAGGCTGCTGGTGGGCAGCGACGGGAACAGCCTGAGCTACCTCTTCGGCAATAACGTCGCGGAGTGGTGAGGGCAGACGAGAGGACGGCGGCTGCTGCGTGAAGGGAATTAACGACAGTTGCCGAGCTACTTCTTCACGCACAAAATCTTTAATCTCTTGCAGGGTTGGTGAGTGGTCGGGAACAGAAGTGAGACTGGAGAGCGAGTCGGCGTGTGAGGAAAATGGCCGAGTCAGGGCGCGCTGCTTGTTCAACTGGTCGAAACTTTGACACAAAGTGACAAGTTCCGCAACGGTGGCAGGATTACGGGCCAGGAGCAGCTGATATGCACCGTCATTTATCCCTTTGAGGATGTGTTGAATCTTCTCCGACTCGGGCATGGTGGTGTTCACACGGTTGCAAAGACCAATAATGTCTTCGATGTAGCTGGTGAAAGATTCCGTTGGCTTTTGTGCGCGAGTCCGCAAGCGTTGTTCGGCTCTGGACTTGCGGACTGCGGGTCGGCCAAAAACGTCAGCAAACAAGGTTTTAAAGATGAACCACGTCGTGATGTCGTTTTTGTGGTTGTTATACCACATTTCGGCCACGTCAGTGAGGTAAAAGATGACGTAAATCAATTTGTCCGCGTCATCCCACTTGTTGTTTGCGCTCAAAAGTTCATAGTTAGCGAACCAGTCTTCCACGTCGGTCTCATCAGCTCCGCTAAAGACCTTGGGCTCTCGCAAACGAAGAACGCCGGGGTTGCTGGGGGATGGAGTGGAAGAGCCAGGTTGCGCGTTGTTGGTAGCCATGATGGGAGGTAGCGTTCGGTTGCGCAGCTCCAGGTTCAGGCGACGGCGAATGGCAGCACCCAGGTTCAGGCGACGGGGAATGTCAGCACCTTCCACCAATTGAAAAAGGGTTTATTGACGACTGTTGCGACGGTGGTCCTACGAAGAAACACGATCGTGCAAGAGCAACGGTCAAGCAGATGCCGGCGATGATCAGCACGAGCCGAGCGGGACAAGCCCAGCACCCAGTACCCAAGCGGTGGCGATGTTGCTTGCCAATGACGCTCTTTCTTCTTCACAACTGGTTTATTAGTCAGCCTACTAGTCTCATCAATATAGTCCCGGACGGCCGCGCATACTGTCGCATTAGAGAAACCAGAAATGGAAGCTCCAACAGACAAAATGACAGGCAGAGATAAGTCCATACCAATACCACGTAAAGGTATTTCTAATAGGATTTTTCGTAATGTGTTAAACCGCCTGCAGGTCAAAAAGAAATGATCTATTGTTTCCAGTTCATCACAGAATGCACACAGTGGCGAAGGTGCCTGAGCAGACCTGTTCTTATAGAAATTTAGATTTGGTACGCGGCAACGCAGCCTTGTGATAGCTACTTCTTGTTTTCGAGTGCGGCAAAAGTCTCTTCGCCAGGGATATAATAAATAGCGATAATCTGTAGAGTTTGTTAGTGCTGAACCTTTAAAGACTTGCATCAGCGTACGTCTGCGGAATCGAGCAGCGCTCACATAAGCGGATGATGGACAGAGTGGTAGAATTGGTTGGCTGATTGACGACTTAGCTAAGGAATCGGCTATTTCATTTAGAAACAAACCTTTATGTCCAGGCACCCAAACTAATCGTACTTTTCTCAAATGCGCAGGTACTAGTGCACGGAACGCCTTTGTTACGTGATTATCAGCACCAACAGATAGTGCTGCACAGAGAGATAGGGAATCTGTTATTATGACAGCTGATGTAATTGCTGTATCTAACTTGCGTAAGGCGAGCACTACTGCCAGAAACTAAGCCACGAAAACAGGTATAAAATAGGGTAGTCGAAGGGAATAAATCCAATTTAAAATCGGACTGAAAATACCAACCCCTGACTTTTCGTCGTATTGCGATGCGTCTGTAGCAATAATAACGTTCGTTGTAATACGGCGCAAGTGATCTTGTAGTAAACCATCCAAAATATTATGGGGAAGTAATTTGGCATTATTAGAAAAAATGTCGTCGAATCGAATTTCTACCGGGGCTAAATTATCACGAATCGGCGTGATGTCGCGTATACGTACGTTTAGAGGCTCCAGTAAATTTTGCACATATTTAATTTGTGGCGTGTGAAATCGTGGCCATCTAGCAGCAAAAAATGATTCCGGGGTGGAAATAAAGGCCGTTTCTGAATGTCGTAATGGTGATTCATAAATTCTTAAGAATGTCTGAACAGTCAGAAGGCGAATTCTACAAGAAAGCGGAGGGACCCTCGATTCGAGATACAACACATTGTTGGCAACTGTTTTGGGAAGGCCAAGGCATAAGCGCAAAGCTTCTCTTTCCAGAAGAATTAGAGGCCGCAACTTGTAAGCTGGAACTCTAGAGAAAAGTACACAACCAAATTCCAAAATGGGACGAACGTACATGCGATATATCATTACCAATGTGTCTCTTCTCATACCTATGCGGTAATTGCTTAGCCTACGTAATATGCCAATGGCCTGCACACCTTTTCCGGCGATATATTCGATATGAGGTCGCCAGTTAAGCGATGTGTGATAAATTACTCCAAGGTATTTAACAGATTCCACCTGTGGTATATTCTCATGATGGTAAGACAGAGAGATGTTCACAGGGTAATGCAGCAGGAAAAGAAGGAGGGCACATTTACTCGGATTAAGTAAAAAGCTGTTGCCATCGAGCCAGCTCTCCAATATATTAAGGTAAGTCTGCAGCCGTTCATATAAGGTCTGAATGTTATCTGCCATCGCAAAAAATGCGATATCATCTGCATAAACATAAGTTGTTATATCCTGTTTACGTGGAATGGTGCTCATTAGTAAATTAAATAGCACCGGGGAAAGCACCGAGCCTTGCGGTACTCCGCTCGTTTGGGTATGAGTAGATGATGAAAACCCATCTTTAAAACATTAAATTTCCTGTCTGCGAGAAAATTGTGAACCCACGCTACTATGTATGATGGAAAGTCAAGGTATTTATCAAAATACAGTGCTCCACGGTATCATATGCTTTAGCGATGTCTAAAGTAACTAAAGCTGCATATTTTTTATGTAGCCGAGCTAATTGAAGTCGACTCTCTAAATCAATGTGGGCATCCAAAATTGAACAACCAGCCCTGAACCCAATTTGAGAAGGACTAAAAATTGACCTCATGGTAATAAGTTCATTAATTCGTATATTGATGATTCTCTCAACCAATTTCACCAAGTTTGATGTCAGTGTGATCGGCTCTATGTTATCCAACGTGTATGCATCATTTTCTTTTTTAGCAACAATACCATTTTGGCAAGTTTCCATTCTGGAGGTATCCATGCGTTCCCTAAAGAATAATTCACTAGTTCTAGCAAAAGATTAGGTGATTCCTGGAGTAAACATTTTAACATAGAGTTCGTAATACCATCTGGTCCGGGAGCCGTCCTCGGTAAGCATAATACTGTCTGACTCAATTCAGCTAAAGAAACTTCTGGAAATTCATGCAAGTTTACCAGAACGGGCTGAATAGCCAAAAAATTAGCAGTGAAGCGGCGTTCTAAACCTTGCGCTACGTCTTCTAGAGGGGGGTTCATTTCTTCCGGTGTCAAGATACATGACTGTAACGTTAAAGGTGCTGGCAGTACCTTTCTTGTCCGAAGATAAGTGAACAAAGCCCGCTTATTTTTAGATTTAGAAAGGTAATCAAAATGTCTACTGTCGTATTCTTCTTTCGCGCGGTTCACTGTACGCTTAAATACGCCAGCAAGGAATTGATAGTCCTTCCAGTTTGTTGGGCTCTGATTAAGAAGAACTTTTTTCCAAGCGGCTTTTCATCTTCTATAATCGCGCGTACACTCATCATTCCACCAACGAGAGGAAGATCGTTTATTGGATGGAATAGAAAATTCGGGATTTTTTCTAGATCCCTCCAGCATTGAACCAATCGTAGATGCAATCTCCTTAGTACTGGCATTTCCAAGCTTGGAAATGGCAGAACGGAGGCAGGTTTGAAATTTGCTATGGTTGATGTATGTGCGTTTTGGCTGATCTAAAGGTATTGTTGGACAAGTAATGTCAAAAACTAATGGAAGATGGTCGCTGTTAGTTGCCGAATCCAGAGCAGCCCATGACGAAACCTTGATTGCATTGGAGCAAAACGTTAAATGCAATACTGAGCTAGTTTGACCTCGGACAAATGTTACATGATCTTTATTCAGACAGGAGAGGTTGTGATCAATAGTCCATTCCCATAGTCGCCTACCACAAGAATCGGTCCTTATACCCCAAGACAAATGATGTGAATTAAAGTCTGCTGTGAGTATAATTTCCTTTTTACATGCTACCAAAACGCTGTCAAGATAACGCGTACTTTGCACACCGAAGGGGAAGTAACAATTTACAATTGAAAAAGGGTGGTATCCGATGGAGGCGGAAATGTTGTAGGCCCGTGTGCTCAGATTTGGGTGCACGTTAAAGAACCCCAGGTGGTCTAAATTTCCGGAGCCCTCCACTACGGCGTCTCTCATATTCATATAGTGGTTTTGGGACGTTAAACCCCACATATCAATCAAAAGGGTGGTATCCGGGGAGACACAAGTCTAATGCTAATATTTCACAATCTAAGTCTAACATTCTGAAAGAAATTTTCGCCCTATGGCATAATTTACCTGATACAAGGATCATTAAACCACCACCACGAGGTGGGCGATCTAATCGAAAAGAACGAAAACCTGCAAGATGGAAATTTTTATCTGGTGTGAGCCAAGTTTCTTGGAGAATTATAATATCAAGATTAAAGTTATTGCAAAAGTAATGTAAGTCGGTTGAGGCTGAGAATATAGAACGGCAGTTCCACTGTAGTACCCTCAACTGACCTATGGTGTTGAGCGCACCACAGAGGCGCATGTCGCGCCCCTGTTAGCATCTTCACGCGAAATAGTTGATGCATTCCGTTTAGATTTGGACTTGAGATCGGTGAAGATAGGGGATGTGGTACGTTTATTAGTTCGTATATCGAGTTCCATATCTGTAGCAGTACTTCTGCTCGGCTGAGGCGAATGTCGGTCCAAGTGCACCTGTGTTCGTGACTGCTTAGCCTTGCCTGCAGATGCAGAAAGTTCATCCAACACTACGTTGCATAGCTGTGTGGCATCGCTGGTAATGTCTAATACTGCAGGTTCTGTACTAGTCTGTACTGTTTGTCCAATCTGATTTGAAAGAATTTGCACCAAACAGTCGGAAAGGTTAGATATGAGTTTATCCATTGCCTTACTCACTGCCTTTTCCACAGCAGTTTCAATAGCATGCGATAGGTTTGAGTCCATACTGGAAGTGCAGCGCGCTGTAATACCAGAGTATCCAAAAGCCCTGTGTCTAACTATGCCAGTGGCTTCCCTTCGAGAACAGTGGCGGTGGTCAATAAATTCTAGGATTTGAACCTCCCGGGAACGAGCGGAACAGTCAGAGTTGTCGGCGCATTGACCACCCCCACAGAGACAACACTTTTCCACTGTTGCAGTACACTTGCTTGAAGGATGGCTCTCTCCGCAGGTGCTACAACGAACGTTAGATTTACATGCTCCCGCACTGTGGCCGAATCTCCAGCAGTTCTTGCATTGAATCGGACGAGAAGCGAGGGGTTCTACTCGGAAGATCAGTGGCCAGAATTTTATTTCTGATCGGCATTTTGTGCCCACAAATGTCGCGATGACAGATTCAGTTGGAACCCTCTCGTTGTCGACTAGGCGATTACACCGGTAAATTGAAATTACGCCTGCTCCAGAGAGCCTGTCTAGGGTCTCAGATGGACTCAGCTTGGAGTCGACTCCCCGTACAAGGCCTTTGGTACATGCAAGGTGAGGCGGAATAAAAGCACTCACCGGGGTAGCAGCAAACGAGGTGCATTTGAGAAGATCCTGCACGCAGGTATGATCCGGCGACCTAAACACGATACCACCTCACCCAAATGGGCGCACATCTGTGATGGTCTGGAAATGGTTTGCAGTTGTCTTAAGTTCCTTTTAAACCGCCTGGGGGTTTGTAAGTCTGATGAAGCCTCCATTTGTAGGTACCAGTGCCACGGGAATGCTGTCGATACCACTGCGGAAAAAGGAGTCTAACGGTAATTCGTTAGAAGGCAGGGACGCTGAACAGGCGGATCGCGCCTGGCCAGGAGAAGTAGTTGACATGAGCACTAGGGATATGGTTAGACTCAGAAACAGATAAACTATAAATCCGACTCTAAGACAGAAAGTTAAAACCACTCAATCCTCAGCCAAGAACACCCCAGCAGGTTGAGCACGGGCAAGCCCAGTCTCTGTTCCCTGGTTTCCACCGAGCTTCTCGTGGAACGCTTCTCGTGGTTCAGCTACAGCTTGTTTGTTTATTTCCTTCGATAAATGGCACCTACCCACTTTGGGGGATACTCAGTGGTTACGCTTCTTCTAATCAGTCACTAATGTGGCTTCTACCCACGATGGTGGTCGGCCGAGCAATTCCTTCCTTCCTCAGTGCCCGGAGTGAACCCTGTGCTTCTTTCTGCCTGGCACTGCGACTTACTAATGTTCTTAATGAGAGCAGAAACACCCACTATCAAGAATATTTTTGTCCCTTGTCACTAGCTCCTACCCAATGCAGAGATTGTCAGAATAATCTGTGAAATTTCCCCCCAAGTTGTACCATAGACGAGAGCACGCCTATCTCGTACCCAGGCGCTTTTGGGCGGTATACTCTCGCTCCCTGCGACGCCCTAATTTGTATTGAACTGGCAAGGCGTGCCTCGCTAGCTTGGAAAGCAGTGGCTCTGGAACTTTAAAATGCGAAAAAGCGCCTGTTCACACTGCGCCCGCTTACAAAAGGTCATCTACTACTACCACTGCGTCGTCTTAGGATGCGACAACAACCAGCGCAAGAGGGAGAAATTGCTGAGATCTGCCTGTGAATTTCCCAGTGCATCACGGGAATTGTGCCGGTGCGGTGTTTTCAGCTTTCGCTGATTTCCATCATTCCATCAAAAAAAAAATATCACAGCATATCTATGGAGTGAATGATGATGAGTGGGGCGAAGCTTCGAAGGGTTTTATCGGTAAACTGTGAATGATTCGTTGTCAACGTCCATCCGTCCGTCCGTCAGTCCTTCCTTCCTTCCTTCCTTCCTTCCTTCCTTCCTTCCTTCCTTCCTTCCTTCCTTCCTTCCTTCCTTCCTTCCTTCCTTCCTTCCTTCCTTCCTTCCTTCCTTCCTTCTTTCCGTCCTTCCTTCCTTCCTTCATTTCTTTCCTTTCTCTCTTTCTCTCTCTCTTTCTCTCTCGCTATCTCTTTCTTTCGTTCTTTTTCCTTCCTTCCTTCCTTCCTTCCTTCCTTCCTTCCGTCCGTCCATCCGTCCATCCGTCCGTCCATCCGTCCGTCCGCCCACTGAAAGTACCACCATCTCGCATCTTTTCATTGTATATTCATGACATACAAGTACTTCCAAGGGACATTCCACGGACTAAAACGAGAGATACATACAGGAGACACACCACTCACATTACCCACGTTATAGGAGCATCGCTTCTATAACGAAAAAAAAAACCAGTAACCTGGACGATTTGTTCAGCGGCTCATTTCACACTACATCGAGTCTCACACTGCGTGGACTCTGCCAGAGAGTTTTGAATTGGCGGAATATAGGCACCCGGCAATGCTGTTTACGAGATCTGATGGTAGCACCAGAACACACAGCCTAGCGAGCAGGCGCAGCAAAACCGAGTCTTCCAATGCGTAGCCTAGCGAGTAGACACAGCAAAACCGAACTTGCACGTGCATAATATTTTCTTTTTAGTTGTGAGCAAGAGAGTCGCAGCTGATTATGTAAGCGCCTAGAAATCGTTCTTTGAAAACTTGCCAAAAAGGGCACTGACACTTCAGCGTGTCACTGTGTTCAGTTAGCGTTCCATTTTCTTAGTATCCCTGGTAGTCGGTACCAACAATGCTGAGGCGGCTCAAAGAGCTTCGTTGCGTCCTCTGATCCACTCTCGGGTGCCTATAGTACACCTTAGGAATCAATGTATGAAGAGCCACACCTAAACCCATAACTGTAAGCGCCAACCAGTTATTACTGGTTACTAGAGTGAGAGGGGAATGTCCCTGCATTTAAGTGCTAGCGCAGCGATTCCTGGCTTTTTGGCAGGCAGCTTCTGTTAGACTTGAAAATCTGATTGAGGCTGCGTGGTTAGCGCTTTCACCCGACGCCCACCTGGAACACCTCGCTCAAACGACGCCCTTGAAGGGGTCTCCCATTGTTCAGATCAGTGCCAACAAAGCTCATCTCAGCTCTGGTACGCAGCTTGAGTCTCTAAGGTAACATATACAGCCTTAATCCTGAGTCACGGCTCATTTTCTGCCGTTCAAAGCTAGGCAAAAAAATTGTTGGAAGGTGGAAAAGCTTGAGGTCATTAGAAACATTTCACCACAAATACAATCCACGCGGAATATCAAGTGTGGAACAACCTTTAGTCGCACCATGTTACAGATCTGGCGTCGGCGGCGCCGTCCACACCCCCACTGCGCATGCTCGCGTCTTACGTCTCGTGCCGCATGCTTGCGTCTCGTGCCGACTGTCGCTTCCCTCCCACTTTCTCAACTCGTAAGGCCGACGCAGGCAACGTCTGCCAGCAAAAATGAAACCGACTCCTCGCGCTACGCAGCCGTTCACTGGCCAACTCGCAATTGAAGGCACTGGATCACGCGTTCAAAATTCAGTCAAGGGTGTCGTTACTTGGCTTTCCCTTGACTCGAGTAGATGCGATGAAAGCAACAGTACTTTAAACCAGTAGTGAAACACAACCTAACGTCGGCGTTCCACCGCTCGCTGAGGCCAAGGGTGTCTTTACTTGGCTTTCGCTTGACTCGAGTAGATGCGATGAAAGCAACAGTACTTTAAACCAGTAGTGGAACACAACCTAACGTCAGCGTTCCACCGCTCGTTGAAGCCAACGCTTCTCCTTCACACGATAAATATTAATAATAATAAATACAAAGAAACCATTAGGTATGCCCAAACCATACCCAATTACGCAACATTCAGGCCAAACTTACACTACTCTGCGACGCGTTTGCTCCAAGGAGGATTATTCTTTAATTCTCCTTGGTTTGCTCTAGTTGTCCTCTTCGGCTTTTTACGGGCGGAGCTCCCTACGTGGTAGGTCGTTCCCTCCTCTCTATTAGTAATCGTTTGTAGCCTCACCTAGTTTATGAGTTGCTCAAAAGATGGCATCGTGCGTTTATGTTGTTGGGAAATATTTTATGTAGTTTCCTCAGCATATACATGGAGGGAATTATGATGAGTGGGGCGAAGTGTTCGTCCGGCAGTCCATTTGCCCCTCCATTCACCCGTCTGTGCTTCAGCCCATCCGTACATGCGTCCGCGAGCCCGTCCGTCTTTCCATGAGTCCGTCCGTCAGTCTGTCCAACCATGCTTCCGTCCGTCAGGGATTATGTCCTTCCATCTGTCCATCAGTGAGTATGGTTCGTCCACTTCGTTTGTCCAAGCGGACGCACGGACGGACGAAGGAATGCAAGAACGGATTGAAACACGAACGGATGGAAGGACGGATGGACGCTTCGCCCCACTCATCTTGATTTACTGCGTGCATGGATATGCTCCAATTTTTGAAGGAGTTCTTTAAGATGTCATCAACCTAGTCTCCAAGTAATTATCTAGTAACCTGATTATCGTCGTTTACTGGCTCTCGGATGGCATGGCACATAACTTCCTTGAATGGGTCAATAAAAAAATGGCACCGGATCTGCATGTTAAATTACAAATGCCGTCGAAAGACGATAGTCTTGCATCTGGAGAGAGTGAACAAACATTTATTTGATGTTCCGTGCGAGAAAATTGGCGAATGGTATTCTGGAGGCACTGCGTTAGAGGGCCTCGAGCGTGCAGCGGAGGCGAACGAGCGCATCGAGGCACATTAGACATGAGCGTCATCTGGCAGTTATCTTCGAAAACAAAGGAAGGCGTGCGCACCTGCGGAGAAAGATGCGTGCCATTCTCGGAGGCGATAAGGAGTAGAGCGCAAAGCGACGGGCAGGTGCCACCACCGTGTCGTTTTAGCAAAGAGTTGGCAACACTTGCCTTTTTCCGCCCCGTGTTGCACTATCAGTGCAGCGGGTTTAACGCCACAGTCCTTAGAATTACTTGTGTGCGCCTTTTATAGTATAAAGGCACACATACAAAACGTCGCCGTGTTTTTATGGTACCTCAGATATGCACAATGATTGCTTTTTAATTGACAATCGCACAGGTATGAGCCCTGGATTTTGAGCAATATTGGTGGGCGCTGCGGAGGGCGGGGTCGGCCGTTTGAGGTATCGTTAAGGGCGGACAAACAGACAAACGTACAGACAGACAGACAGACAGACAGACAGACAGACAGACAGACAGACAGACAGACAGACAGACAGACAGACCAATATTTTTCCGTCGAAGGTCCCCAAGAAAGACTATCGTATTTAAAAAGTGTAGTTAAGGCACTGGCGGCGTCACCCTTTCACGTGCGGCGCTCACCATTCGCGCGAGACCGTTTTTCCCGCCTTTTCCCGTGGAGCTACACCACGGCCCCGATTGCACCTTGCGTTACTATAGAGCGAAAGCAGATATATGATAACAATGACAATAGTGTAGTTGTCCGCTGTCCATGGTGCCCGTAACCGTTATCGCGCGCGAAATAGTGAAATATGAAGTGAGAACAACGCTACTCTTCTTCGATTAAGAAGGTGTCTGCTTCCGTGACAGAGCAGGTCACGATATCACTGGCGATGAAGGGCCCTTCATGTCCTTAAATATTTGCGGACTCCAGCGCTGCCGTCGGGTCATTTGCTTCAGGAGTGATCTCCAGGGAGTTTGCTGATATTCTCAGGTCAGGGGCTATATGAGGCTTTCACACATTACCTAGTTCCTGGCCCACATGTGTTCAGGAATTCGTGCAACCGTGTTACGAACGTCGAAGGACTCGCCCATAACCATGCGCGAAAAAATCACGAGCCGTGGTGGTATGAGCCGGTTCAGAAGCGAGTTCACAGAGAGCTTCAGAGATCTATTTAAAACTTTTAACGAAGTTATTTTCCACTACCTACAGTCAAGGCGAAGCTACCTCGTCCCGCATTCCATGCTCACAAGACCGCAGTCGTCGGCTTTTAGGTTGCTGCAGGCAGGCTCGTTTTCTCGTAGCACGTCCAGTCACTTCACTGAATGCCTAAACCCAAGATATCCTAGCTCTGGGGTAGATAACTGCAAACTCGCTCACATACTCTGGTAATGGCTGGCGTCACGCAGCGTAAAGTTCAGCATAGAACAGGAAGAGGGCCCTTAAAAGCACCGAGCTCTAAGTCCAGCTCTCAGCCGTCAAGGAGGCTGGCGAACGGGGCGGAGGGCCATGGTCTACGAATACCGGCGCGGAAACGGCCAATAACTGCGGTGAACCTCTCTTTTGGGGTTGCCTGATCTTAAGGGTCAAATAAAGTTTACTTCGCCTTCACCTCCAGAAACGTCAGTCACTCTTACTGACTTAACAGTGTCAACTGCTGTTAACTCTTACTGACTTAACAGCAGGTAAGGTTTCGTGCCCTCAGCCTCACTTTTCAAGATGAAGTGATTGCGTCAGCCTCGGCGACACACACCGTCGATGGTGCCTGCTATTCTTCCCTTGCACTCGCTACCTACCTAGCCATAGGCAAGGAGCCATGGCTCTGGCATCAGTGATGAGTGTTTTAGGTCCTGATATGATATATCAAAAGCTATTATATATATATATATATATATATATATATATATATATATATATATATAAATATATATATATATATATATATATATATTTAGACTGGAGCTCACACTGCTGTTCGTGAAAGCAAAAATGAAATAAAACAAAATCTATCAACTGATGAAATGAGAACTATAGGGCCCTCTTCGCGGAATTCAAGTATTCTACCATAAAGTCGTGGTGGTGCTTAAAACCTCTTCGCGAAAACACCCTATACAAGCATATTGTCGGGCAAAAAATCTTGTTTAGATATGTAATTTAGCATCCTATGAGAGAGAGAGAGAGAGAAATAACGTTTATTGCATCCGTCTAGAATGGCGGGGGAGGAGGCTTCGGCCTCTGCCCCCAATCATCCCCTAGCCATCGGCCGGAATTCCTTGGGACTCGGCGGTGGTCAGGGCGAGACCGATGACTAGACGCTGTTCTTCGGCGTCACGGCTGTGTAATAAGGCCTCCCAGGATTCTACGTTTCTACTTGGATCATCGTAGGATGGGCAGGTTCATACCATGTGCACTAAACCCGCAGTGCTGTTGCAGTGCACACATCTGGAGCTGAACACTTCCGGGTGCCATTTACTGTACAGGTGAGGCTTCGGAAACACCCCGGTTTGAAATTTTCGCCACAGAATTTCCTCCTTTTTGCTCAGCTGTTTAGCTGCCTCGTGATAAATCCTACGGTGGAGTTTATAGTGTGCGGCGATTTCCTGAAACGTTCGTAGTTCGTCTCTTGTGGAGAGGGGCTGCTCGCGAGAAGGCGGCGGGTCAGCGTCATTCGACCGGAAAGTGAGCCCTCGGGCGATCGCGTGCGCCTTCTCATTCACCTTCAGACCTTGATGGGCCGGGGACCATACTAGTGAGATTAGCTCTGCGGGTACTGGTCCTTGTCTTAGAATTTTGGCGGCTGTAGCAGAGATCCTGCCCATATCGTAGTTTTTAATGGCTGCCTTAGAGTCGCTAGCTATCACTCGAGTGCCTTTTCGAGCTATTGCCAAAGCAATCGCAAGTTCTTCTGCCTCTGTGGTGGTTGTGTTCTTAGAGGTACAGCACGAGACCAGGTACCCGTTCTCGCGAACCACTACCACTGTGTGTGCTCCCTTTCTTTCGTATTCTGCAGCGTCCGTGTAAAGCACGCCAGATCGACCTTCAAGCTTCGCCTGCAGGGCTACAGCTCTAGCTTTGCGTCTGCCTTCATGAAACGCCGGATGCATGTTTTTCGGCAGCGGTATAATTTTCAGTCTTGCCCTAGTTGATTTAGGTATGCTAGTGGTCTGCCTAGAACACTCCGTGTGCTCGAACCCCAAGCGCTCCATGATTTTCCTCCCGGTTCTACTTCTCAGAAGTCTTTGGTGCTGTGATATCATGGCGGCTTCTATTAGTTCATCCAAAGTGTTAGAGACACCCAGTCCAAGAAGTTTAACCGTAGAGGTGTTCGGGGGAAGCCCTAGCGCAGTCTTGATGCCTTTCCTTATAATGGCTTCAATTTTATCTTTTTCTGCTATACTTAATTTAAGATAAGGGGCAACGTATAGTACACGGCTTATCACGAAAGCTTGATTTAATCTTAAAAGATTGGCTTCCTTCATCCCCGCATTATTGTTAGAAATGCGCTTAAGCAGGCGGTACGTCTGGTTCGCACTAGCTTCGAGTCTCCGGATAGTTTCAGTGTTTTTTCTATTTGCTTGTATGCGCACCTCTAGAATTCTAATACTGTCTATGGTTGGAATAGCATTACATTCACTCGCAAAGCGATGTCACAACCCCTTCCGAGGGGATTGTTTGTTTTCCTTTTTTGCGATGGTAGAAAAAGAGCCTCTGATTTTTCTTCCGAGCATTTTAACCCTAGTGGTTAGAGATATTGTTCGATGGTATCTATAGCCGCCTGAAGTGCGCTTTCAATATGTCTGTCACTACCCCTGTTTATTCACAGCGTCACATCGTCTGGGTATATTGTGTGGTGCCAATTTTCGATTCCTTCTAACTTCTCAGGAAGTCCAATCATCGCTATATTAAAAAGAGTCGGAGAGAGTACAGACCCTTGGGGCGTCCTTTTATTCCCCAATTTATTGTTTTCGAGCGACTGCCCTCCCATGCTGATAGTGGCTGTACGATGTGAGAGAAAGCCCCTCACGTAGTTGTATGTCTTGGCGCCCACGTTTAGCGCACTAAGGTTCTTAAGTAAGGCTTCATGTTTGACATTGTCAAACGCCTTGGAGACGTCCAGACCCACAATTACTTTGGTGTCAACAGTCTTTTTGTCTACTATCTCCTCCTTTAGCTGTAGCATAATATCGCACGTCGATAGGTGGCATTTCAAGCCTATCATAGTATCAGGGTGCAGGTTTTCATCTTCCATGAACCTAGTCAGTCTTGTTTGGATGACGTGCTCCATCAATTTTCCTTTGCAAGATGTGATGGAAATGGGTCTGAGATGTTCAAGACTGAGCTTTTTCCCTGGCTTAGGAATGAAGACTACATTGGCCGTTTTCCAAGTTTGCGGTATTTCTCCCTTGTCCCAGCATTCTTGCATATAAGCTGCAAGTTGACGAATGGAGCCGTCGTCAAGATTCCTGAGCATTCTGTTGTTGATTTTGTCCGGACCGGCAGCCGTTTTTGTTTTAAGTCGGTTAATTTCAGCCTTGACTTCTCCAACCGTGATGGGGCTGTCTGGGTCCGGGTTTTCTGAACCAGCGTAGTCAGGGAGCTTTTGAGATTCTACGCAGCAGAGGTATCGATCCCTAACCTCCGTTAATAATTCCGTCGTCTGACCTTCATATTTATACACAAGCTTTGGAAGTTGCTGTCGGGCCTCCGACTTGGTTTTCTCTGGGTCTAATAGATGGCTAGTAGCTGCCATGTTTTAGCACTGCCAATCTCTCTATCCATCTGATCACAGATACTACCCCACTTTTGCTTGGTAAGTTCCAATGCATTATCTTTGATCTCTCTATTCAGTGCAGCAACTTCCTTTCGGAGATTCCTGTCACCTCTTTTCTGACTGATTTTTGGCTCTAGGTTTTCTTTTTCTCCCACATGCTTACAAGATGTCTATCAACAACTTCCTCATCGCCAGCGTCAATCTCTTCGGTAGCGTGCTGAACCGACTGGATCACCCCTTTACTCCAATCGTTAATATCATATATGAGGCCTTGTTCCGACCTGATATTTCTAAAGGTCACCCAATCTGTAGTTTTAACTTTTCCCTTATTGATCACCAGCGGGCCATTGGCAACGATAATCTCTAAAATTCTATGATCTCTACCTAGGTCTTCGCCGGTATTGCACCACGTGGCGGCGGTGGCACTGCTGACCAGGGTAAGATCTGGCGTCGTGTCTTGAGATACGCTGTTTCCTTTCCTCGTTGGATGCATTGGGTCTGTTATAAGTATGAGCTCATGTTGTTGAATTTCGTTCCACAAATTTCTGCCCTTAACCTGGGTGGATTTATAACCCCATGCCGTATGATGCGCATTAAAGTCCCCCAAAATCAATAGTAGACCGTTTGCTGAAATAACCTTTGTTTTCGTGAAAAGATCACCAAAGTTGATTTTGCGCTGCCTGGGGGAACTATACAAATTCAGGATAAAAAGACGCTTGCGAGGCACGAGTTCGACTAAAACATGATCGATCTGCGAGTTCCCCGTCTTGTGCTGCAATGTCGTAATGTTTCTCTTTATGAAGGTCGTAACTTGGGTATCATTACCCGACTCGGCAAAAGATTTGTAACCTGCTAATTTTGCATTTTTGCCACACTCCTGGATCGCAATAACTTCCGGTCGATCGGCGTTGGTAAGAAAAGATTGTAAAACCGCATGTTTGCGCGAGAAAACCCTACAGTTTCACTGCCAAATCGTATTACTGCAAGAGTGTAGAGCCATCTTGGTTTAGCTTGAGCGCTTGGCATAGCCATTCTATCTGTCGGTCCCTGCTAGCAAATTCAAAATTCAGCCTTAATATGCTCAATAGCGTTGCCTACTTGTTTCATCTGTTTTAGTACAGCTTGGAGCATACCTTGTAATGACTTTGTTTCCACCTCAAGCGCTTCAATGCTCGCTCCGTGATTTTCTTCAATTTCGGTTTCTTTAGCCCTCTTCTTCTTTAAAGGCGGTTGGTTTGCTACCAGGGGGTTTCCAACGCCTTCCCTGGTTTACTGGTTAGATGAGCCTTAATTTCATCAAGCCGTTTGCGTAATTCCGCATTTTGCTCCTGTAATATCCTGTTTTGCTCTTTAAGAGCATTAATCATCTCTGTATTAGCATCCTGGGAGACCTTAGTTACCGAACCCACTTGTGGTCCTGTGGATTTTGACTTCTCCTGGGCACAATCACCACCATCATGGGATGCCTTGTGAGAAACTCCCGGCTTCTCCAGCGGTCGCAATCGGGAGAAGGATTCCGAGCACCCTCTCGATCTACTTCGATGCTTGGATTTGCGCCTCGAACGATCTTGAGCCCCGTCTGTCCTGCTGTGCCGCTGTAGGCCCTCTTAGGCCTTGCGTCGTTCTTGCTCCAGCGCTTCTTCCAGCTTCATTTCCCACTGTCGCTTCTTCACTATATAAGGTGTCCGAAAAATTTCTTTGCACCTTTTGTCTCCGGTCACGCGCTCCTTGCTACACAGACGGCACCTCGGCGTACATTCATGGTCCTTGGGTGGGGAGGCCACCCCACAACCTCTGCATTTTTCGTGCGGGCTGTCACATACGTCGGATTGATGTCCCAGCTCACCACACTAGTAACACACTTCATATCTCTTCTTGTAAAGAAAAGATTTCATCGGCGTCCCAAAGCAGATCATCCATCTAGGCACGTAGTCGTCAACAAAGGTGATGATTAGCGAAGTTGAGTTGCCCATCCTTCGCACACCAAGAATAGGACGATTCTCTCCGTGTGAGAAAGCCAGTTCCAATTCTCTCTCAGAGAGTCTGACATCAAGTCCACGTACCACTCCTTTGCCACAGCTTTCAGGCGCAGCCATGTATGTCTTCACCTCGTACTCCTTGCCGTCGAGCTTTACGACTTTCAGGTCCAACATTTTCTTGGCATCATCCTCCCTGGGCGTGCTGTATATCAATGTTCCTTGCTTGTCGTTGACAACGATCCTGTCCTCCTCCCGACCTTTCTGCCATGGAATGCCTGCTGCCATCCTTACTGCTCCACCAATCACAGGTGCAGAGTGTCTGGTGAGCGTCAGTCCTTCTTTGGGCCTGATAATAACCTTGTGATCCACGTTCGGAAGACGCGGTAGATGCGACGCTACTGACCGCTCCGCGAGCTTTTTTCCCGCCGCTTTATATGAGGGTCTCCCGCTTACACCATGCTTGTCGCCATTGAAGCTGGCCGGCATCGTCCTGCCTTCTTTTCCGCATCCACTGCTGGTAGACGCCGCCCTGGTGGCGCCATCGCGTTCCCGTTGTTGACTCTCCTGGAGCTCCGCCACTCGTTTCGACACTTTCGTCACCCAGTCCGAGCTTTCCAATTCTTCTTGATCGGCATCTATACCATTAACAGTCACTTCCATTGTCATAGTGCCTCCGCAGACGCTCTACGAGCCGACGCCTAGAGCCTCGAACGCCGATCCCACCACCTCAGCGCTAGGCCTAACGGTGGAGTTGGCGAGACGCACAATGTAGCCGAACACCGAAGGCGCAATAAAATCCTTTAAAATCTACTTACAGTTTTCAGAATGTTAGCCACAGGATCCTGAGCGCGTCCGCAACCACACACAGCACTTTATCAGCTGGCTGTTGTCCTTTGCGCGTGAAAAAGTGGTCATTTTACGGAACCGACGTGGAGCCGTGTCTCACGCCATTGCGAGCCTCGCCGAAAAATAGCATCCTATGAAAAACCACCCGGCCCGTGCGGAAGGCGGAGCACTGTCACAGCGCAAGCTGGAAGAGCGGCCGCTCAGAGCGTTTTTTAGACAGTATTTAAGTAACTATCACTCACAACTGAAGTATCCACTACGCCATTAATCATTGTGTAGTAGGCAGGTATGCATTATGCCATCCTTTGTCATTCTTCAGAGAAGCCTGGTACCTTCTGCACGCTTGCAAGGAACTTTGTGAAATTTTTTTATTGTTGTGCCTGACGACGATGAAGAATTATGACAGAAGCATTTGTAGTCTTCAAAATTCAAAAAAAGGGTACGCGCCATAGTTATTTTGTCAAGAAGGTCAAACTTTTTAAATGGTTGGAGCGTTCGACGACCCACTTTTTTCGCAATTCGCATTATATGAGACCTGATTGTTATTTTGCTGTTATAAAACGCTTTATTACTGATATTAAGCGATTCCTTTCCCGACATCAAGCTTCTATGAGGCCAGTTTGCAAAGCAGTTACAAAAAAACCACCATGGCTCAGTGATTGAATACTGGGCTCGTACGCAAGGAACCCGGATTTAAATCTCAATAAGTCCTTCGTGCGATAGTGGTTATGGACACCAGTGGCGGCGGCGGACAACTACAGTGCGCACGTGAGCTGTATTGTGATTTCATAACAGCTCTTGCTGTAAAATAAAACACTAACTAGGCATGACCCCCCCCCTACCCCACATAGTCCCTAGTGCATTCGGAGATGCAGCCATAAAGTTGATGCCAATAATGTTTCCAGACTCTAAAAATGTCAGAAATGTTTAAGTGTGATAGAAAGAAGCTTAAGTGATTTGCGAAGGCCTAGGCGCCTGTTTAGAAAAAGAAGCAATCACAAATGAATCACACAAGCCACGCATATATTGCACAACTTCAATTGGCGAATAAGTCTGACAACAGCTGGACGGGATGGTTATATATCTTGTGAGACAGGTTTATTTACAGAGAGGGCGGCCTGAACGACAGCCTGCTCGAGCCTGCTACTCTACACTGGGGGAGGCGAAAGGGGAGAAGATAGAATAATGAATGATGATGGTGAGATATAGAGGTGAGCATATATAATATTTTCCAGCTGAGAAAAATGTTATAGCCGCGCATATAGCGCAGTTGCTTCTAAAGAGGCTGTGACCGTTCTTATGACCACAGTTGCTC
The DNA here is from genome assembly GCF_043290135.1 of Rhipicephalus microplus. Lineage (NCBI taxonomy): Eukaryota > Metazoa > Arthropoda > Arachnida > Ixodida > Ixodidae > Rhipicephalus > Rhipicephalus microplus. Next base: position 56,413,576 of record NC_134708.1, read on the forward strand.
TGTTGGTGTCTGGCTAAGGGCCCAACATGGTCTGATCAGTTAATGACCTACTGCAAAATCGTTCAGTAGAAGAAATCAGTGTTTGTCGTTCACGTGCGTATGCTGGGCAGACACAAAATATGTGCTCAAGTGTTTCTGGCACATTATAGCGTTCACAATTGGGGCTGGTGCCACTGCGACCAGTGATATGTGCGTAACGTCTTGTGTACGCCCCACCAAAACAAGTGTGGTGGATTGTGCATGTGATGTGCCGCTTCCATTTAGGAGGCATGTGGAACCTCATTTGCGGGTCTCATTTGTGAAGTCACCGGTGTCGCCGTTCCGGTGGTGGTCCAGTGCTTGAATGTGTAGCTGTGCATCAAGCAGCAAAGCAGGGCGTTCGTGTAAACTCGTGAAAACGCAATGCGTACTTCAGGGGCACTGTTTAGGGCAGTTTTAGCTTCAGCGTCACCCTCTTCATTTCCCATCACGTCGCAATGCGTGGAAGTTCACTGGAAAGTGATAAGATGGCCATTTGTTGAAACAACCTGAATAAGTTCTGCTATTTCTATTGCCAATATGTAATACGAACCTTGCCTCATGATGCAATTATAGGTTTGCAAAGCGGGTTTTGCATCACAGAAAACCGTCCAGGCTCAAGGTCACTCTCTGGAAATAAATCTTATTGCCTTCCGGACAGCGACAAGCTCTGCGGCAGTTAATGTGGTTATATGGTTCACTTTGAATCGTTGAGCGATATCAATGTCTGGGATGACAAAGGCTGCGGCAGAAGTGTTTAGTATTGTGGACTCGTCGGTGTACGCGTGCAGAGAATCAGCGTACATTGCTGATGCACAGACGCCTGTATAGTTTTTGAACATTCCTGTTAATTTTTCTTGAGATATGCATCAACTATCTTGTCGCCTACTGCACAAGCTAGAACCCTCACCTATGATTTTTTCCACCACGATGATTAAATCTTTCATAAACTCTAAAATATATATTTTAATTGTTGCTATCACTACTCAGTAGTCCGAGACAATGTGAATGTACATGTTATGGTACGTAGAGCCCTGTCCACATCTGAGCAGAGCTTGCGAGTAGGCGGTTTCTCCTTTGCAAAGTGAGACCTTGCGGCAGTCTTGAGCTCTCACGTGTCGTGGTAGGCCAGAAGCATGTGCAGCCCACTCACCACGTCAGGACCAGCAACAGCCGCAAAGTGTCGTCCCACAGAGAAGAAACGGAAAGTACCGAATGCTGGCGTTTTCCTCACAGGCATGAACGTGACTGTGTGTAAGCGTTTAAATATGTGGTACTAAAACTTTGCTTACCTATGCGTTCCGTTAACAACTACGCAATAAGGTATTGCCGAAAGATTGTAACATTAAGAAGTACATAATATTGCTAAAAACCCCTGCTACCTTTGAGCAGTTCAGTAATAAATGACTTGTTACACACGCGAAATAGGCCGCAAGCATGACAAGTTTCTCTAAGATCCATCATGCGCGGAATATAGATAATTTATCACCTATTGCAGGCATGGACGGTGAGTCACCAAACAGGGAAATTATGATATAATTAAAAGAAGCTCGGACACTGACCACGAAAATAAATACCAAAGACATCCTTGTTCATAATGAGAGCGATGGCGATTAAAGCAACCTTGGGGGCTTTAAAATATAACGTAAGCAACGGGTACAAATAAAAACTTGGACCATCTCCCCGAAGAGAACCCTGATCGAATACGAAAGAGCAGCGCTGCGCACGGGTGACGTCAGGGTTGAACGGCGCTCACGCGCGTGCTGCGGTGGCCGGCGTAGGTCATGTAGGTTACACGTACAGCTGTGTTTCGACATGTACGTTAGGTGCCCGTCAGGTTTATTGCGAGTGAACCGACGAGTCGGTGGTGTAGCGAGTGACGGTCGCGGCAGGTGTTGCGGGTGAACAGACGAGATGGTAGGTAGCTGCGGGCGCCATGGCGTGCGCGCAGTTGGCGAGGGAGAGAGTGACGCCAGTGCGTACTGCGAGGGGAGCATGACGTCAACGCGCAGCAGCGGCGTCACCTACTTGGCACCGCGCCAACACCTGCGGTGCGGTATAGAAATCTTTAACGAATGAACGAATATAAACAAATTAAATAATATAACTTGGACCCATGCCAACACATGCGGCGTGTTATAGAATATAATGAATTAACCAATGTAAAGAATTAACTAATAAAGCTTCGCACTGCGCCAACACCTGCGGTGCGCGGCGCATTTGCACAGAGGGACAGTGTTAGGGCCGGTTCACGTTAGCAGCAAGCATGCCCTGACGGCGTGGAGCAGTAGACCAGCGGCCAGCACCATCCGCAGGAGAGCTCTTCGAATTGCACAGCAAGCTCCTCCGACAAACATGGTTGCTCTCCCAAATGCAGTTGTCGACCGCCTCGAATATATCAAGCGGAAGCCGTACGCTCTGTAGCTCGTAAGCTCCGAACTGATGCTCCGAACTGAGCTCCGAACTTTAGACTCATGTGCTTTAGCTTCAATAACACGGTACTCAAATCGATTTGGCACCGTTTTCGAGAACCATACTCAAATAATTGATGTTCTAAACCTAAGCAAGCCTTCTCAAATTTCGGAGGGCATATATTACACGTTTGTTTGTTGTTGATAATGCTGGATCCAAACTTGTCCAAACGCCTGCTTTGGGGATGGATAGATAGATATGTAGGGTTTAACGTCCCAAAACCACCATATGGTTATGAGAGACGCCGTAGTGGAGGACTCCAGAAATTTCGACCACCTGGGGTTCTTTAGCGTGCACCCAAATCTGAGCACACGGGTCTACAACATTTGCGCCTCCATCGGAAATGCAGCCGCCGCAGCCGGGATTCGATCCCGTGACACGCGGCTCAGCAGCCAAGTACCTTAGCCACTAAACCACAGCGCTTTGGGGATGTCATTTTGAATTGTTTTGCGCTTTTTCTAATACCGAACAGGCGAATTTGCTCTATTCACTGCTGCAACGTAGTCTAGGACCAACACGTACGAGATATCGTGAAAACCGCGGAGCAAGAAGCAAGCAGCTCGAAGTGTACCGCGGCCGACGCAGACAATGCGGAGAGGCGAAAGCAGAGGACGCGACTCAGCCATGTCGCTTCTGAGTCGCTGATTGGTTAAATCCCTCTCCGGCAAACGGCAAACGGGACAAAAATGTGTCTCGGACCTATATTTCGAACGGTGGTCGTGCGCGTAGCAAACAGCCGCGCACGGCTGCCTGAGAACGTCAAACGTCAAACAGCGAGGCATGCTTGCCGCGAGTGTGAACCAGCCCTTACACGGGCTAGTCAAAAGCTGTTTCGCATCTAAATATAGAGTTTTAGTACTGCGTACGCTGCGTACGTGGCGGCTTTGCGTACGTAAGGACGCCATGTTCTGCGTAGTGCGCATGCGCAGACTGCAACGCGCACGTATCGCGTTACGTACGCAGCCGCTACGTACGCACGCATGAGATGCGTGCGTGCGTACGTATGAGGTGATCGCGCCGCTCTCGAACAAGTTCGCGACAGCGCGAGACTTCGTTTTGCAAAATGGCGGCATCGAAGGCAAGCACCGACCAGCTCTGTGGCTTAAAATATGGCCATAATCTGGCTATAACACTTGGATTGGCTCACATTAGCTGTCAACAACACGTATTTCTAGTTTGATCTACCAAATAACGCAACACGCTTCACGCTCGTTACGTACGCGGGTACTACGGCGTACTAAAAGCCGCTTAGTGGCAAACGACGCCACGTAACGCAAGGCGCTTGCGTGATGCGTACGTAGAACCATTCCGCAGTACTAAAACTCTCTAATATTGAATAAGCGAATAAAATGAAGCTTTGCATGCAATCACAGTAATCGTGTTTGGTATTCTTAAGGGAGCGGATGTTCAGAACTAATCCTATCGTCGTCAGAAGGCTCGAGCTCTTCCGGGCGAAGAACGGAATCTTCGAGGCTCGTGTTCACTGTGGCGCCGTGGTCTTCGTCGATCCAGTGTCGACTGCTCGATGGCAACTCTTCAGCGCTTGCGTGAGACTCGGCCCTTTGAAGCCACGGCTTGAACTTATAGCGCACCCAGCGCTGAATCACCGCGGCCGCAGCATTTTTCTTGCAAAGCTCATTCACTCCAGTTCCTGCGATTAATTGCAAATAAAGATGGACGAAATACCCTGCATTTGCTGAGGCATGGTGCCGTGCTAGTTGGTATTGTGTTCAGATATCTATATGGTGTATCGCAGCACCACAGGGACAAAAAGAGAAACAAGAACACAAGCAAATTTTCAAATTAGATTAAAATTTGCGATCACGCACGCTATTCACACAGTGAATGTATATCGAAAGAGCCGAGGAACAACATGCAAAGATACAGCACAAAGCACGCACGTGTCATCACAAATCACGATTGATTGATATGTGGGGTTTAACGTCCCAAAACCACTACATGATTATGAGGACGCCGTAGTGGAGGGCTGCAGAAATTTCATCCCAAATCATGATAATCCGCACCCGCCTATGTCAAAGCGATGACTCCACATGCCTCTTTCCTTTAACCGACAATGCAAAGAAAGGTACACTAACACACTTTTAATATTGTCTATTTAGTAGACTTCAATTACACCACGCGTAGTTGCGAGGTTGGCGCTACACAAAACACGGTTGCTTTGAAACATGGGGCCCCACCACACCTCTGACAGAAAATTCCCAAGTGACCACTGTTATGCCTGCGAGTCCAGAGCGAACGTCCATGCCTCGGAAAAAGGAAATCTGTGTAAAGGGCAGCACGCGAGCCCGCCTGACGCGATGAACAACTCAACGGCGTCATCACGCGACAGCGCCTTTCTGCCGCGCACGTGCAGTGAGTCACCTCAACCAGTGAGCCGACGCCTTCCTGTCTGGCGAGTCTGACGCAACGCGCGGTGACGTCACTCGTTCTTGGGTGCGGCCACGTGCAACTCAGCGGCTTCAGATTCGATGACGCGGCCCAGCGGCGACCCCATTGGCGGATTCTGACCTCACGACCAGCGGCGTTTCTGGTTGAACATTTGGTTACTCAAAGAATCCACCGGGTGCATATAAAAGAAACCCTGCGGCGCGTCGCGAGCAGTTGACCTAGGTGTAAGAGTTGAGCGATCTGTCAGCAGTAGACATGTGTGTCAGAGCAGACGTATGTGTAAGAGGATAGAGCTCGGCTGTCCGAGTCTCTCAAGCTGTCGGCCCTAGTGCCGAATTTGTAACGCCTCTGTATATATGCTGTACATAAACCTTGTTTAACTCACCGTCGTCTCGTCCGCTCGTCTATCAGCTCTGCACAGAAGCAGTCGCAAGCTGAGAAACCTACGCTACCAAACGGCTGGTGACCTTTCCGGCGGAGTTCGAAGCAGTGGCGCCTTCGAGACCGTGTTGGCGTCGCCGTCTTTCGTAACAGTGGACTCAGCGTTGGTATTCGTGGCGCCCTTCGTAACGTCGTCAGAGGCGCGCTTCGCAACAGTGGTTGGCAGCTGCGGGATCGGCCGGCGTCAGCGACATTGATGCGGTGAGTGCCTGATGTTTTCCCCTCAGTTCACCAGACTACTCTAGCTCAGGTTACAGTAGTTTGGAGAAGGGCTGTGTGAAGCATTAGAGTGAGCTTTGATCGTTTCAAGCAAAATCAGAGTGCTTTGAAATTAAAGTTATTGTGGAGGGGGTAAACACGGCAGTGTGAAAAATTGCTTGCGCGTCTTGCTAGTAGGCTTATAGTGGGTACGGCAAGTAGATTCTTAACAGGTGCAAACAGCAAGAGGCTAGTGTGAACGATGGAGAACCTCAAAGTGAAGGAACTCATCGAAATTTCTGAGGAACTCGGCATTACTTTGGGCCGTGCGAAACGAAAGCAGACGGTCCTTGAGATCATGAAGGATGAAGGAGTGTCGGCTGAGGAAGCCGATGAGGCCTGGGTGGATATCAAAGCATGCCGCGAGGAGGCCGAAAGCCTAGAAGCTCGCGAACGTGAAGAAGCTGAAAGGCGAGAAGCTCGCGAACATGAAGAAGCTGAAAGGCGAGAAGCTCGCGAACGTGAAGAAGCTGAGAGGCGAGAAGTTCGCGAACGTGAAGAAGCTGAATGGCGAGAACGCCGTGAAGAGGCCGAGAGACAGGAGCGCTTCGAGTTGAAACGAATAGAATTGGCAATCCTACAGTGTTCGCAGGCGCCTAGCGTAGCTTCTCCGACAGTTCAGGTCAGCGGTTAAATAATTCGGGACCAATTGCCACAGTTCGTAGTAGGCAAGGACATGGTGAAGTATCTCATCAAGTTTGAACACGTCTGTGAGCGAAATGCTTTAGAGCGGTCTCTTTGGACGCAGAACCTGTTAGCTCTTCTTCCCAGCGAAGTGTCCGACGCGATAACTTGCTTGTCGAGGGAAGCGTTTGAGAGCTATGACGAGGTTAAGGAAGTGCTCTTGAGACGTTATAAGTTGTCATAGGCTTTCAGGCAAAGGTTCCGGTATGCTAAAAAGGGGAATGAGTCAAACGTCGACTTCGCGTTTCGTCTTAAAGCCGATTTAATTGAATGGCTCAAGGGCGAAAGTGTTTATGACGATCGCGATAAAGTGGTAGAATGCATTGTATTGGAGCAATTCTACCGCTGCATCGAGGAGGATGTCAAGCTCTGGCTGCAGGACAAACTTGGTTAAGTACAGCTAAACAAGGCAGCAGAGTTAGCTGAGGAGTATTATACTCACCGAAAGTTGCATAGCAGGGCAGTGCGCGTTGAAAAGGATGAAAGGAAAGAGGGCTTTTCAAGGAAACCTCATCAACGGAAACCCGCTCCGCACCGTAATTTCAAGAAGGACCCGTCTCTTACGAAGGACACTGTAGGGGAAGGGCAAACGGAAGCGGAGAAATCGAGTGAGGTTCCTAAACAACGCACTGATACCACACGGGCGTTTGAATCACAGAAGCCGCTAATCTGCTACAACTGCAAAAAGGAAGGGCACATCGTGGTTAACTGTAAGCAAAAGTTTGCTTTTGCAACAATTCGAGAATCGGAAAAGAACATGCGGTTGTTAAGCCGTATCTCCAAGAAATTAGGGTGAATGGGAAAACGTGTCGAGCACTTAGAGACTCAGCGGCAACCATGGACGTTGTCCATCCTTCATTGGTGTCTCCGGATGACTTTACAGGAGAATGCGCGTGGATTAGGCAAGTCGCCGAAGAGCAGAGTGCTTGCTTACCAATCGCTACGGTTGTCATTGAATGTTCGTTCGGTAAGCTTGGCACCGAAGCGGCTGTGTCTGTCGCGCTTCCCAATAGTTTTCCTTATCTTTTCTCTAACAACTCAGAGCAGCTTCTGAAAGAGCAGGGTAAATCATTCTTCCGCAACTTAGCGTACATGGCCCTCACGCGATCGCAAGCGCGGAAGCTTTCGCGGGAGCTTGATCTTGTTCTTTGTGGTGAAAGAAGTTCAAAAGCAGCAGATCTGTGTGACCCTGACGGTGAGTCGAGGGAACCTATAACACGAAATTCTCCGTGTGTGTCGTTTGCGCAGTCACTCAAGCGGCCCGTCGCCGAAGCGGCGGGCACGGTTTCCATAGCAGCGGGAGACGACATGGCGCCATTGAGTCAGGGCGAGAGTGGTGCAACGCTCTCGCCTGTAGCGGAAAGTTGGAGTGAGCTGTCGAGGGTTGATCGAGAAACGCTCAGTCGAGAGCAGCGTGAGCACTTCTCAATAAAAGCGCTATTGGAAAGCGTAAACTTGGGAAAAAAGAAAAAGAATGTTACTTTTTTTTGAGAAAGCAGGGCTTCTGTATCGGAGCAACACAAATGCGCAAGGTCGCAAGTATGAGCAGCCCTTGGTGCCACAAAAGTATCGTCGCCAACTATTGGAACTGGCGCATGAAAACGCATGGGCAGAGCATCTCGGCATAAAAAAGACCAAGGCTAGAGTTTCCGTTGAGTTTTATCGGTCGAAATGCTGGAAGGATATCGAAGACTTTGTACGCTCATGCGACACTTGTCAGAGAGCGGGGAAATCTGCGGACAAGTGGAAAACACCCATGAAGATTTCTGATACTTTTTATGATGTGAAATTAGGAAAGCGGCCGAACAAAATTTACCACAGTAACTTGATGAAACCATACGTTCAATGTCAAGTGGTCGTAAATCTGCTGTTGAATGCTTCAGAGGAAGAGGGAGCAGAAATTTGGAGTTTTAGTGATGTAATCGAAAGGGGATCGGAGGTAATCTTGGAGCAGTTGAACCTAGAGCCTAGGTTAAGTGAAGTCCAGAAGAAGGAGCTGAGAAGGAATGTTCCTTTTTATGAGAAATCTGGACTCCCCTATTGTAGTTACACAGATGTGCAACGTCGCAAGTGCCAGCAACCCTTAGTACTGCAAAAGTATCGTCGCCTAAAAGTGGCCAGTTACTGATATGGAGCATGATGCTCCAACAGCACAACTTTGACGTTCGCTAACAAAAAAAGGAAAGCTAAACGCTAATGCAGACGCATTGAGCCGTGCGTTTAGTTAGTACCTTCTCCCCCTTTCAGTTTCTCGCTGGCGATTCGGGGCCAAATTTTGTCCTCATCACGGCCTTAGCTGAGCGCTTTTGTCTAGAACGAGCTCAAGGAGCCCGCTTTATCTTCTATTCTATTTAGTTACGGTGTTGTACGTGAAAAAAAATAAATTGAGTTCTCATTTTAAGAGTCTTGTGTCCCACATGTGCCTGTTGGTGTAGAGGGAACAAAATTCTGATAGACACGTAGCTAGGTATATGATGTACTATACTTTGTCTGGTTTTCTGTCGGGTGACCGAGAGCACTTGCTTGTGTCTTGTGTTGTCTGTTGTCGAACCGTTCTTGACAAGTTGCAGAACCAGCGACAAGTGCTGAAACCAAAGATCGTCAGAAGAGACGAGCGAAGCTGGTCGACAAGTTGTGGCGACAAGCCAGTGGAGTTGGGATCCGTCCTTAAGAATGGGATGTGTTCCCGGAACGGAGTCTGGAGCTGCATTCTCCCCATGGCCCTGGAGGCGAACCTGGAGGGACCTGGCAGACGAGCGCGCCTGACATCCGAGCCACGTGGAAGCAGCTCGTCTTTCCGGCGAATTGTCTGGCGGCGGGGGGCCTGTTATGTCTGCGAGTCCACAGCGAACGTCCATGCCTCGGAAAAAGGAAATCTGTGTCAAGGCCAGCACGCGAGCCCGCCTGACGCGATGAACAACTCAACGGCGTCATCACGCGACGGCGCCTTTCTGCCGCGCACGTGCAGTGAGTAACCTCAACCAGTGAGCCGGCGCCTTCCTGTCTGGCGAGTCAGACGCAATGTGCGGCGACGTCACTCGTCCTTGGGTGCAGCCACGTGCAACGCAGTGGCTTCAGATTCGATGACGCGGCCCAGTGGCGACCCCATTGGAGGATTCTGACCTCACGACCAGCGGCGCTTCTGGTTGGACATTTGGTTACTCAAAAAATCCGCCCGGTGCATATAAAAGAAGCCCTGCGGCGCGTCGCGAGCAGTTGACTTAGGTGAAAGAGTTGAGTTGAGCTATGTGTTAGCAGTAGACATGTGTGTCAGAGCAGACGTATGTGTAAGAGGATATAGCTCGGCTGTGCGAGTCTCTTAAGCTGTCGGCCCCAGTGCCGAATTTGTAACGCCTCTGTATATAAGCTGTACAAAAGCCTTGCTTAACTAACCGTCATCTCGTCCGCTCGTCTATCAGCTTTGCGCAGAAGCAGTCGCGAGCTGAGAAACCTACGCTACCAAACGGCTGGTGACCTTGATAGATATGTGGGGTTTAATGTCCCAAAACCACTATATGATTATGAGAGACGCCGTAGTGGAGGGCTCCGGAAATTTTGACCACCTGGGGTTCTTTAACGTGCACCCAAATCTGGCTGGTGACCTTCCCGGCGGAGTTCGAAGCAGTGGCGCCTTCGGGACCGTGTTGGCGTCACCGTCTTTCGTAACAGTGGAGTCAGTGGTGGGATTCGTGGCGCCCTTCGTAACGTCGTCGGAGGCGCGCTTCGCAACCCCACATACATCTTTTTGTGCATTGTGCGGTTGTTCCCCAAGTCCTTGTTATATGAACTTTCCAGGCAGGTCTTTGTACACGCGTTCACATGTCAAAGAAATCCAGTACCTAACGCCGTGATTGCAATCAACAATTTTTTCCGTTGCTTGATCATATTTGCGGTGCCAATTCGCGCTGCTGCCCGCATTAATCTTTTTGCACATCTCTTGCAATCAACCGGAAGAAGAAAACACCATTTCAGCGCCTAAACGTTTTTCTATCCTTTGCAAATAACACGAAATCGCTTGCATGTGTTGGGCACCCCCACAACTATGTCCTCTTTAGTGGCGGCTCTCTGCGCGTTGGAATTTGCTGCATACCTTCCTACTCAGATTTTCGACAATGGTGGTCAACAGGTGCAGAGGATAACTAGAGTCCATTAAACATTTCCTTGGAACTACAAGCTCGCTTCAAGCTTATTGTGACACATCTTGAGAGAACCTTGCGAACAAACACTTATTCGGGCATTTTTACCGTTTTTGAGTTGGTAGATGTGAACGAAAGTACAGATTTTTCCCTCGCGATACAGATTTTCGACAATGGTGGTCAACAGGTGCAGAGGATAACTAGAGTCCATTAAACGTTTCCTTGGAACAACAAGCTTGCTTCAAGCTTATTGTGACACCTCTTGAGAGAACCTTGCGAACAAGAACTTAATCGGGCAGTTTTACCGTTTCTGAGTGGGTAGATTTGAACAAAAGTACAGATTTTTCCCTCGCGGTACACAGTTTGAGCACACGCCCCTTGTTGACAAACAGGGTTTTTAAGACTTCGGGCTGTACTTTTCGCCAACAAGTGTGTGATGTGGCTATGAACTGTGAAAAAGTAAGTAGGTACTTCCAGAGGGGCTGTTCTTTGACGATAAGAAAAAAAAACACAGTGTCAAAACATTTGTTGCCGCTTGAAGGAAAACTGACTAAAGTTAGGAAAGTGGTCATCATTCTGCAAAAGGTGAATCTGGGGCACGTCGTGCCGTGGTGCGTAAAGTAAAAGACCGTTGTACCGAAGTGCTTTCCACTGAACACGCCCAAGGCAGCCTGACGTTCGACCTTTCGCGTTGTCGTACAATTCACTGCCATCTGTAGTCAATCGGCTTCTACAAGAATGTTTTCCTAAACTAGAGCTTCAAATGCGAAGCATTTCTTTTCGAACTTCGGCGACTTTGAGCGTATCTATCTATCTATCTATCTATCTATCTATCTATCTATCTATCTATCTATCTATCTATCTATCTATCTATCTATCTATCTATCTATCTATCTATCTATCTATCTATCTATCTATCTATCTATCTATCTATCTATCTATCTATCTATCTATCTATCTATCTATCTATCTATCTATCTATCTATCTATCTATCTTTCTAGCCACCTACGACGTTTTGTTCTCCTGGCCATTTCGATACTGGTAGCGATACCAAACTTGGTATGGTATAGCGTGACTGCATGAAGAACATATTTGACTAGTCACAACATGAAAATCATGACATGCATGTCATGGATGTCATGATTTACATTTATAGGTCCTGCATTTCATGCGGTAATTTCGTTCCCATGGCATGTTGAAAAACTGGTATGTTATGGCATGATTGCATTGCGAAAACAAGCGACAGACCGCAACATAAAAATCATGACATCTGTGATATGTACCAACATGACTACATGCCACGCTCATGATGCGCTCGCGGCTGTTTCGATAGCTTCACATGTGCTTAACTCGCTATTACGCGACGTGAACGGACGACATAGGTATATGACACATACAAACATGATAATCACGACATGTGTTTCATGTAACAACATGACTACATGACACGCTCATGATGCGCTGGCGGTCGTTTCACTAGCTTCACTTATACCAAATTTGGTATTACGGGACGTGAATGGATGGCGAAGATATGATATTGGTGCAAACATAATAATCATGAAATGCGTGTCATGTGAGAACATGACTACATGCTACAGTCAAGGCGCCAATACATTTCGACGAGACGCGGTGCACGTGCTGGCTGGCGTTCATTTCGTCGCGTCATGCCAGCGTTGCCACGCCAGGCGCCGGTCCTGCCATATACTCGCAGTCGCGTGCCATGCTGCGTTGTTTTGACGCATGCGCGTTTCGGCGCGTCCAGCGTCCCTCCGTCACGAAAAAAGGGAGATGCAGTGTTGTCTGGGTAACGCATCGGCGTGACATGCAGCATGTCACATTTCGCGCTGGTTGCCGTCGGGCCACGTCGATGGACGCTGGTCACGCCTGGCGTCAGACTATTGAGTGCTCGGGTTTGCTAACGTTGCGTCGCTGTGCTCAGCGTGCGCGCGCGTCACCACTATAGTGGAGTATCACAGGCCCTTCATGATACGCTCGCGGCCGTTTTCCTAGCTCCACATGTACAAATTCGGTGCTACGTGACGTCATTGGATGACAAAATATATGACTGGTGCAATCATTGTAATCCTGACACATGCATCATGTAAGAACTTGACAACATACCGCTCCAATTGCGTGCTCGCAGCCATTTCGCTAGCTCCACATATACTAAATTTGGTATCACGCGACGTGAATAGATGACGAAGGTAAACGACACATCCAAACATGATAATCATGACACGGAAGTCATGCATGACATTATTTACGTCCACTTCGTAAAGTTGTGCTGATCTTAAAGTGGCATGTCAACATTTCTCATTCGTGCTTCGCATATCATCGATTCCCACTGTAAGTGGGATCTGCTAATTTTTTTTTCGACTCGGGTCCTAAAATTGGCATTCGAAAGCTCGAATTTCGGGAGTTCCAAGAAATTCCCCGGGGTCGTGACGTACATGAAGGCATTGATTGGTGCTTTCGAGACTTAAAAGTTTATTTGGGTGATCCTGTGCCCGCAAACTGGAACGCCACTCTCGAAGCAATACGGAGAACAGAGCGGTGGCCGTCACAGATAATCATTGGGACGCGCGGTTTTTTATACTATATGCATCGAAATTTCCAGCCTCATCACTGGTGGTGGTCGCATAAGCAGTGGAATTAGCTCGACTGTTTGCATCCTGCATTCATTGGCAGATGCTACGTGACCCACGAACTCTACGCCGGAGCACTCCACTCTGGCGGAGGGGATAGCTCCGGCGTAGAAGAGAATATACCAATGGAAAAGAAGAAAATCTACCGATGGAACACACGCGCTCCTTCTGGAGCTAATGACAGGGTCAGAATGAAACGCGAACAAAGAGGAAGTCTGATTCGGTAAAGGTGATCCCTTGCTCACCTTTCGAGTAGATGTAACCGCCTTCGTGCCGATTACTGCCACTGTCTAGACGAGCCATCTCCGATATGCTGAACACGGACTTCCAATCGACGGCTACGGCGTCAACCGGAGGCGCTGGCGATGGCTCTACCTCACTCGTATTTTTCTTGTGAGTGCTGTTACAGCACCTCCTGGGCAAGACGTGTTTACCAAGTTAGGATGCCTTTGAAACTTCAAATGTGCAGGCAAATATTTCGATGTCACGCCAAATCATCATTAAAGCCTAACAATTATCATTATCATACACCATTATTATCCCAACAACGCCCCTCACAACCTTATCAGTCAGAAAAGCCTAATTAAGGGTAAAGGCCCTTCAGTGGGCTTTTCACCTCATGCGCTTCTCGTGGTCTTGTGATCCACGTAAACTTTCAAAAATTTTCCGCCAACTTTACTTTCTGACTCCTCTAGGCACTCTGGCCTTTCCTTGAAGTCCGTTCGGTTACGCTTATTGACCAGTAATTTTCTTGGCATCTCGTTATGCATTCTGTTAATGACCACTTCTCTTTAATTCGACTAAGATATCCTTATCATGTGCTCTTTTCGAGACTTATTCCACCGTTTGTTGAAGTTAGCAATTATAGGAGATAACTAGTGACACCAAGATGCCTTGCTTGGCGGTGCTAATATGAACTTTGGTGTCGCCGTCGAAAATCTGTGCCAAATGAGCCTATAGGATCAGCTTCAAAGTATTCAGTAAGCTTGTAATACATTTCTTGCACCTCGTTTTGACTTGATTGTAATATATGAGTAGCACTATAATTATTAGATTCATTCCAAACCCCAATTCGAAACATATACTTAAGAATACCACAAATGGGCTGCATGAATCAGTGATCAGTTAATCCCTACATCTATCCTAAAATAGAATAAAGACGGCACCTACATTGCCATGATGATGCAGAATATGGCCGTGAGAAGCATGGAAACCGTCTGGTTGGTGAAGCCCTGCAACCAATGCTTATTTTTCATAGCGTCCCAGGCTTCTTGAAGCAGTGCTTGCACGTCAGGGGGTACCAGTGTGTCCATCATGTGCTCGGACAAAAGTGTTTGCACCCTCAACCAAAGGCGCCCTGTCATTGAGTGAAATAAGATAATGAAACAGAGTGCCGTAATTAGCCTCCTATAAAAATGGATATCACTATATTACACAAATAATATATAAGTACTGCACACTTTAAAAACAATATACGCACAGACATCTGAATAAGGAGAAAACAGGTATAATATACATACCCAAAATTTTGAAGTGCTGTATATTTTAACTAAAAGGAAATAGCTTGATGAGGTTTGAACGCCAACTTTAGTAGGCTATTTTACACCATCAAACACATATCCTGTATACCGAGGTGCCTCTTACTCTGTGTTAAGCTCCAGAAACTCTAATATGATATTAGATCTTTATTTAAAATAATTTTTGCAGGTGTACTTATTGAAATCGATATCAGCTTGGCGTTCAGGCAACAGCATGGATTCTGAATTTTTCGCGTGTTAAAAGTGACTAGTTGTGGTCACGTAAGGTATGAAAACATGCTAAATTGACGCTCGTGCGTTGCCGACAGACCTACACAGCATTGAAGGCGTGGAAACATCACGATATCTTATGCGAGCCCATGATCAGGAGCTCTTGCTAAGTCTAAGAATCTCCTACTGCAGAAACAGCAACTACTTGTTAAAATACGTTTCAGTTAATTTTTCACGGCACGCCTAGGCATAGCTGCCAACTCGAAGGCTTTTCTGGGTATTTGTATGTTGAATTACTGGTATTTATTTGACACTACGTTGAACTGTGATGTGGGGAGTACGAGCAGTGTTGTGTTGCTTTCTAATGGCGGATCCAGATCCAGATTTTGTGGCTTAGGTGAAGCAATTGCAATCCAATGGCAGACTGAGAGCGTGAAAATGGCAG
The DNA here is from genome assembly GCF_043290135.1 of Rhipicephalus microplus. Lineage (NCBI taxonomy): Eukaryota > Metazoa > Arthropoda > Arachnida > Ixodida > Ixodidae > Rhipicephalus > Rhipicephalus microplus. The sequence goes on from NC_134708.1 coordinate 56,428,833, forward strand.
ATTGTTAGCAACTGCAGATTTCGAAACTTTCTGTGGATCGAAAATTCTTGATTTGCCGAAATTGGCGGATGTGACCGGAAGTTTGCGTGACGTATTCTGTGCGCCAGCTTTTCTGCACGTAAGGGCCGTTCCGCGCGCTTCCCGCACAGCCACAATGCACGTTCCAGGACCCCTACCGCACAAAAGCTGGCGACAAATAAGCCAATAGGCGACGCTCTTTCACCGTCCGCAGCGTCGCCAACTTGCCGGGACCCCTACCATGCGGTAGGTGTCCCGGCAAGTGCATTGCGGCTGTGCGGGAAGCGCGCGGAACAGCCCTAACGACCGGATGTCTTCAGTCACGGGCCGCCATGGATGGCTATAGGAGAGTATTTCTCACCCCTTCGCACCCCCTTCTAGATTTCCATATACCAAATGCACACGTCTAGTCACACGTGTTCCAATTGCAAACAAGATGGAAGCAAGCCCACTAAGACTTACGCGTTCTGTTTGCTATTTAGCCGAGCGCTCACGATCCGCCATCGCAATGCAGCATTTGTCATCTTGAGGGTGAATGAACAAGCGCAATTAAGAACAAATGCCACCTTTATTCACCCTCTCTCAGCCTACGTTTAGCAGACAGCTGCATTATCGGCAGGTTTCCACCGAGCATGTCTCTTAGCACGCCTCCGAACGGGTCACCTTTTCCACCTACCATCACTAATAATTTCAGTAGGAGATATGGATAGCTCACTACTTGCTACTTCTTGGCCCGACACTGAACGATATTTAATAATTCATTTGTTTCCATGAAACTACTTATAAAAAGTAGGCGCTTACGGGCGATGCTATCACTGTGTTCCAGGGATTCTTCTCCGTGGTCTCCTAGGCATGCTCCGTCGCTGTGCGTTGCTGGGCAACTTGCACTGACGCCAGTGCCCTACGCAGTAAAAAAAAAAAGTTTAGTCAGATTCGGTTCCCGAAGTGTAGCTTTGTCATAAATGCTTTGTGAATATGCCTCAAAATGATCTCTGTTCGTTTACTACATTCCTTAGCGCTTTAATGTGACTCGTTGCCTTACCTCGGGACCGGTGTCCCTCTTCTCCTTGTAAGCCGAGGCCACGGTCGGTGCTCTACGCAGGGTTCCTATTTTGACCGGAAGATCAATGCACTCGCGCAGTCCGGGCAGCCATCGGTATACCGCGTAGCAAGCAGCGCAGAAAATAAAACAGCCTACGACCATTCGAAGTGCCATTTATCTCGTGTTCGCTTATAAACTGTGGTGCATACCCAGTGTGGGGGATTAGCGGAGTCTGTTTGTTTGTTTGTTTGTTTGTTTGTTTGTATCCTCTATTCCATGGCTCGTACCCACTCTGGGGGATTGGCCAAGAGAACGTATAGTCTCATATGGACGATAACTGCATTATTGCTTACAAAAAAAAGGGTGGGGGTTGTATAGTAAAGACAGTATGTTAAAAAAAAGAGAGAAACCAAAGATTTAGACAGTGAGAAAAAAGAATCAACAACAAAGTAGACACTAATAGCTACAACTTGATTTTGGGAGCCGACCAGACAGCTGGTTTTGCCAAACCCGTTTAATTTGGTATGTCACAGATTTATCCAGAATTGAAAATTACGTTTCGACCCGTTTTTTTTTTTTGAGTATCTGCTAACGTGGAGTCAATCGTTCGTGTGTAGCCTGGAAACCATGGCACTTATCCACTCGGGGGCATCGGCCAAGAAAACATATCATAGCCTATGGACGGTAACTGCACTATTGCTTACCCCCCAAAAAATAATAATGGACGAAAAAGAAGACACTACAAAAAAAAGAAGATCCAGGGAGTTAAAAAAAATAGAGTGAAAAAAATGAGCACAATAACAACAATTATAATCTGATTTTTTGAGCTGACTGGACAGCTGAGTTGGCCAAACATGATTAATTTGGGATATCTGAGTTATATTTATTCACACTTTGAAAATTACTTCTGACTCATTTTTTTCTCGTATTTGTCAAAGTGGGCATTATGTTGAAATACGTTTAGTGGCTTGAATGAAATCACACACTACATCGAATAAATCTCTGTGGCTATGTCCCAAAACGGAGGCACCGAAATTCAGAATCGTTTCAGTGAATAAGTTTAAACCTAGCTTCGCAAACGGAATAGCTAGTCGTCTTTTCCTAATTATACTGCGTAGTTATGACACAATAAAAAAATGTTCAACACTTTTCAATTCATCGCAGGATGGAATATGCGGGAATAGCGTCAGAACAGCTCTGTTTCAAAGGTATTTTTCTGCTTTTCGACCTCCATAGATGTTACACATCCATGGGAGCAGATTGGCAGAGTAGGGGGTGATCTCTTTCCATATTGTGTGCACTACTCATTTTTTGGCACACGAGTAATTAGTTATTGATTTGAAATGTCGGTTGCAGTAATAAAATAGCTTACGCACGCCGATTTTAGCAAGATACTTTTTTAATCTTAATGATGTATTCCTGAACGGCACAAAGACAGCTCTGTAGTTGCAGCATCCTGCAGGGGCCCCAAAAGAAAGAAGAAATGATCTATATTTCCAGAAAACTATTGCACTCTTTTTGATTCGCGTACGTTGTGCTGTTGGTTATAAAATTCATTTTCGAAACGACTAACAGAGTGATTAAATCTCTTCTTGGCAAATCCCTCTGAGTGGGTATGAGCCATTTTAGAGGCAAGAACCACAACAGCAATAAAAATTTGCCTTTTCCACAATGCCCTGGCCCGCACATGCCTAGCAGAAAAATCGCGATAAGACTCCTGGTCTCTGAGGCCTTCTTTATAGCAACACCGGTTGTCTCGGCAGCTAACAAACCGTACCGAAATGCGAGAGAGCAGTGCAGGGGATCAGAAAAGGCGGATTCCAACTTAGTATTCGAAGTGGTCCATCCCAAAATTTGCGTGAGTGCCATCAGCAAAAAGATATCATTATCATGATTGGCATAATCATTATTGTCATCATCGGAAAGGTGGTAGTAGTATGCTCTTCCTGAATGTACATTAGCGGCGATAAGATTAAAGAAAGATGACCAATAATTTACTCGAGATTACAAAAAAGCACAAAGGCCAATTTACTTAACCTTATCTATGAATGTACAAACTGAGGGTGTTAACGTAGAAATGAAATTTCGTGATGGGCGACTCCCTCCCTCTATTAATTAGACAGCCGCGCCAACGCAATAAAAGGTGGTTGTACTGAAGAGAAGTGGTAAGCGCTGAGTGTGGTAAAATTTGTCCGATTGTAAGTGTGCGAAATTGTACCACCGTGATGCCTTACCGTTAGTTGGAAAACAGGAAAGATCGGTGCAGGAAGCTACGTCTCTGCAAAAGAATCAGCCACTTCAATGTAAAACAAACCTTTGAGGCCAGGTATCCAAACTAAATGAGTATGTTGTAAATGAGAGGGAACGTAATTTAAATTGAGTATAACCGTGTCATCGGATGTGGAAAAAAGATCACAAAGAGAATGAGTCATCTATAATTAGCTAGGATAGCATTGAAGTACTTATTTTCGTGAAGATAATATTATTGCCGTTAATCCAATAAGAAAGACGGGATTAAGATCTAGCAACTGTAGGGAAAATGACCAGTCCAGCTCGGGGCAAAACATTGCGATGCTAGATCATTCCCGACACTGCGGTACGTCCGTCGCAATAACAACATTTGTTTGCACAGTGTTGAGGTGCTTTTCGAGAGGTCATTTGAAATGCGCAGAGATAATAGTTGCGCTTATTCGAAATAATATCGTGGTACACAGTTTATGGGAAATTATGTTGCGCGGAGTATACAAAGGACATCCCTCATTTTCGCATTTACTGGATCACGTATTGATTAGATAGATATAACTCGCAGTTTCTGAAATCTAGGTCAATCTACGGAGAAAAAGATCTGGATGAAAAATTTAAATTATTCTACAGCGGTTACAGGCTGCTTCCTGCACTCTAAGAAGGTTCAAGGGACATCAAAGCGGTGGTTTTCATGCGTTTAGGCATTATATTATATTTTCAGCACATTTTGGGAGGCATCAATACAGCCGTAAATGTTTTCGCGGTAATAAAACTAGCGGACAAAGCTTCTAGGCTGGCACACCACAAAAAGAAACGCAGCCGAATTCTATCACCAGCCTGAGATAGATATTATACTGTTATGTAGGAATATATAATGAACACTGTTTTCACTATGATCGAAGAAAAGACCCATCAAACGTACTCCTATCCTCGCGACGTATTAAGTATGGCGGTGCTGATTGAGTGGTACATTATACGTAACTTTCAATATTTTAATTAATTTAATGTATTTGCGGTATATTATGGGGCATATATATATATATATATATATATATATATATATATATATATATATATATATATATATATATATATATATATATATATATATATATATATATGGTCTAAAACAGGCAAAAAAGAATAGAATCGTCATTAGTGTCCAATTTGCATTGATAATCACAAGCCGAATTCTCGTGCTTCTTTAGGTATGCCGGCCAGATATTTTAACAATGAATGGTATTGGTCCTAGCAAAGAAAGCAGTGTCTTTTGCTTAAACATGTATTTACCACTGTCTGAATGGGAATAGCGCTCAGCAAAACGCTAAAAAATTTTAGAAAAGGTGCTGACCGCAGAGGTAAACCAAGACTGCTTGCTTTCTTCCTGTTTGGAAGAAAGCAAGCAGTCTTCAAAACTAGACGTCTCCAACATGCTACTTGCTTTACATGTCTAAGATAACTAGTTTGTTTTACACCCATGTTTGAAAAAAAAATCGTGAAGAAAGTTCAACACAAAGGAGTGAAGGAGACGTGACGTGCCTTTGTGCTGTGGATTTTTAGATTTTTTTTCAAGCAATATTCTGCACACACTTGCCCAACCATCCAGCTTGTTTTAAATCCCTATACAACATGATTAGTGAGAACACACAGTGATTCCAAGAAAAGTAGAGCGGATGTTGTTAGTACTGAACGTATAATATAACTGAAAATTTAAAAAAAAAGTGGACGAAAAGACAACTTGCCGTGGGCAGGCAGTTAACCTGCGACCTTCGAATAACGCCTCCCATGCTCAAGCAACTGAGATATTAGGGCGGCTATGCCCCCTGCCTCCCTCTTCCACTTTATGGGCATTTAAGCGTCCGAGCATCACTCTTGTGCCGCCATTAGACATGACAGCGAGTGTGGATTACTTTTTTTCGGCCTGTTGGCGTCACGTAGCGCGTGATATTATGTCAGCCAAGCAGCTGAATAATAATCTCTGAAGCAATTGAGGGTGCTTCGATCAATCCGAACTAGGAGATGCAATCAGCTGCACGAGGTTTGACTGACCATGTGCCGGGTACCGCGTCATCTTCTGGGCGATCCGAGCCTCTCAGCACGTACAACGACGCATGCAAGCACCATTATCTCTCAAGAAGAGCGCTGCCCCTGCCACACTCCTCGCTATACAGGGCCCAAGCTGTTACTCTCAGACTGTTCCAAACAAGAACCTACCCGAGCCCTGTACCATGGCACACAATGTACCCCGAACGGTTCTCAAGCCCGGATTGCCCCTTGTGTGGTGGTTATGCGGACTTCGAGCATGTCCTGGGGGGTTGTGCCTTCGCCGGTGACCCCGTTTCCAACAAGAGGAAATTAACAAGCTGATTAAGACCGAGGACCTCACCTCTCAAATCTTGGCCGTCCAGAGGGCCAGCGCGAGGCTGGTCAGGTTTAACCTGACCGTCCACGAGTGGGCCTAGCCAGGTGACGATGACTTAACTCACGTCTATTGTGGACCTCACTAAGGTATTTCACTCACTCACTCACTCACTCACTCACTCATATACTACCCCAAAGTATTACGTCTGCCAGAGCAACCTCTTGGAAATAATGAACACGTTGAATATTACGGCTTTCTGCAACCACGGATGCTCGTACCCAACAAATCGTTGCCCTGTAGTGACGTGAACGCACGTCACTACAGGGCAACGATAACGCATACATCAATTGGTCGCGTAAAATGTGGGTTAAAGGTGCCACCCATTTTGTACTCGCGCGACTTCTGATGAGGGAAGACTTACCATGGTATCACATGGCTATGCCATTTTTAATACCTTCGGAACGTTGTGAAAAACGGAGGCCTTTGTGGTGCCTGTTCTTATTTCTTCTGGGCTTATTTACACGCATAGTATTAGAACATGAACTTCTGTGTTTGTCAGACCTTTCAACCACAACCTGCGTTCGCTATGTACTAAAATTACCTACTCCTAAATGCTCCGTTCTTTTGTGGTGCTTTTCATGGGACCGCTTTGTTGGAATTGAACCGGCGTATGTATCCAACTGACTGGCTCTTACAGTAGAAACTCGATATCCATGCACTCTGCATGCTTTCATTGAAAGTAAAGCCAATGTATTTCATCCGTCGGGATCGGAAGTGTGCTATAGTAGAAAAAGCACACACACAAAAAAGACATATTCTATAAGTGTTAATTCATTTCTACTGAAACGGGGTGTTGAACCAGCAGGAGTTGACTCGGTGAACGAAAGCTTTACTGAGCGCAAGGGCTAACTGAACGCAAGCCTGCGATCACAGCAAGTCTTCTTCCTTTTCTATCTTCGAGCTCCATGCCCACTGCCCTCGTTACACTCACCCCCGGGCGATGAGGGAGCCATCCTGGCAACCTAAGGACAGGTGTACACAGAAGGGTCATGATATGGCTTGAGGCGAGAAATGTGTACAATTTCTTGTCCCCGACGGCGCTTGTCCGGAGATGCATCCAGCGGCTCGACCAGGTAGTTGACAGGGGATGTTTGGCGTATAACTCGATAAGGGCCATGGTACCTGGACGAAAGCTTGTGGGAGAGTCCTGGAGGAGTAGAAGGAATCCATAACCACACCAGTGAGTTCGGTGCAAAGCTCATAGGCGTGGCTGATGCGTCGTGGCGATGTTTTTGGCGCGTCTGGTCATGTGACGTGAACGCACGAGCAAGCTTCCGACTTTCTTCAGCGTGTGCTGCTGCTCGAGAAACGGTAGTCATCTCTGAAGGGTCCGGTCGATAAGGAAGAAGAGTATCCATTGCTGATGATGGCTCGCGTCCATAAAGAAGAAAGAAAGGCGAAAATCCAGTGGTGCTTTGCGTTGCAGTGTTGTAAGCATATGTCACAAAAGGCAGTATGCTATCCCAATTTGACTGGTCGGATGAAGCGTACTTGGCCAGCATATCCCCAAGTGTACGATTAAAACGCTCTGTCATCCCATTAGTTTGCGGATGATAGGCTGTGGTAGTGCGGTGTATGATGTGACACTCGCTCAACAACGCTTTGATAGCATCGGAGAGAAAAACGCGGCCGCGGTCGCTTAGTAACTCTCGAGGTGCTCCATGCCTTAAAACCAGGTTTTGCAGTATAAAACACGCAACGTCTTTTGCGGTAGCAGAAGGTAACACAGCTGTTTCAGCGTACCGCGTTAGGTGGTCGATAGCGACAATGACCCAGTGGTTGCTACTCGAAGTATAAAGAAGCGGACTGTAAAGGTCGATCCCGACACGATCGAAAGCTCGTGCTGGACATGGCAACGGCTGCAAGGGACCTGTGGCATGCTGAGTGGGCATTTTGCGTCGCTGGCACGTAAGGCAAGACCTTACGTAACGGCGAACGAAACGGTACATACCGCGCCAGTAGTACCGCAGCTGCAAGTGAGTGTATGTTTTTAACACACCAGCGTGGCCACATTGCGGATCATCGTGGAACGTGGCACAGATGTCAGAGCGCAGATGTCGGGGAATGACGAGCAACCACTTACGACCCATAGAACTGTAGTTTCGGCGGTAAAGCAGGTTATCCCGAATAGCGAAGTGTCCTGCTTGACGGCGAAGCGTCCTGGAAACTGGAGCGGGCGTCCGGTTTGAGAGCAAGTCCAAAAGAGAAGAAATCCAAGCATCTTTGCGTTGCTCGAAAGGCATGTTCGAAATGCTGATGGCCAAGGCAGCACTGGTGGAGATAGGCGAGCCGACAGGCTCTGAAGCCAATGGCGAACGTGACAGGGCATCGGCGTCGGAATGCTTACGGCCCGAACAGTAGACAACACAGATATCGAACTGCTGTAACCGCAATGCCCAACGAGCGAGCCGACCATTAGGATCTTTTAGTGAAGATAACCAGCAAAGCGCATGGTGGTCTGTTACAATATCAAACGGACGTCCATATAAATAAGGCCGAAATTTTTCGATTGCCCAAATAATGGCAAGGCACTCCTTTTCAGTTACAGTGTAATTCTTCTCAGCTTTACTGAGGGTGCGGCTGGCATAGGCAACGACGTACTCGTCAAAGCCATCCTTGCGTTGGGCCAGTATGGCCCCTAGTCCGACACCACTAGCATCTGTATGAAGCTCCGTTGGAGCAGATGGATCGAAATGTCGGAGTATGGGAGGCGTGGTGAGAAGCCGTCGGAGTTCCTGAAATGCATCATCACACGCCTGCGACCACGCTGACAAATCAGAACTTCCGGCAAGAAGATTGGTCAAGGGGGCGATAATTAAGGCGAAATTGCGGACGTAGCGCCGAAAGTAAGAACATAGGCCGATGAAGCTTCGAAGCTCTTTGATGGTGGTTGGCTTGGGGAACGCCGCGACTGCATTAAGTTTCGTAGGGTCCGGGAGAATGCCATCCTTAGAAACTACATGGCCGAGAATTACAAGCTTGCGAGCGCCGAAGTGGCATTTCTTCAAGTTAAGTTGAAGTCCCACCGTGGAAAGGCACGTAAGAACTTGCTCGAGGCGGCTGAGGTGGGTCGCAAAGTCACTTGAAAATACCACAATGTCATCTAAATAACAGAGGCACGTTTTCCATTTCAGACCTCGCAAGATGGTATCCATCATCCTTTCGAAAGTGGCAGGCGCATTGCAGAGGCCAAAGGGCATAACGGTAAATTCATATAGTCCATCCGGCGTTACAAAGGCTGTCTTCGGGCGGTCACCCTCGGCCATGGGCACCTGCCAGTAGCCGGAGCGTAAATCTAACGAAGAAAAGAACTCTGCACCTTGTAGGCAGTCCAGAGCATCATCGATGCGCGGCAGAGGGTATACATCTTTGCGCGTTATCTTGTTGAGTCGGTGGTAGTCAACGCAGAACCAGATGGATCCGTCTTTTTTCTTGACGAGAACAACCGGTGAAGCCCAGGGACTGTTTGAAGGCTCGATGATGCCACGTTTCAACATGTCGTCCACTTGTTCGTTGATGACATGGCGTTCAGCAGATGACACACGGTACGGGCGCTGCCTTAGCGGGGCTTGTTGACTGGTGTCAATACGGTGAACGACCACAGAGGTTCGGCCTAAGCCTGACTGGTCACGATCGAATGAAGAGCGAAAGCGGAGAAGAAGAGTTATAATGTCTTCGCGCTGAGTTGGTGCGAGCTCAGAGTCGATGGCATCCGAAAATACGCCGAGAACATCATTAGGCGTGTTGGTAGGAGTGACAGCACAAATTGGGAGCGAAACCGTAGAATCGGGTATAGTAGCCGGAAGAATGCACTTGTAAGGTTCGTAGCTTCCCAGGCATTCTCCACGTAGTAGGGATGATGGGCTGTCCGAGGGATTGCACACATCAATGGCAGCGTGACCGTTGCGAAAAACGACGAGGGCAAACGGAAGCATGATATTTCCACGGCACGCAGATGGGACCGATGGCATAAACTTTACAGGCGATTTCAGGGGGGGGGGGGGGGAGGCACACGACACCGAGACAACAACAGCTGAGAAAGGCGCAATGTCAACGTCAGAAGCAGCAAACACTCTACACGAAGCGCCATCGTCGGGGTCATAGCGCGGCACAGATAATTCGAGTTCGGAACGAGCACAGTCGACCAAAGCAGAATTTGACGAAAGAAAGTCCCATCCAAGGATAACGTCATGCGAAGAACGGAATAAAACTACAAATGAAACGACGTACATCGCACCTTGAACGACGACTCGTGCAGTGCACACAGCTGAAAGCTGAATATGATGGGACGTAGCTGTCTGCAAAGATAGGTCGGTAAGTTGCGTGGTCACTTTCTTCAAGTTTCGGCACAGTTTCTCGCTAATTACAGATACGGCAGCTCCAGTGTCAACAAGTCCGTGCACCTTTATGCCATCAATATAGAGTTCGATTTCGTTCGGGGGACAGCAGTTAGGTCTTGAAATTTTCGCTGCCAACGCAGTTCTTGCCTCCGGAACTGCGCCCGTCAGTTTTCCCCTCGCGGTGGGCTGTTGCGACGTAACATTGAAGAAATAGATCTGCGACGAGGAGAAGGCGAACGGCTTGAGCCGGATGGGCGGCGACCGGTACGTACGTCTAGAGGTGGATCGGCAGGAACGGGATATCGCGGCTGAATGGGCATGTAGTGTGAGGCCCCTGCAATGTCATGAGAAGGGAAGCTGCGACGGCGGCAGTGACGAGCTATGTGGGCTGGGATGCCACATAAAAAACATATTGGCCGATTATCCGGAGTGCGCCATTGGCTGACGGTAGGGGCACTTGTCGCTGAATAAGGTACCGGAAACGGTCGTGCAGGCGGCGGCTTCATATAAACGTTTTGAGTTGTTTCGTATACAGCCGGAGACGGGACAGTCAACGGGTGGGCAGGTGGCGTCGACGAATAAACGTGGCGAGTTGCTTCGTAGATAGCCGGAGACGATGGAGCGCGTGGCCGAGCAACAGCGGCTGCATATGTTAGTGGTGCGGTAACAGATGGTGGAGCCTGAGCTGGCGGCAATGCTTCGGCAACTTGCGATTCAATGACCTGACGAAGCGAAGGCGATAAGGGTGCCATCGGCTCGGTAGTTCTGGTGATTATAGATAGCTACCGGGCGACCTCCTCGCGTATGAATTGCTTTATGAGTGGCATTAAAGCAGAGTGGTCGGCAGTGTCATGGCGATAGTCGAGGGATGAAAGGTCCGCGGTGTCTTGAGCAGCGCAACGTGTGGAAGCACGTTGCCTACGCAGCTCATCATAACTTTGGCAGAGCTGAATCACCTCGGCGACTGTCTGGGGACACTTCGCAGCAAGCATTTGGAATGCACCATCGTCGATTCCTTTCGTTATGTTTTTTATCTTGCCTGCCTCATCCAGAGTCGGGTTGATGAGCTGGCAGAGGAAGAGCACATCTTCGATGTAGCTCGTGAAAGTCTCATCTGTTCTCTGTACTCTGCCACGCAAGCGCTGTTCAGCACGAAGGCGGCGGACAGCAGGACGTCCAAAGTCTTCCGAGAGGGTTTTTGCCAATTCCGACCACGTACTAAAATCACTTCGATGATTTCTGTACCATAGTTTCGCCACGTCGGTCAGGTGAAAATTCACATTTGTGAGCTTATCGGCTGCGTTCCACTTATTGTACGCGCTCACCAGTTCATACTCGGCAATCCAGTTGTCCACATCTTGGTCCTCTGTGCCACCAAATATGGGGGGGGGGGGGGGGGGTCGCGCTGCCGGAGAGCGCCAGCGCAGAAGACAGGTATGGGTGCGAGAGCTGGAGTGGCGGCCTGAGACGGTCCCGGATCGGTCATCGCAGAAGGTGGTTGGAGTGTGTGGCTACGAAGCTCCAGGGTGAGGACCAGATGTATCCCAGCACTTCCACCACTTGAAACGGGGTGTTGAACCAGCAGGAGTTGACTCGGCGAACGAAAGCTTTATTGAGCGCAAGGGCTAACTGAACGCAAGCCTGCGATCACAGCAAGTCTTCTTCCTTTTCTATCTTCGAGCTCCATGCTCACTGCCCTCGTTACACTACGAATATTTTCTGCTTCCAGCGATCTGTTCGTTGGAAATCCAAGGTGCCACAAATTATGGCCATCAATTTCAAGGAGGCTTGGATACCGGGCTCATGCTTACGCGTCGTTCTGCGCGCGATTCGAGCCTGAGGAGGGCCTTGGAGTTGTTTTTCGAGGACAGCGAGAATTTCTGTCAACGTCGAATATTTTGGTCACAATCAACGTAATTACCCCCTGTGCGTGCTGTCCCCAAGAGGCGTTTCTTGGGAGAAACGTTGTTGTCGGAACGAAGTTCGCCTTCAGGGGGCCCCAGTGGGTCGATGTTAACGTAGCGATCTTTAAGTATGGTGCTGACAACGGCGCCAGGGTCCTCGTCGGTCCAACGCTGGTTGTCCGACAGGGATTCCTCGATGCTTAGCCGAGACGGGTCATGGTCTTGGAGCCACCACTGGAACTCGGTGCGCGCTCAGCGTTGAATGGTGGTGGCTGCAGCCTCTTCTTTTCTCAGCTCGTTGCCTCCTGCAAAAGGAGTAAAACAAATTAAGGAGCTTATCCACCAATAGAAAAAGGGGCATGCGGATCTTGACGTGTTTTTGCCTGACCAACTACATTTGTTCCTTTCTTCCTGTGGCATTGTACATTGCTCCCCCCGAACGCTTTCCTTCCTTGAGGTTTAAGAACGTGAACAAACACACTGCGGACAGGAAAAAGACGGGACCTCTCCGCCGTGTATTGTTTTGCGTTGTTAAGCCTCAAGTATGCTATATCAACTATAGCCCTGTCAGCCACTTTGCTTTCCTTCCTCCAGCCCAGAAATGGGACCTTCATACACGTTGTTAAGGCTGATACTTTAGTTGCTATACAGGCCACAACGGTGCTCATGCATTCATATCCAGTAAACAGTGAAATAGTGATACGCGCATTGAGAAGTAATCTCGATCGATGATTATTGTATATCAGCCGACACTGGGCTTTTCGCAGACAGTGCCGGAATCGAAATCCGCAACCTACAAGATGCTTCACTTGAAAGACGTAATAAGAACTTGATGACCTGTTTAAGCGTACTTCACGGTGCTAACCCGCGTTTAGAGAATTTTTACTTTCCTTGGATAGACTCTACACTGATGAAGACAGTTATGTATAGTGGCGGCTCCAAACTGATCCCTAACTAAAGTTGAGGTCTCCCTGCAACAGTCTCCCTAAAAGCTTCATTATCAGAATACGTGGTTTTGTTCCTCCCTTCCACTGACCCCTTGTCCACTTTCACCGTGAGCTTTACACGTAAGATGTCCCAGCTAACATTATTTGCGTCCTTGATTGTTTTATGTTGGATAAATATTTACTTTTGAGTAGTGAAGCCATTTTAAGCAAACCTATGTTGCTGAAAGAGTATACATTACAGATGACCGAGCACTGCACGTGTCTTTTACACATAATTTTTGTTAAGCTTAGTAAAAGTAATAAATTTTCTTGGGTTTTAAGCGTAGAAATTCCGCTATTGATTATGATCATCACCGCAGTTGAGCGCTCTCGAAATTAACAATCCTCGGCCGTTTGCAGCTTTCGATGCACACTGACAACGCATGGTGCAGGGGCTTTGAGAATTCCGTCTACATCCAAATAGGACCGCCAAAAGCGCCATCGAAACTGCGTACTTAGGGTCATGAGCCGGGCACCACAATGTGTTTAGAAGAATTGGTTAACGATTTAGAGTACTTAGTACTCTACTATGGGAGAGCTGGATGTAAGAAAAAAAAAGAACATGTGCGTTTCATTCAAGGAGTTCTCACTTTCCAAGTATACGATTCTTAAGAGACGTTAACTGTTTCGTGTGGGTCACATTACTTTCAGTGGGGAGTATAACGATTCCGAAAAGAGATGATGTGCCTGTTCAAAGGGAGTCATATATACTCCAGAACGCAGAACGCAGAAAGCGAAGCAGTCAGCAGCGTCCGGCCAAGCACAGCAAGCACGACCTTATGCTGATGGCGATGCCCCTGATGCGCCGAGAAATGCCGCTGAAGCTCCTCTTCTTCACTACAATCGCCCTCCGCACAAAAAGACGCCATCCTGGCGGATTAGGGAGAACAAACGACTAATGGGTCGTAATATGGCTTGAGACGAGAGACATGGACAGTGTCGTGGCCGCGGTAGCGTAGGTCTGTGGATGGGATGATGGGCTCCACGATATAGTTGACGAGTGACGTTTGCTCTACAACGCGGTATGGCCCGATGTATTTGGGAAGAAGTTTTGCGGAGCGGCCAGGTGCGGTAGCAGGTGCCCGAAGCCATACCAATGAACCAGGTGGAAAGTTTGGAGCCGAACGGTCCCCAGTCTGGCGGGATTGCTGCTGCCACTGGTCCTCGGCAGAAAAAGAGCGGGAAAGCTGGCGGCATTCTTCAGCATGTCGGGCAGCTTCGGACAGAGTTGTACTTTAGGACTCATAAGGTTTATAGGGAAGAATAGTGTCTACTGTATTTGAAGGTTCTCGTCCGTACAAAAGAAAGTATGGCGAAAACCCAGTAGTAGCTTGTACGGCAGTATTATACGCGTAGGTGACGAACGGGAGAACTTGGTCCCAATTTGAATGATCAGAGGCGACGTACATCGACAGCATACTGCCAAGAGTACGGTTGAAGCGCTCCGTCATGCCATTTGTCTGAGGGTGGTACGCTGTACTTGTTCGGTGCACGATTCGGCATTCGTTGAGTAATGCCTTCAAGGCGTCAGAAAGGAAGGCACGGCCTCTGTCACTTAAGAGCTCGCGAGGGGCACCATGACGCAGAACTAAACGTTGCAACAGAAACGTTCCAACGTCACGGGCTGTGGCAGTCGGCAGCGCGGCTGTTTCGGCATAGCGTGTCAGATGGTCTATCGCAACAATAATCCAGCGATTACCAGCTATAGTTGATGGTAGTGGTCCGTAAATGTCAATGGTGACGCGATCAAAAGGTCGGCTAGGACAAGGAAGAGGTTGTGACGGGTAGACTTGCCCGGGAGGTAACTTTTGTCGTCGGCACTGAGCATACGAGCGAATGAATTTCCGCACGTAGTTATACATGCCACGCCAATAAAGTCTGAGTCGAAGCCTAGCGTATGTCTTGAAGAGGCCTGCGTGGGCGCACTGTGGGTCCGCGTGAAAAGCTTCGCAGATAGCAGCTCGAAGATGACGGAGTATCACAAGGAGACACTTGCGACCGTCAGAAAGGTAGTTGCGTCGATAAAGAAGATCATCCCTTAGGCAAAAGTTGCTAGCCTGGCGGCGGAGAGCACGAGACGGCGAAGGAGTGAGAGGATCAGAAAGAATGCTTATGAGGCAACTTATCCAGGGATCCTTTCGTTGTTCCACCATCATGTTGCGCAAGGCGGATGACGCAAGTGCAGGCTCGAGGGAAGAGAGGCAAACACCTTCATCCAATATGGGTGAGCGAGAAAGGGCGTCGGCGTCCGTGTGCTTACGACCAGATCTGTAAATAACGCGGATGTCGTATTCCTGAAGTTTGAGCGCCCAGCGAGCAAGTCGTCCGGAAGGGTCTTTAAGTGTGGATAGCCAACAAAGGGCGTGGTGATCAGCGACGTCGAATGCGTGACCATACAGGTAGGGGCGAAACTTTCCAAGGGCCTAAATAATAGCTAAACACTCTTTCTCGGCCACGGAGTAGTTAGCCTCGGCTTTCGTTAAAGTTTGGCTTGCGTAGGTGACGAAATATTCATCAAACCCTGCCTTTCGTTGCGCGAGCACAGTGCCAAGTCCAACACCGCTGGCATCAGTATGAACCTCCGTGGGAGCGGCAAGATCGTAGTGGCGGAGGATGTGTGGTGAAGTCAGCAGGTGGCGTAATTTGGTGAATGCACCGTCGCATGCTGGTGACCAGGTGGAAAGGTCCTTGTCGCCGCTAAGAAGGTCCGTAAGGGGCGCACATACAAAAGCAAAATTTCTAATAAAGCGTCGGAAGTATGACGACAAGCCGACAAAACTTCTAAGTTCCTTCAAGTTCTTTGGCTTCGGAAAATCGGCGACTGCTCGAAGCTTGGCGGGGTCAGGATGTATGCCGTCCCGCGACACGACGTGGCCAAGAATGGTGAGCTGCCGGGTACCAAAACGACACTTCTTGAGGTTGAGTTGAAGGCCGGTGTCAGTGAGACGTGTGAGGACGTGCTCGAGACGATTTAAATGGGTGACGAAATCGGTGGAAAAGACAACTACGTCATCGAGGTAGCATAAACATGTGTTCCACTTGAGGCCTCGTAAAATAGTGTCCATCATTCTTTCAAAAGTGGCTGGAGCGTTACAATGGCCGAAAGGCATAACGGTAAACTCGTATAACCCATCAGGTGTGACAAATGCTGTTTTCGGTCGGTCAGATGCTTCCATAGGAACTTTCCAGTATCCAGACCGTAAATCCAGTGAAGAGAAGTATTTTGATCCCTGCAAACAGTCAAGGGCGTCGTCTATTCGCGGTAACGGGTAAACGTCCTTGCGGGTGATCTTGTTTAAACGTCGATAGTCTACACAGAACCGAATGGAGCCGTCCTTCTTCTTAACAAGAACGACCGGTGACGCCCAGGGACTGTTAGAAGGCTGCACAATACCCCGCTGGAGCATGTCAGCAACCTGGTCGTCAATAACACGGCGCTCCGACGCTGAGACTCGGTAGCGGCGCTGCCGTAGAGGCGTATGGCTTCCTGTGTCAATCTTGTGAGATATGTTCGATGTGCGACTGAGGCCAGAAGCGTGGCTGTCAAAAGAAGTACGAAACTTTTGCAGCAGGTTCACTAACTGGCTTCGTTCTGAAGAAGACGTTGCGACATCGATGGAGCGGTGGAAAGCGTCAAGGAGTGACTGGTCAACAACAGAGTCAGAAATGAGTGCGCTGAGGTCCGTAGAAAGTAAACTAGATGGAGCGTCAAAAATGCGACGGGCGTCGATCGGATGCACGTGACCGAGACATTCACCATAGAATAAAGGTAAAGGCCCTTCTAGCGTATTGTACACGAGCATCTTCGTGACGCCATGGTGGAGAGTAAGGAGATGAATGGGCAGTGGAGAACATTTGCGTTGAATGAACAGGGCGGAGGGTGTAAATAGAACATCATCATCGGAAATAGCATCACACGACACAGTCACCAGCAGAGAAGAGCGCGGTCGTACGGTGGTGTCGTCGGAAATAGACAGTTAATAATACGGCAGGGAGGTTTCGACAGCGTCAACATCAGGAAGTGCAGATAGCTCAAGTTCAGTGCGACAGCAGTCAATTACGGCATTATTATTCGCAAGGAAGTCCCAGCCGAGTATCATGTCATGAGAACACGAGGGCAGCACTGCGAATTCGACGATATACACAATCTCTTCGATGACGACTCGTGTGGTACAGGCTGCAAGGGGTGTTACACTTTGTGCGTTAGCCGTTCTAAGAGAGAGGCCGGATAATGGCGTCAGAACTTTGCGGAGTTTGTGGCACAGGTTGATGGAAAGGACAGATAGAGAGGCTCCGGTGTCGACAACCGCCATGACGACGATACCATCGACTGACACTTCAATGACGTTAGCTGGACAGGGGCGAGGACTTGTGCATGGCGACGGGGACGCAGTTCGTGCCTCGCGAACTGCGGCCGTCAGTTTTGCTGGTCGGTGGGTCCAGAACGGCGACGCATAGGGGAAAGCGAACGTCGATAGGGGAAAGCGAACGGGAGATGGGGAGCGGTGGGTGGGACCGTGTGGACAATCAAAAGGAAAGGAAAAGGAAGGAGGGCTTGAAGGCGTAGAAGAAAACTGAGGGTCAAAAGAGGGTATTCGTCGAATGTTCTGAGCAGCCTGGTGACGATGACAATAACTTGCCACGTAGCCAACACCGCCACAAGCAAAACATATCGGACGGTTGTCGTGAGTCCGTCATTCGTCGGAGTAGACTCCGACTTGCGGCTGGGGGCAGAAAACTGCGGCCGAGGTGGTATCGGCATAGGCGGCGGTGAATAGGTCGGCGGCGAAAAGGGCGGTGACGAATACATAGGCGCTGGCTGGAACGCCGGCTGTCGAGGTCGAGCAACGGCCTCGGCGTACGTGAGAGGTGCGGCGACTGGCGGCAGTTCACGGGCGGGAGGAAGAACATGTGCGACCTGATCTTGAATTAAGTCGCGGAGTGTAGACGTCAATCTGCGTGGTTGATCGGGTACGCAGGACATCAAAGAGAGCTGACGAGCGACCTCAGCGCGGATGAACTCTTGGATCTTGGAGAGAACAGGATCATGGTCGTCTCCTATGCCAAGGGTGGAAAGGCTGGACGAAGAGTCGTCGAGCACCGAGGGACGTCGGGTGGAAAGACGTTGCCTTCGCAACTCGTCAAAACTCTGGCATAACTCGGTCAGTTCTAGGACAGTGCGAGGACTCTTAGAAAGCAACATTTGGAAAGCGTCGTCCTCAATGCCCTTCATGATATGCTTGATCTTAAGCTCTTCGCACATCGACTCAATGACTCGCTTGCAAAGGTCCACAACATCCTCAATATAGCTTGTGAAATTCTCACCAAGCTGCTAGGAACGAGTATGTAAGCGTTGTTCGGCACGGCGTTTGCGTACCTCAGGCCGCCCGAAAACTTGTTTGAGGCTCGTTTTGAAGACCGACCATGTAGGGAGTTCCGCTTCGTGGTTTATAAACCACAGCTTGGCCACGTCTGACAGGTAGAAGGAGACGTAGGCCAACTTGGCGGCGTCATTCCATTTGTTGTGAGTGCTCACTCGCTCGTACATTGAAATCCAGTCGTCAACGTCTTTGTCTTCTGTGCCTGAGAAAACAGGGGGATCTCGCAGACGCAGAGAACCAGCGCAGAGAACAGTAGGCGGTGCCGGTGGAGGAGTTGGAGTGGTGCTTGCATCGGTAGGCATAATGGATGGTAAAATGCGATTCCGAAGCTCCAGGGTGATCGAAACCCAGCAGAATCCACCACTTGTAACGGGTTTTATTTGCAGCACAGAACGCAGAAAGCGAAGCAGTCAGCAGCGTCCGGCCAAGCACATTTTATTTGCGCTTGGCCGGACGCTGCTGACTGCTTCGCCTTCTGCGTTCTGCTCTGCAAATAAACCCCGTTACAATATGTATGTATGTATGTATGTATGTATGTATGTATGTATGTATGTATGTATGTATGTATGTATGTATGTATGTATGTATGTATGTATGTATGTATGTATGTATGTATGTATGTATGTATGTATGTATGTATGTATGTATGTATGTATGTATGTATGTATGTATGTATGTATGTATGTATGTATGTATGTATGTATTGTGAGCGCGACAAGCGAATGACTCTTTATTCTCTTTGTAATCATCATCACCTGTACATCTTCTTCATCTAAAAATATCATCATCCGCGTGATTTGGCTCGAGCCTGGCCGAATAAACCGGTTCCTCACAAGTGGTGGACTGTGCTTTTCGTTCCCTCAAGTCCTCTCGCCCGTTCTCGCTGGAGCTACGCTCGGGTCGTCGCATACAACCCCCTGCCGTGGCGGCCCAAGAAAACCCTGGCCCATCCAACGTCGCCGTCTTACTGCAGCCACCGCCACCCGCTCCGCCCAACAACACTCGCCTGCGTGATCCAGCTGTGTTTTTCGTTCTCCGAGGCGATGATGTCGAAGACTGGATCAAGAACTACGACATCGCCAGCGATTTGAACAGGTGGGACAATCCACAGAAGTTGCGCAGCGTACCATTTTCCTTGTCCGATATTGCGAAAACTTGGTTCTGGAACCACCACCCGGATCTTCCCGACTGGGACACTTTCGAGCAGCAAATTCGTCAGATATTTGGTACCCCTGCAGTTCGCACTGAGGCAGCAAAGAAGAAACTTGCTCAACGCACGCAGCTGCCGGGTGAATCTTACACCTCTTATATTGAGGATGTCCTTGCACTGTGCAAGCGCGTTAACACCAGCATGTCTCAAAACGACCAAATACGCCACATTATTAAAGGCATTAACACCGTCGCCTTTAACGCCCTCGCCACGCAAAATCCTGCCACCACCCAGGACGTGATAACCATCTGTCAGCGAGTTGACGAGCTTCAGTCTCTTCGCCTTTGCTACGATGCCACCGACGTTCCTTTGCCTGCACCCCTCGACTTGCGTGCGCTTATTCGCGACATCGTTCGTGAAGAGCTGCACGGGTGTTGCTCTTTCTGTGCTGCGGAAGTTACTTCACCACCTGAAAAAGATAGCTTGCGAGACCTGATTAAACAAGAGATCGCCTCCGCATCGCGTGCGACGTGTTCCAACAGTCCCTGCGTGCGCCAGACGCGCACGTACGCCGAAGTTGCCGCGCTCTCTGCCGCACCCACCGTTTCTGTGCCTACAACAGCAGACCATACGCCTGTGGCTTCGTTATCACCGCCAGTGCGTTCACCACCTTACTACGCACCTCAGCGCCCACCTCGACCAATCTGTTACTGCTGCGGCTATCGAGGACATATCGCTCGGTTTTGTCGAAGGCGCCAACAAGACGAGCAACGCGGCTACGCTTCCGAAGAACATTGAAGCTTCCGTCCGACCATGAACTACTTATGGCCACCCTCCCGATCGTCCTATTACCGTTCACCGTCACCTCTTTACCATACGGACATGCCTGGTAATTCCCGTACGTCTCGCCGCAGGTCGCCTTCGCCACGTCGCCGTTCAGTGTCGCCTCTACGGCCCGCCTCCCTTTCTACGAACGCCCACGCGGAAAACTCCCCAATGCAGTTTTAGGAGGGGAAACTGCATCCCTTGGACAGCTAACAATTCCTCCAGAGCGGCCATCGAATTTGATGGTAGTGTTTGTAGAAGGTGTACGTGTTGAGGCTCTTGTAGACACTGGCGCTGCCGTTTTGATTATTCGTGCTGATTTTTGTTCCCGCCTTCGAAAAGTCACCACACCTTATGGCGGCCCACCTCTACGTGCGGCGACCAACGCTCTCATTCGTCCGCTTGCACAGTGTACCGTTCGTGTCTGCATAGAAGGCATTCGTCATCACATTGTTTTCGTGGTATTTGGTGAGTGCACCCAAGCTCTCATTCTTGGGTGGGATTTCTTGTCTTCTGCGTCCGCTTTCATATCATGTAATCAGCGCCTCCTGCATCTAAATGCCACTGACTCTTCTCCGCTTGAACAAAATGGACACATCCGCCTTGTCCCCAAGTCAGATTATGTACTTCGGCCATACATCGAAGAAATAATAAGTGTTAATTGCACCGACATTGGGGATGGCGACGTACTAATTCTCCCTTACGGTCATACCCTACGTAGAGGCATTGTGATCACACCGGGGCTTATTCGCTTCTTCGATGGGTGTACGTACCTAACCGCCATAAATCAAACGCCCGAGTGTGTACTGCTCCCCTGTGGCTAAACAGTATCTTGCGCGGTCGACAGTGAGCCTGTTGCGATTGTTACTCTTTCGAACAACAACCACAACGATGTTCCGAAGTCGCAATCATTGCCATTCAATGCCTCTGCCACACCTGTGTCGGCAACAATAAGCAATGACTTAACATCTGACCAAACTGAAGATTTGCTCGCCCTGTTAAATATACACCGTTCTCTATTTGACATTAACTCGCCCGCCCTCAGCATGACTACCACCGCTACTCACAGCATCCAGACTGACGGCTCTCGTATTTTACATCGGCGTCCATATCGCGTGTCTCAGGCAGAACGCAAGATCATCGAGGAAAACGTCTCAGACATGCTACGACGCAACATCATACGTCCTTCCTCGAGTCCCTGGTCATCCCAAGTGGTTCTCGTTCAAAAGAAAGATGGGACAGTGCGTTTCTGCGTCGATTACCGTGCGCTAAACAAAATAGCGCGCAAGGATGTTTATCCCCTCCCTCGAATCGACGATGTCCTGGATTCATTACAGGGCGCAGAGTATTTTTCCAGCCTCGACCTTAGGTCAGGCTACTGGCAGATACCAATGTCGGAGTCTGATAAAGAGAAGACCGCCTTTTCAACGCCAGATGAGTTGTACGAGTTCAATGTGATGCCTTTTGGACTCTGTAATGCGCCCGCCACCTTCGAACGCATGATAGACGGCGTATTGCGTGGTTTGAAATGGAAAACATGTCTGTGCTATCTCGATGACATAGTAGTGTTTTCATCCACGTTCTCGCAGCACCTACAACGTCTTGACGAAGTCCTCACATGCCTTGAAAAAGCCGGTCTACAGCTTAACACCAAAAAATGTACCTTTGCTAGCAAGACAATCAAGGTTCTCGGCCACCTTGTCAGCAAAGAAGGAATTCGGCCCGACCCCGAGAAGCTTGCCGTAATTTTCCTCGTCCACTACGTCAAAAGGACATGCGCAGCTTTCTTGGGTTATCTTCTTACTTTCGGCGCTTCATACGTGGTTTCGCGGAACTTGCGTCTCCGCTACATCAACTCCTCGCAAAGAACGCCCCTTCATTTGTTCCGAAGACTGCGAAAACGCTTTCACGGCATTGAAGCAAGCCCTTACGTCGGATCCGGTACTGTGCCACTTCGATTCCACCGCACCCACCATCCTTCACACCGACGCAAGTAGTCATGGTCTTGGTGCGGTACTCTTGCAGCGTGACAAAAACTCACGCGAACGCGTCGTTGCTTACGCAAGTCGTGCTCTTACCGCTCTAGAAAAAAAACTACACTATCACCGAGCAGGAGTGTCTTGCTGTTGTTTGGGCAGTGCAAAGATTCCGACCATATCTTCACGGCCGTCATTTTACCGTCGTGACCGACCATAACGCCCTATGCTGGCTTTCATCGCTGAAAAACTTATCGGCTCGCATTGGTCGCTGGGCGCTTCGCTTGCAGGAGTATGATTTCGATGACGCCTACAGATCTGGGAAGAAGCATCAAGATGCTGATGCTCTATCGCGCTGTCCTTTGCCCAGCGGAAGCAATTCACCATCGATACTCCAAAACGACAGCACCTCTCCAATCGCAGCGCTAAGTTCATCCCCTGCCACCCTATCCGTTTTTGTTTCACAACAACGTGTCGACCCATACTGCCGCACCATTGTTGACCGCTTGACCGGCTCTACTACTCCTCCAAACGCCAGACTCCGTCGACAACTTAAACAATTTAAGCTTGTCGGTGATGCTTTATGTCGCTACATTTACCACATCGATGGCAACAAGTGGGTACCCGTCATCCCACGTTCTCTGCAACGTGAAGTTCTGGAAGCCTTTCATGATGATCCAACCGCTGCTCATCTAGGCTACCACAAGGCTTACGACAAAATACGAAGTCGTTGTTTTTGGCCTAGCCTCTCTTCAGCCGTCGCTAAGTACGTCACCTCCTGTGTCCATTGCCAACGGCGAAAACGACCGACAACTGCTCCGGCTGGCTTAATGCAACCTCTTCCTTGTCCCGCCTCACCTTTTGAAGTCGTTGGAATCGATTTGTGTGGCTCTCTTTCTATATCATCCAATGGGAATCACTGGATTGTCACGGCAGTCGACCACCTTACCCGCTACGCAGAAACAGCTTCTATACCATCTGGGACTGCCACTGAGATCGCGGATTTCTTTCTTCACCACATCTTTTTGGGTCATGGAGCTCCACGCATTCTCCTCAGTGATCGTGGCAAAGTCTTCCCATCTTCCATTGTCGAGCAAGTTTTGCGTGCCTCGAACACTGTTCACAAGACCACTTCTAGCTACCACCCGCAGACCAACGGATTGACTGAACGGTTTCATCGGACCCTATCGGACATGATCGCCATGTACATTCACCCCAACCACACGAACTGGGATGCAATTCTACCCTTCGTGACATTCGCCTATAATACGGCTGCTCAACGCACTACCGGCTTTTCTCCATTTTTTCTCGTCCATGGTCGCTCGCCGAGTTTCGCTCTGGATGTCTCTTTCTTTCGGCCCCTGCACCCTCGACGGCTCCTTTCTCTGAAGAATTCCTATCTCGTCTCGCACACTGCCGTCACCAGGCCCGTGTTAACACCGGCCTCTCTCAAGACACTCGGAAATCTCGCTACGACTCGTCTCGCCGCGTTGTGAGTTTTTCCCCTGGTGACGAAGTTCTGCTATGGACTCCACTACGCGTCCCCGGCCTATGCGACAAATTCATCAGTCGCTTCATTGGGCTATACACGGCGGTCGAACAGACATCTCCTGTCAATTACCGCGTTTCTCCTCTTAGCGCTAGTCCTGATCATCGTTGCCGAGGAACAGAGATAGTGCACGTATCTCGTTTAAAGCCTTATGCGCAACGCATTTCATAATACTGTCAAGCGACCAGGCGGCCGCTTTCACCGCGCGGGGGAATTACTGTGAGCGCGACAAGCGAATGACTCTTTATTCTCTTTGTAATCATCATCACCTGTACATCTTCTTCATCTAAAAATATCATCATCCGCGTGATTTGGCTCGAGCCTGGCCGAATAAACCGGTTCCTCACAGTACATATGTATGTATGTATGTATGTATGTATGTATGTATGTATGTATGTATGTATGTATGTATGTATGTATGTATGTATGTATGTATGTATGTATGTATGTATGTATGTATGTATGTATGTATGTATGTATGTATGTATGTATGTATGTATGTATGTATGTATGTATGTATGTATGTATGTATGTATGTATGTATGTATGTATGTATGTATGTATGTATGTATTCACACTGATCATACGTTGTAACCTGACAGTTAAATGCCAAGTAATGTTTGTATGTACGGTCTTCAGTTTCGTTAATGTGGGCATGTCTACAACTACAACATTCCGCCAACGTCAACTTTAGCAGCAAGATTTGCAGCGATGTGATCCAGTGTAGTCATAGAGTAACATAGTTAACTGTGTGTTTAGAAGAAGTTGTTAACGATTCAGAGTAATATAGGTGCTCTGCTTTGGAAGGGCATAAAGCCGTCCCCTCGGCCTCACACGCTTGAACTATGTGTGTTTAGAAAAAAGTGTTCAACGATTTAGAGTACTTGGTACTCTACTATGAAAGAGCAGAAAGCCGTCCCACTACAACCCCTGCATATACTTGTGTTTGTTTAGAAAAAGTGGGCAATGATTCGGAGTACCAGGTACTATCTTATGGGAGAGCAGAAAGCCGTCCAGTTGGTCATATATAGTTAAATAAGGCGAGTATACTTGTTTAGAGAAAGTGGTTAACCATTTAGAGTACTAGGTACTCTACTATAGGAGAGCATAAAGCCCTCTCGTAGGCATTACAAGGTGGATGCTCGATTCGCAACCCAAATGCTGCCAGTCGTGTTTAGAGAAACTGTTTAACGATTTCGAGTACTTCGTACTCAACTATGGGAGAGCACTGAGCCGTCCCACTAAAAGCAACTAACTTGAGTTTTTGAAAAAGGTTCTTTTGAGGTAAGTGTGTTTAGAAAAAGTGGGTAACGATTTAGAGTGCTATAGGTACTCTACTATGGGAGAGCTTAAAGCCGTCTCGTTGGCTCGCCAACATGAATGTAGGCACCAGCACGTCCTCGTTGATTTGTTCAGCACTAAGAGTTCAACACTGTATATCTGCATTCCCATGGCAGCTTTCCAGGTAGGAGGACACATTGCCGTGCTTTTCTATCTACTTTCGTTGCGACTACCTGATCAGCGAGCCTGTGTGATTGTGCCTTTGTCCGACTAACGTATACCTTTATATGTCATAAGTTCTTGTTACCAGAAACTGTTTAGCCACATAATAGACGTACGTTGCAAACCCGACACAGAACACCGAAGAATGCAGCAGGAGACACGCTTTGTCGTAGTCGAAGTCCGCCATCCTTAGAGGCCACTCTCTGCGTAGCAAAGCTTTCTCGGTGGCTCGGTAGATAAGCCTCAAGCCTTCGGGTATCAGTCTGTCCAAAAATTTCTGATACAAACGACATTGCATCTTTTACCACTCGCCCACTGTTTCAAGAAGAAAACTTGCAAAGAGAAACAGTGTTCACGTAACCTTTTCCCATTTTCAAAAACTTGAACGGGGTTGTATAGCGCCATCTGTTTTGCAGTATACCAATATGAACAGTCTATTTAAACCCGAGTGACGATAATTCACTGTGAAAAAGTAATACATTATTCGCAATGCAAATTTTTATGCAAGTATGTAATTGATGAGCTTTGAGAGGGTTCTACAAGAGTTAGACACGTACTGAAGCTAACTTCACGTTACACATAAAAAGCTAAATAAATTCAAGTCGCCACTAAGGTGTCAAGCCTCTGTTCAGTACAGTGCTTCTTACTGCAGATGTAAAACTGTCGAGCTTCATTTGCGGTGAGATTCTCCGAAAGCAAGGGTCAGTAACAAAATAAAAAAAATGCTCAAGAGGACACTGAAGAGAGAGATGATTTCATTTGTATGAGTAAACTCCTGTTTCCAAAAACATCCCACTTGCGGTGACAAGACGCTTGGTTAGCAAGAAAGCGTGCCAGAAAAAAATGTGGGTGGTGGCACCACATATAGAAGTTTTCGCACAATTTGCCGCGACGTTACATACTTTGGCGGCCCCTTCTACGTAGTTCCTAGTCAGTGAAAATATACAGAAGTTGTTTCATAGGGGGCTATAGACTTCGCGCAACAAATTTGAAAGAATTCCGTAGAAGCAATGACGACAAATTACGATATATGCGCTTGGTAATCCGTCAAATCATGCATGGACGTTTCAGCGCGAAATATAAAAATGAAACTTTGAACTTTTTAATTCTCTATTGTTGAGCCTAGAACTGTGCAGTTGACATCATTATGGTTTTCAGAGTAATATCTTGTATATTGTCAGAGTATATTGTAAGAGTATTAAGGTTGTCAGAGTATTATCTATCTATAACAATTTATCGTTTCTTTTTAGTGTGCATTCAGGGGTTTACTGCTTCGAATTTTTTTCAACATTGATGAAATTGAGCACGTGTTTACTTTTATCTAGAAACGATGACTGGGAAATCAAAACATTTAGATGCGTCTATAACGCTAGCTCACAAAAATGCATTAGGCGATCGTGGTAATCAATGTATATCTAGGTCTGGAAATACAATAATAAATCAGCCCGCTACTACTCTTAATCCATAAGAGAAGTTCAGCGGTAAATGTTAAGATGGGGTCGTAATTAACGGTGCTGTTACCTAGGAAGGGGAGTGACGTATAATATTTACAAGTTTAATGAGCGCTTGAGTAAAATCTGCGAACACAAAGAATTTCGGTGCAGCTTCTCCTCACATTGCATGGGTGTGACTTTATTCACAGCGCTCTCCCCCGAGGTACTCTTGCTCAATCTATATGGTCATTTGTGAAAACTGATAACAAACCAAATCGTGGCGAAATTATGGCGAACGCTGTAGAGATTAGCTTCAGTGCAAGAATTTTGCTATGATATGAAGGAAACACCGCCAGGACAATATGGTGAGACTGCAGAAACATGCACGCTTCCTGCTAAAAAAAACAAACAAACTAGTTGAGCGTTCTAAAGACTAGAGTTGTGCTATGTTATTCAATTCCACGCAAAAATTTTACTGAATTCTTTGCAATTAGTAAGAAAACCAGAAGCGTGTATCAATAACAAAAATCATTTCTATGACAAGTCATTTCTTGGCATCATTTAAAAATAAAGGTAAGTTAAGTTATAAATTTTTCAAGAGCTTGTTAGGAACATCATCGGGGTGATAACGCGTTCGGATCGTGAGCCGTTGCGGGTCAATGCACTTGATAAGCACTCCAAGATATGGTAAACAAAGCAGTATTTGTGACGTCTAAGCACTAGTAAAGCTTCGCGAGAACGTACACAAATCCTGATTTGTAATTTTATTACAAAAACTACAATTGCTTCCAATAATATTCCCTAGGCTTTGCCGCGGACTATTTGCATGCTAGTTCTCTTTACCATTGTACCACAGGCAATCACATAACCTTTCAGTCACATAATGACCACCGAGACTATTATTTCTGTAAACGCAGAGTCTTTTTTTTTTGTGACCGCCTGGCTGCCCTTACTCCTAGAATTGATTTCGTGGGTCGGTACGTTAGTGCTCAGAACCAGGCGCTCAGGACTTGTCTTGAACTGCCATGCTGCCCGTCAATAGGGGCGAGCATTGCCATTGCAAGGGACCATTCTGCCAGGAGCCACATAACCTACGATGCTTTGCGATTGAACTCACTACGGCTCCAAAAGATATCAGCTTTCGCTAACCTTAGCATGGCTCGATGACCAGCCGTTTTCCGAGTAGCACAATTTGGGTGCCGGGACATCTGATCTTTCAAGCAGGTAGCGACGGAAGGGAATGCTAAAGTTTCTGTTGTCAATTGGACTCGCGAAACGACTATGACACTGCGATGCTTGAGTGTGTAAGTGAATACTGCTTTTTAAATGCACAGTATTTCTCAGCAAACTTTAGCAACCTTTAGCATATACATCTATCTATCCAACCACCTACGACTTTTAGCTCGCCTGGCCGTTTCGATAATGGTATTGATGTCAAAATTGGTATGGCATAACATGATCGTATGATGACCACAAGGGACAAGTCATAACATGAAAAGTATGACATGTCATTAATGTAATAATTTACATTTCATGGTCTTGCTACTACTGTGGTGTTTCGTTCACATGACATTACAAAACTGGTATGGTATGACATGACTGCAGGGTGAACACAAGTAATAGACCTTAACACGGAAATCATGACACGCATGTTATGTAGGTCATGACTACACGTAACGCTCATGGTGCACTCGCGATTGTTTCACTAGCTTCACATATACCTGATTTTGGTATCATGGGACGCGAATGATTGACCAAAGTAAATGACACATCCAACCATGATAATCATGACAAGCATGTCATGTAAAACACGACTACATGGAACACTCATAGTGCACTCACTGTCGTTTCGCTAGCTTCACATATACCTAATTTAGTGTTACGTGACGTCAATAGATGACGAAGGTAAATGAGTGATGCAAACAAGATAATCACAACATGTGTGTCATGTAAGAATATGACAACATACCACGCTCTCAATGCGCTCATGTTTGTTTCGTTAGCTGCACTTGTACCAAATTTGGTATCACGTGACGTGAATACATGACAAAGGTAAATGACACGTCCAAACATGAAAATCATGAATTACGTATTATGTAAAACATCACTACATGCTACGCTCATTGCGCGCTCGCGGTCATTTCGCTAGGTCCACATATACCAAACTTGTTATTACGTTCATGCCACATAATTATTCTACTCAAAATGATCTCCTTCCGCTAAATTAATAAACCGGATTGTTTGTTGTACATTTTGTAATTAGTATGCAACTGTTGACGGGTCATATCTTGCTGTTTCGGGCGTGGTGGTGGTGCTAATCCCCTATTGTCTATTGTTTATGACTCGTCAAAGAATTCCTGATATCCCAGTTACCAGGCCTTATCTTGAACGCGCAGCAAGTGCAAGTTGCTGAAGGCTTGCTGAGATCGAAAGCTTGAAGCAATCGCTGGAATCGGGGGAGCTGAAAAAAATGAGCACTCACAGAGTTCGCACTCTACGGCCTTGCGATTATTCAAGGCGCCGACAAGCGCTTACCGTGTTCGCACTTATCATTTGGAAAGGCCGAAAATGAATTGATTGGTTCTGCATGAATGCTGTCTAACTGGCGGGGAATAGACGGCGCTGACCCTGATAGACCTAGTTCTTTATGCATCGTACTTTTGTTATGATTTCGGTGCATCGCTGCGCAGAGAAGGAGGATATGTTCAATACATGCGCAATCTGGAGCCCATTGGCTCGCGCTATTTGCAAACTGGCTGCCGGTCGTTTTACGCAGCACAACGGTGCACTCAGTAACGAGTAAGAGCCGCTACTTGAATTCTATTGAAGAATAAGAACTTTCATGTAGTAGCTGTTTCAGAACTGAATCGACCAGCGGAAAAAACAGCTCTGCTAAGTTTTTCCTTTCTGAACGCCAAGCTTTGCATCGACGCCTGATATGTACGACAATGTTTTACGAGTTTCCATCCTGCCCGTAAGTATACTGCTATTCACGTCAGGCAAAACACCTTGGTTGCTAACTATCGTTGCTCCGATAGACTACCTTATTCGTATACCATGTTCGGTATGCGGTACGTATATTCTTCCAGAGGCATCGTGGACATGTTTTCATCATTTCGGAGCACCATGTTGCAATGGTACCATGTATCTTTTGGCGTCGTATTTTGTAACAAGTGAAGTTCTATGCATTTCCAGGCGCAGCTCTTCAATTGCAGGAGTTGTGGTAATGTCATGGTAGCTTACTTGTATCACTGAGGCTATTTTATTGCTAAAGGCTGGTCATATACCTATCCCCGTTGATAGTGGTCCAGTGGTTATGACGGACTACTGCTGGAGTAGATATGCCTGCAGCTTAGCCAAGACATGGGCAAGACATCGTGTTCACAATAGACCCGGCGCGCACTTTACTGAAGGACGCATAAGCGAATTCAAAAAGTGGGCCGGTGGGAGGAGAGGCATTCCTCTTTGCCACCGGGCCACGTTTTACATTCGCTTATGCGTCTTACAGTAAAGTGCGTGCATTTAAGCGTGGACAAACTTCGAGTCTCTATGGTTCACGATAGGCCACGACGTGAAGTCAATCTTCTGCCCAGAATACGACTGTTGTTTTCGTCGTCTATTGCTCCTACATTGTTGCTGAAGTGGCAATTCATGCCATGGAAAAGACCAGAACTTGCCTCACTGTTCTTGTGTCTATAATTATTTCTACGCAGTACAGCCCACACACAAATATCAGGCGTGGCCCCAACGGCGAGTACCTTCTGAACGGTACGGTGGGAAACGTCTTCAACGCCCTCGTCCAAGCGCTCCATTTCAAGTTAGTGTCTGAGACTTCCAAGCAAACTTGCATGGTTTGTCTTTTGCATTTCGTTTGATTTAATTTATTTTACTCGGAGGACTGAAGGATTAAGGAGGGGATATCAAAGAGCTATACAGTACAGGTAAACATTATAAAACATATTAGAGACCATCCAACAATTATATGAGGTGTACTAAATATTTACTGGTACGTAACATAATCTCAAAACATTGATCACCAGTAATGTCGGTAGTAGGAGCAGGAATGGGGTTACAATCCTCGCAAATACCAGAAAAAATGAGTTGCGGAAAAGGAAACACCTACAATTGCAACGGCAACAATAAAGGGCAAGTCCGGTGATTTTTTTTACAGTTTCAGGGTAATGGTGCTTGTATGCTGCGGCGACACTCTTGTCACGCGCTCGATAGCTGAAATGCGCAACAAATTAGAAAATAATTTTATTTATCGAAAAATTGCAATACCGAAAACGAAACCAAAAATATGTATTTGTTTTTTTAATTATTGAAACTTCGTTTGTCGTATGTCTTATTTTTGTCATGTAAATTGGATTAAGGTTTGGTTATGTTTTTTATTCTGTGTTTCATTCGATAGCCACATGAATAAAATTTATTGATGCCATTGCCTGAACTAGTGTCACTTATTTTGACACGTGTAACTTCCAAGTAGCAATTCATCATGCTTTTTTTCTTTGTTCACTGTTTAGTTTTAAGCTGATAGTTGTGTAATTTTCTAGGGATTTTGTCTTCACGCGGGGCAGGCGTCTTTTCAAGCGCTGTACTTGCTTTTTGCCAAAATAAAAAATCAATTTCCATTTCATACAGAACCATGTGCGCTGCTACGTGTGGCGTAATACCTTGCCCGAACCTTCCTGGTTGCGCATAACACCGCCAGATTACACTACTTGTCCGGGCCGTTGACGTTTGAGCCTGCGACGATCAGCTAAAACGCTTACGCTGTTAAGGTGAATATATTGCGAATCGTGTGAAGCCCACAATGCAACACCACTTGTCCCCCGTCACACGGCTAACAACACAGAAAAGGAAATCACATACTCAACCAAGGAATCGCCTGCCAAAAGTACAGAATTGATAGCAGGCAAGCGAACGCTGCAATGGTGCATCAGTTTCATCACTTGCGCTTTACGAAAATCAACGTCACACACACAATTTTGCCATTAATTCTGGCAAGCGATGTGAGCGTTCAGAGACAAGCTATAAAATGCGTTTAAAAAGATTGTGCGAAACTTTCAAGCCTGAAACTTGGCCTGATTGGCGCAAACGTGCATACAAATGCACCCAGTGAATTCCGTTGAAATGCATTGAACTCCGAAAATTGCCGGAGTTAGCTTTCGGTGATCAATATGTGACTATACCAGCTGGTATTACTAACTATTCTCCTCATATACATACGGGTCAAAAGCCAGTGAGGGAGGCCATAGCTTCTACAATTACGTCGAAACGGGACAGGCTACGTTAATTTCGTCTTGTAGCATTGCAGCATCTATTGTTTTTCAGTGAACCACGGAAGATCATTCATCTTAGTCAAGGTCTAAAGATAAGTCCTGATATGCTTTACTCTAAACGCGTAAAACAGTATCTAGACAACAGCTCATGGAAATGCAAGCTTGTATATCTTGGGTATAGAATCGACAATGCCGAAGATATGGACGCTGAAATAGAGTTTTATTAGAAAAAATTTAGGTACCCTGAGAATAAAAACTGGTTCCGTTCAGATGACACGTAAGCAGAGTGGCGGGGTTGAAGGACCGAAAGAAAATTCGGCACCCCATTTTTGCTGGAGCGTTGCACGGACCTCCATTTAGACTTGTTGCTCTTCAGCAAAGTTATTAGGATAGTTCTAATTTTATAGAAAATGAATAGGTTTTTGAAATCACTCAGCCAGCGATAGTCAGTAGTGAGAAGCTATTTTGAGAAGCACAAAAAGAACGTAACAAACGAAAAGCCAGGGTTGAATTCGAGAATCGTGAGGTTGGCGGTTATATTAATTGGTAGTGTGCGCTTTTCATTACGAAAATATTCAGCAATCTTTGCTGCAGAACTAGCATAATTTGCCCTAGACATTTAAACCTTCGCTATCTTCGGAACCCATTCGCACACAGAACAAGTTATACACACACGCATCTCCTCCTCGTACTTTTCTTTACGTTACCAAAACTGGTGTTGTGAATTGATAATGTCGTTCTCAGTACCATACAATGTGCCATATATGAGAAATGTGAAGCTTCACTTCAATTTTTTTTCTGAAATAAACTGCCCTATATCAAGAATAGTGAAATTTTATCATGGTAGTGTTTGCACTGGTGGATTGTTCACTGAAAATCATAGTTTTTAATAATCAATGTCTTACTCGCTATTTGAACGAAGCGTTCTTATTCACGTGTTTTAAATGCACAGTATGAGGCTCACAAAATGACCTCGTAATATGACCTGAGACGTGGGATAATATAAAAAATTAGACTAACCAGAGAGATAGTAAGCAAATTAAATACAATAGGTCTGTGCGCAAAGGAGTTAAATAAGTAACTTCTCACAAAAACACTTCCCACACCCTACATATCAGTTTACATCACTTGCCTCTCAATATTACTGTAGCTAGTTTGAGTGTGGACAAAAACAAGGCAAAAGAACATAAGAACCTACACGGCTTCGTACTGTGTTCGTGTCTTGTTGTGTCCTGGGTTACATGCATTGAAATATTCCCTAACGATGCTACAGTAACGAGCCCCCATGTCAGCCATCGCACTGCAACTTTGCAGTTACACTATCGCTCTACCTCCGGAGGTGACCACAGGAAGTCCTCGGGCTGACGGCTCCTGGACGGGGTGCATGGGTATGCTACATCGAAATGTGAGACATGTATTCTTTTTCGTACCTTGTATGCGTATACAGCACACATTTGCCGGATTTTCTTTCAATGGCCACTTATAAAAAAAAATGCTGGGGTGTACCTACTTTACACCGAGACACACCGTAGCTGTGTTTTCCAGAAAGATTTCACTCCCTTCATTTTCTAGCCCAGGCACTGAAAAAAAAAGTGAGCTGGCATTCTCGTTTTAACCTCTATTGCAGTGGGATCGGTGTTGTAGAATTGTCTGCCAGTTCGCTTTCACTTCTTCACTATAAATTTATTCTTGTTTATACACGAAAAAGGGGTTTGAAGTGCGCGACTGGCAATGACGAGCAGTAGGAGCCTTTACATAGGTTCTAACTGAACGTCTGGCCGCAACAGGGTCTTTGTGCATAATACGCATGCCTCTTGTAATAATCGTCATAATTTATGGTTTTGTTCCTTTTCTTTCCCCAGTGGAGCCCATCTGATAATGCTGATCACAAACTCTTTGAGTGCGAACAGAATGTGCATCTTTTTAGGAACAGGTGTGTTGAATATTCTAGTTCTTAGTGTACACGTTCCCTATGCAAGACGCAAAATATGTGAGATAATGAAAAATCAGTATCACGTACAACCGTGGTGGCGACATTTCTTGTGGAGGATCAAATGCTTGAGGCGTGTGCCGAAATTCAGCTGCACGCTAAACAACGCAGGGGGTCGAAATTTCCCGAGCCATCCTTTACGACGTCTCTCATATTTATACCGAGATCTTGCGTCATTACCCTCCAGCACTTATCATTAGTACCACATACTACGATCTTAGAAGTTGATGAAGGTTCGCATGGCACAACTTGATTTTCTTGTATAGGCAGCCCAATGCGAAAGCAAATTCAGGGTTAACATGGTTTGATGGAAACTTGGAAACAACATTCTTTCCTCAAATTTTCTTCTGTGTGGCTACTCGCTTATGTTACATATCACGTGTCTTACTGTATAAACGTAATGTCAATGTCTTTACAGTCTTTATTCATTACCAATTGTATTTTCTCCCCAGATTACTCAACCTATATTTGTTAACTCTGCCTGATCTATGCACTGAGAGCTCATATAAAGTGTTTGACGAAGATATTTCGTGTTACAAGTGTGATAATGTGTATCTATGTGTGTGTCCAAAAAGATTTATAATACACGTGATACACAATAATATCAGCAAAGTGAAGTTTTTCGCTGCCCCGGTAGTGCGAACAGGCATGAGCCATCACGCGCTCGCACCATCCGCTTTTTTATATCTCCCCCCCCCCTCCCCCAACTCGTGCTAAAGTTGTTCAGGCCTTGGTGGAAGGCAAGAACTACGAGGCGCGAGTATGTCACGCGACTTAAAATGACGTAACAATGCGTAAGTAGTCACACGAATAAACACGTTCACCAGTCGCATTTGATGTCTAAGACCCGTTCTGTACCTTGTCCAAGGGGTGGCTGCCCGGCTGGCTCCGAAGCGGGTGCTTTTTTTAAGTGGTTTTATCCCTCTTCCGTCGTCCTTGCTGCTAATACGTCTTCTCCGTTGGTTCCGGAGACCATTTACATACTCCATTTACATCTCAATGGTCCCAGTTGAGCTGTAAATACTTCCAGGTGATTGGATATCTCAAGATTCTAAGAACTGCCATTGGTGCGGCCACTTTCCTTTTCGATGACCCGGGTGGCGTCAAAGTTGAAGCGATGTTTAATCTTCTCCTTGTGTTCTGCGAGAACGTTTCGTGCTGCATCAAAACTAAGTACGCCGTGCAAGTGTTGCCGCATCCTTTCCAGGAAATATCGTCTCGCCGACGTAATCACGTTGCCGATGTAGCCGCGTCAGTACTTGGCGTGACATAACGTTATAACTAGTCAAGGAAACGTGAATTTCGCGGCTTCGGGTTACATTCAGTCATAAGCTTAAATCACGTAACATTGCGTTAAAACTGGCGACAGGAATAAGAAACAACGTTTAAGTAACGAGGTACGAGACTGAAATCACGAGATATCACGTAACTAATCACGTGACTGAAAAACGGGTCAAATCACGTAACACCAAGTGACACCCCTAAAAATCATATAACATTTAGTACCATGACTAAAAATTATGTAACGCCACGTAACAACTAGTAACATGACATGTCACTGCCCAAAGCAAGGATCAGCTAGTCCCAGAAATAAGGTCGAGCAAGATCCCGTAACAGCTAGCCACGTTGCTAATATCGTGTAACACTGTGCGATTAGTTATTGACTAAAATCAAATACCATAACGCAACAACTACTCACATGACACGTTCTCGTCATAACGCATGCAACGACTGGTCACTTGACTCGAGGTACTCGTACGAGCTAGTCAAGAAACATGTGACAAGCTGTAACCGCTTGTAAAAAGAATCACGGAGCTAAAACCTTGTGACACGTCACATTTAGTTACGGGACGGAAATCATGCACAATACCTAACTAATCTCGACCGTGCCAAAAATCGAGTAACATCATGTAAGTGCAGGTCACATGAATAAAATCACAAACGACTGGTCATGTGAGACATTCCCGCCAGGAGGAGGAGTAGGTGAAGAAAAACGAAAGGACCGGGAGGTCAGCCAGCTCTTAGCTTTGGTGATCGGACGAGAACCGGCGCATTCAGCATGGTATGGCCGATGACGGTTAGCCAGTTCTCAGACTTGCTGGCTACCCTGTGCTGGGTAAAGGGTAAGGGGAATAAACAATGATGAAAGAGAGAAGTTACAAAAGTAAATGAAAAAAGAAATGATTTTTTTTCCTTCCCCATCAGGAACCACAATCGAAATCAAGGCATCACGTCACAGGTAGCCACGTGGTATGTCCCGTCGAAACCACGTGACATTTTTTGGTAGAGGGGGCAACCTACTGACACCAGAGAAAGATAGCCAAGCCTATCTCTATCACTATACCTTTAATTCTTCCCTATCTTTTCCTAATCCCTTCTTACCCCCATCCCCTGCGCAGAACTGTGGAGGTGCCCTCCATTGAGAGAGAAGTAGTAACGGAACTGCACTTACCTCTTCCTTTTCCCCTTTCAAAAAGTCATTTATTAACCATAACGGCATCTACCAGCAAAAGCTTCCGATCTTGGTTGAAGACTAGCTCCGCTGTTGGTTCTGGCGTTGCGCCAGTAGTGCGAGCAACGTTTTCTTTTTTTGTGTCGGTATATTTTTTTCTTTCTCTCTTTCGAATTTCCCTTTTTACAATGTATGTATATGGCCTGCTGCTGGCCGTAATGTATTTAAAGGAGGCGCCTGCTTTCAGGTTTACAAGTTTTTTGCCTTTGCACAATTTGTTGTTTTTGTAGGAATAAAAACAAATAAAGAAGGAAATCACGTCGCACCAATGGAACATGCTAGAGTTTGAAACATGACTATTTTTCAAAAGGAAGAAACTGCATGTGCCACCTGATAACACCGTCTCCACTTACGTATTAATTTTTCCAGGAGAGTGACCTGGCCATGGGACCATTTTTTCCAGCCTCGGAACGCCTGGAGATCGCTAAGCCTTCGACCGTGTTCTACATGGAGCAACTGCGCATCTTGGCGGGTCGCGAGAGCTCGCAACAGAGCAGCGTCTTTGGATATATCATGGCTTTTGACTGGATGGCGAGTATTCTTAATTTAGTCTTAAGACGTGTAGCTTTCTTAAATGAGACTCTGAGCAAGCCATTCAAAAAAGTAGGTTAAGGACACAAGTCTAAAACTGCTACAAAATTCAACGAAGTAATTTTCCGTATCAAAGTGAAAGAGTTTAAAGGGCTCAATAAATTCTTAAATGGACCACCAGCCTCGGTGTCAGCACGACTGACGCCAAAAACCATCATCATGGTAGGACGTCATCATGGGACGCCACCATGGCGTCACAGTTCTCTACAATTCGTGATAGAATGCATATGTCCGTATGAACTACGTAACGTCAAGTGCAGCGATGACGTCAACGCATGAAATCATCGTATGGTCAAAGATTGGCTGGTCACGTCTCTTGTGCGAAACTGACTGAGGCACACAGGAAATGCCTCCGTTCCCACTCTGAACGATTCTCCACCGTTAATCGTAAACGTAGACGAGTTGCCCCTTCTGAATAATTTTCCGCCGTTAACCGAAAAACATTTGGACGAAGGACAAAAAGAGACGGACATGGGCTAACTTTTCAACTGATATAGGTGAACTGAGCAGTGAACGCTTGTCTGTGAACCGAGTGTTTGCACTATAATTTGACTACTTTCTGTTTGTTACATACGATATATGCGTCTTGCTTAGACATAATCTTCCGTTTGAAGCCTGCACCTGTAGGTGCCTCTTCGTCCTTCGTTCAATTGTTGCGCGCCTATATAAGGGGGACCAAGTAAGCTCACACACGCACATCAATAAATTTTATTGACATCACAGGTGTGGATGTTCCTCAGCATAGCTTTGATTATGGTGTCCGTGGTGACAGCTCTGCTCAATCACGTGCAAGCCTACAAGTCCCAAAAGAGAATGTCCTTTATCCGGAGCATCAGCGATGCAACGTGGATGTACGTAGAGAACCTTTTCCTCGAAGGTAATAGGGTTTTCTTTTGCTCAAGCTTATGTTTATCAGATAATTTTAGAGGCCGCAGGGAAGCGTGTAGTTGAACTTCGAGAATGAGAAAATAAAAATAATGCCTAAAAGAAAAAAGAGCCACAATTTCACCGCAAGGATGCAGCTATGACTGCGATATCGAATGTTCAGAATATTAAACCGAACAGGACTATAGCAGCTTTTTTTTTTGGGGGGGGGGGGGGGGTTGATGCTTTTGTTTTTCCTCTCTAGATGTGTATATGAAGCTGCGCATAAGGTTCAATATCTTTCGTGCGTCATTCGCAACCACGCTAGTGGCTCTATTTCTAGGAAAGTCGGAATGTGCTTGCTTTAGAGGCGTATGTTTATTTTTTCTCATGTATGGCTGGTTTTTTATATGTGGGATCATTGTTTTCTCAGGCTTTAACTGCCATTGCGCCGATTCCTTACGCAACACTGCAAACTTTCAATGTGAAATAAATATCAATAAATTATATGATACTAACAAATATTCTTTAATAATTAGGCTAAATGTATGAGACGCCAGCTTGAGGAAATGTGGCCTCTTCAGCGAACCAAGTGGTTTTCCTGTCGTCTATCGCTTGAACGCGAAGTAAGCGGTGAAAACACAGCACGTACAAGGGTACGAGTCATCGACTAATTTGTGCATGGAAAGCGCGCGTAACCACTCTCCTATCATAAATGTGCGCAACAGCTTTTCGCTGTTGCACACTTTTATGATAGGAGGGTGGTTACTGTTACCCAATGATGCTCCTCCGCTCGATGGAGCCGGCTGGCATTTTCAACTCCACCGGCTGGCATTTTTCAACTCTCTTTGAGCTGCGGCCATCTGCAGCCTTCGCAGGTTCTTCACTCGCACATACAACTTACGAAGTGCGGGGTGGTGCTATTGATTTGTAAATTATATGGCACATGACGATGACTGATACTGCAGAACAGACGATTGGGTACCGATATGATTGATGTAACAGTAACAGAAAAGGGCGATACAGCATTTATTGCCTGATGCCATAGGAACGGTTGGGGCACCTCATGGAATACCGCAGGTGTGGTCAAGTGATAGAGCACCCGCATCTAATTCTGCAAGTATTGGTTCAGCACATAGCACCACCGGGTAGACGCTGGCTTTCTGTATTGGGGGAATATTGCACAAGAATATGAAAAGAAATTCGAACAGCTTGGCCCTCTGTTTACATCACGTTCTGGTTTTGGTAGCAATGAAAAGGTGCTATAATTGTCATTGATTGTATCAAGGATGACTTCAGTGACTTTTGCTGCCATTTAAGCTACAATAAATTGAAAAGTGTGACGCAGTAGATAATACTGGTGCCACACTGCTCGCATTTCTTTGCATGCACACTGTACTCTGACTAAGCGATAGGCGGTGTATTTACTCATATCGACAATATGATCATATTTTTCCAGTGTCTTTTCTCAGAATTTTCCTGTCCCGAGTACAAATTCGAAGAGATAGATGTGAAATGGTCAAAAGAAGGCTCAGAAGGAAAGTTGACCATTAAAAAAGAGCACTTTTGGGACTTCGCGAGGCCCTTAGAAATTTTTTCTTAAAAAGTGAGCAGTAATAAAAAATTGTACAAAGTCTGACTAAACGTTGAGGCTGTAGCTAGAAATGCGGATCAGTGCTGCACCTGCCCTAGGGAGATGCTGGCGTCAACAGGCAAGCAAACGCTGGTGTTCTAAACGTGCAGGCTATTTGATATCCTGGGCTGCAGAGAATTGTTCATTAGCGATTTCGTCACGCCCTCTCTCCTCTTCTGACTCCTCTTCCCCTCACTTCCCTTTCACGGAGCCCTCACTATATTATACTACGATTGGCTATACAAAGTTTCGCCCTTTTTTGTCTTTTCTTACTACGCTGTTCAGCAACGACGGAACCTGCTCGAGGAGGAGCTCAACGTCTGCTCAGCGCAGTCTGGTGGCTGGCCACATTAGTGCTGATGAACGCCTTCTGTGGACACATGCGTGCTTGCCTCATGATCAAGTCTGAAGTGCGAAAGATCGAGAGTGCCGAAGACCTTGTAGACCGACCACAGACGGTGCCATATATGTGGCTCGGAACATCATATGTGGCAACTGTAGCTGTAAGTATACGTTCGCAGGAAACTAGAGTTTTAGCATTTTCACGCCTTGACCACACTTAGAAACCCGATAATTTCTAGCTATATTGTGAGATTCGAACTTTCGAATTTTATTACAAAACACTTCAACCAAATGTATAACACGAAAGTGTTTTATGCCGGGGTGCACCATGGCTTCTCTGAAATATTTTTGTCATAGATATAACGTTGTAAAATATATTAAAAAGGATTGCAAAACAAAAATTTGCCCCGTATCTGCATGTTTCACTGCAAATGTCGTCGAAAGACAATAGTCTTGCGTGTGGAGAGAGTGAACAAAACGTTTATTTGAAGTTATGCTTGAGACAATTGGTGAATTGCATTGTGGAGACACTGCGTTAGAGAGTCTCAATCCTTGCACTGAAGGTGAACGAGCGCATCGAGGAACGTTAGACACGAGCACTATCTGGCAGTTATCTTCGAAAACGAAGGAAGGCGTGCCCGCCTGTCTCGAAGGCGATAAGGTGTAGAACGCAAAGTGACAGGCAGGTGCCACCACCGTGTCGTCTTAGTTCTTAGCGTTGAAACACTTGCCTTTATGAGCATCGCATTGTATTGTCAGTGCAGCGTGATAAATGCTATGGCTTTTAGAATTACTCATGTGTGCCTTCTCTAGTATAAGGACACACATACAAATCATTGACGT
Organism: Rhipicephalus microplus; assembly: GCF_043290135.1. Lineage (NCBI taxonomy): Eukaryota > Metazoa > Arthropoda > Arachnida > Ixodida > Ixodidae > Rhipicephalus > Rhipicephalus microplus. The sequence continues at coordinate 56,469,663 of NC_134708.1, forward strand.
GTTGTTGTGGTGCCTCAGAAATGCGCAATAGTTGCTTTTTAGTTGCCAATGACACAAGTGGGAATACTGAAACTTGAGCAATATTGGTGGGCGCTGCAGTTGAGGCTGACAGTCTAGGGAATTGTTACGGTGGACAATCAGGCAAATGTAGAGACAGACCTATATACAGACAGACCAAAGTTTTTGCGTCGAAGTGCCCCAAGAAAGACTATCGAACGAGAAAAACGAGAAGGAAAGATCCTGCCACACGGCCTCGGACCAGCGACCACTCAAATCACAACGCGCGATGCTAACCGGTATGCCACGAAACGTACTTTGGCGAGGATGCTAACGACAAGACATTTATATGCATCATATACCGTTTGGCGCTCTTCGGAGCTCCGAAACGGTAGCGCGTTTTTGTTACCAATAGCGAGATGGGGCGAAGAACTTGCGTTGGGTGCGCTCTAAAAGTCGTTGCCTCCACGCAGGCACTGTTTGGCTGAGCATATCCTATTGTGCCGCAGCAGCACATTTTAATGAAACACGCCTAGTCAGTTAGGTCAAGCAAGGCATCTGCTTATTTTTGTCATTATCATTTGCTCGTACACATTCACGTTCGCACTTTACCCCTGTACAATTTCGTTTCCGGGCAAACCAATTGCGCCAGTTTTTTAAGTACTACTACGAAGCGGAGACGATGGTTAATGCGCGTAGGGAATGGCGTCTTTGCATTTTTCATACCTATTGTTTAAATCCGCCCACACAACCTTAAAAAGCACCTGAACGATTTCCACAGAATTCAACCAATCCAGATCAGCGCCAAATCGGCCGCACCATCCGAGAGAGAGGCACCGCTGTTCCGGTGCAGGAGCTCTACGGCAGGGCCCTCCTGGAAAAGGTGGCTCAAGGACGTGCTGCCATAATCAGCGACGCGACGTCTCTAGCTTTCCAGGTGGGAAGGCTACCACTACTATGGACAACGGACTGGAACATGCAACATAAACAAGCACAGACTTCCAACGAAAAGTGTATTAGAAAGTTCACTCGTCCACCTCGGTGGATTAGTCGTTACGGCGCTCTGCTGACGGCCCTACAATCATGGCTTCAATGTTTGCCACGGTGAACACGTTTCAATGGAACTGGAATGCTGGAGATCAGGATGCTACGCAAATTTGTCGCACGTTAAAGAACACCAGATGGTCGAGCTTTCGGAGCTCTTTACTACAGCATGATATATGTGATCTGAGGATTATGACATGCATATAACCTCATATTTTTTATCACTAAACTTAACTGACATATAACCATAGCCAAACACTTTATCGCCATGAAGGAGTGAAGCAAGGAAGAGAGGGAAAGAAAACAAGAAAACATATGGATGTGCACCAGTAGGCAATACTTTGCCCGCCCATCTAGACAATGGAAAAAGATGACGTAGTTTGAAAGTTAGTAATCGAAAGAAAGAAAGAGAAAGACAAAAGCAGAGGCACACGACACCACAGTGCGCTAGTACTGGGCGATACATGACATCACCATCACCTTACAGCGTCTTGTGCAAGTCTATTGTCTTGAAAAGTTTTAACAATAACTTCGTCACATTCATCATTGATGACTCCAGGACGATAGTGCCAAATGGTTACTACCGACATGCGTATGTAGACAAGGCGAGCTAAAGTGAATGCGAGGGGTCGCTTTTGCACAGCGAAGTGGCGACAGTCGCGAACTATGCGCTACAGTCATACTGTCGTATCATGATATGGGGCTACTTGCCTGTCATCTTACGACATCACCTAATACGAGTGGCCATTTTTAATTTTACGAGATCTGTCATACGGCATACTAAAACAGAAAAATAGCAAAGTTCATACATTATTGCAGTCATTTAGCATGCGTGGAAGCTCAGTTCAGTAATTCAAGTGATCTTCACTTTACATGCTTAGGTCCACAACAGATGAATTACATGAGTGGCCTGTGTGCCGAGTTCATACAATATCCGGTCGTGTGTTGGAGTGTGCAGTATACGAAGACTGTGTCTTTGCGGAAGAAAGCGAAAAGACTTTGGGTGAATTCATGAAGACAACGTAATTACACCAGATGTTATAGGCCTAAAGCAACATTGTGACTGTGGGGAGTGAGACTGTGATTCTCTCTGATTACCCTCTCTCTCAAACTCTTTTTTTGTACGCTCAACATTAAAACGCCACCATTCCTTTCCTTGGTGTGTAATTGTCTATTTTGATTATTACAGGCCGCTTTCCGAATAATCACTTTTGGTGTGCCGTAACGTTGGAGCTTCCAACCAAAAAGTGACGAAGGCATTGCTGAAGTTTCTGCAGCCAACCGGACTGGCTAAACGACTGTCACATTCTCGAGCTTGACTGAGAGTGTGAGTTTTGATGATGGCGAAAATTCTGTAGGCCATTTGCTCAGACTTCGGTCCACGTCGAAAAACTCCAGGTGGTCGAAATTTTCGAAGCCCTCCACTAAGGCATCTCTGATAATTATATGGAGGTTCCGAGGCGTTAAACACCACATATCAATGAAATCAATGAAAAGTGAGAGTGTGCCAGCTTTTTTTTTCTTTTTCAAAGTCCTTTTCTACACATTTCCTCCCTTTCATTGCTTTATTTTTTTTCCCCTTAGTTCTTTTCCTATGCAGGCTAGGAAAAGGAAAGTCTACAATTTAAACTCTCTGTCTTTAACGTATCATTTCTCTGCATATACTGGTTAATATCCCGGCATTTTGTTCCTCTGCTGTTCTTACACCTACAAAAAGCTCTTCACCGAATTTCAGTGCATGTCTTTGCTTCGGCTTTGAGTCTGCAGTCTCCAGCCGCACAGTTTTTATTGCGATAGCAATTATATGTACACTCTCGGCTGGATTTCGCCACTGGTGTTGGCGTGGGCGTGGAACGTGGAATCTCCGCGTCGTGAATGCGAGGTGTTAACCACTGAGCCAAGAAGAGGTACCTCCTTCAACTTTCCAACGGCAAGCTAGCCATAGCTACCACCATAAAGTTTCTCACAAATACCTAGAGAGAAGTGTGGCGCCACCGTCTATGCGAATTTCTTAAGGGGTGATGTCGGAGCGCTGGGAATGACGGTATATGTGTCTGCAAGGCTTGTGTTGGCTGGTGTTGAGTGAGGCTTCGGCTCCAAAGCGAATACGACTGCGTAAACGAAGCTTCTTTAAAACAAAACATTCATAGGCGGATCTCGTTCACGCGTATTTTAATCAATAGTAAAAGTCCACTCACCTTGACGGCACAATCAAACGGCGAAGGAAAGAAACAGACGACATAAACGCGGTGGAAAGAACACTCGCTTTGTCGTCTGCCTGCCAAGTTTAGTCACCATTGGTTACTTATTACGCTTCCTAAAATTGTACATAGACGCAAAAGGTTCCAGTGTTAAATAAAACACGTTTATTTGCAGCGACACAAATAAATAGCTTATTACGTTCTCTTTTAGTAAGAAATCAATCATTTTAATGTGAAGCCAGACGCGTCTTCAAGGTATACAAATCCGAGTCAAGTTTGAAGCTCACGTATCCCGTCATTCCTTTGCATCCAGCAGCTCACTAGCACCAGATTTTCCTCTAGGTATGATTGTGAGAAACTTTATGTCTACCACTTACCGCTCTCGGCAGGCATCTTGAGGGGCAGGGGACTATCGCGTTTTCAGCATTATCAGCAAGATGGCGCAGTGAGCGCGCGGCGGCTCTCATCACTCACGCGTACTTTGGCCAACGTAGAGAATAAGGGGCTCTATGCTCGATCACGTGCCATTATATTGCAGTGAGGAGAATCGATCGTCTTGGCTAGCCTTCGAATTTCGTCGGAAATATTCTGTTGTAGTTACCGGGCGTACAAAGGTCACTGCAATCGTTGCACAGCCTCCATTTGCGAAAAGGGCGCGGTTTTCAGACACAGCGAAGTAACAACTGAGACGCTTATTCGCGTTAATCTGTACTTGTGAGTATGTTTCGTGCGTCCTTTGCGCGTGAGAAACGCGGGGCACGTTTCGATCTGCTTGCCATTCTGTGCGTCACCTTCCGATTTGTTGCTATCGCGTTCATTGCTTCGCCTTTGAGGCAAGGCTGTGACTTTCTTTCTACATGCACTGTGTTCGCATGTATTCTTCCAGGTGTCATCGAAGTGCCAAGACTTTGTGGGCGCCGAATACTACATGGCCCGTGAGGGACTTGTGTCTCATCCTCTAAACAGCTTCGCTCGCAAGGACATTGACCCCGAGCTGTTCAAGAACATCAACAAAATGTATGTGTTTTGCTTACGTGTCGCTCTTTAAGAAAGTCGCCTCTGTACTGTTCATGGTGCGAGAATCACATTCAATATCGCCATCATACTTTACAATGTGCATGCCTTTGCAAGCTAAAAATTCGAACAGTGCAACCTTCAACAATCCTTAAACCTTGCTGATTCTTTATAGTTTGCTCGTAGAAATAGCGGAAGATGTTCAATACCTTTCCCAGTTGTTTCTCCTAGTCACACGACGTTTTCGAAAAAAAAAAAAATCAAGGTGACCACAATGCCTTCCTTGAGTGTGTGGTAGTCGCACCCAAGGAATACAGCCCTGCTGTGTACCTTGGCTGAACTTCGCGCAGCAGTAGCTTAACGCAGAGGCCACATAAAAAAAAAGATTGTGGTTGAGTTCTGCTACACGAAGTGTCAATAATTTGAGATATACTCACATAAAATTAATCTTCTTTTTCAATAAATTAATAAACTTTGATTAATTATACTGACAGTTAGGGTCCTTGTTTTAAGTATTATAATTGCTCCGGCATCATGTGTGTCAAACTTCACTTTTAACCTGTATCAAAACAAAGGAAGTGAGTTTTATTTTGATAGGCATTTTCTCAATACTAAAAAAAACCAGAAGTGACTTATCAGCCGGAAATGCTTACATAAGAAAAGATGATGTCACTCATTGCTTCTGCGACTAATTAAACACCAAGTGGAGGTACATAGTAGCGCAAACTTTAAAAAAAACGCAGAAAACAAAAGAAGTAGAAGGGAACAGAAAGGTCGGGTGGAATACTTCATTTCTTGATTCAAAAGGACAGGGCCCCAGACTGCAACTCACTCCGCATGCCTACGTCAAAATCGGTAGACACTGGCCACAATCGCCTATCAAGAAGCTGCAGCTCATGCTTGTAAAGTGAAACAGACGGGACACTAATGCAACCCATGCCCCTCTTCTTAATGTGAACCGCCTCCAATAACTATCGCGCTATTGTGTCGTTGCTTCTGCCTATTATATTGGTCTCACGATGACGAGACCCACATCTTCAGGCTATAGAGTGTGCATGTAAGGGTACGTTTCTTTTGTTATTTAAAGGTAACTGAAAGTTTAGCGCCCAACCTTTCTGCTCCCTCCAACTTCTTTTGTTTTATCTGTGTTTTCTAAATTTGTGCTACTATGCACCCCATTGACAATAACCAACTTGCCAAAACAACAAGCCTTACTGGCTGAGTGGCTGGATTTCATGGAAATTCAGTTGTAGAGCCTCGCCTGTCACGCAGCATTCGACGACTTCTCGAAGCCGGACTGGTCAACTACTGGTGGGGCATCGCCATGGGCGACATGGGTTCCTGTGGAGGGGGCTCTTCTGCATCTTCGGGTCCCGAAGAGGCGTCCACGCTGACCCTCGACGACGTGCTGGGAGTGTTCGTGTTGTGGATCGCGTGCGTCGCCGCCTCCTGCGTCGCTCTCCTAGCCGAGACGAACATACCGGGCCGGAACAGAGAGGACAGATGGAAAATCATAGTCACGGGATGGCGCGAGCGGCGTTTTAGGCGGCTGCGACAATCCCGCGTGGTCGTATAGCTTCGGACCCCTGTATCACCGTTTGTCTATGCGCATGTTGTCAGTGAAATACGGTAGTTTTAAAACAAGTAGCGTTCATTTGCCCAGTTAGTACCAGACAGTATCCTACAATATTTATTAGACAGAACTCTGGCATTGTGATTGTTGAGCCCCAATAGGAATACATGCTTAGTGCAAGTATTTGCCAATGCTATGAGCTTGTAGGTTCCAACACACTCGTAGCTTGGTTCCCTGCTGTGTTTACCCTTGTTTCAAATAAAAGAATGGCTCAAAGTGAAGCTAGTGATATCGCCTGAATTTTCATGCCTGGACGGGTGAAGGTGGTGAAGTAGAACTGCTGAAAGGTTCGGTAAATTTTGTCTTGCAACAGTTTGGCTCCAGGTCTCACCAAGCCGTTCATAGCTTACAGAAAGAAGCTTCGACAAATCTGCGCACTACCTAAATTTCCTGTGCTTGCTGAATGGCCATGTGTCGCACCTCCCATAGACGATAGTGCCACTTTAGTCTATTATTATAAAATTTTATGGATGGCATCATTCTGCGTCGAAAAACATGACTATCGTGGTCGTGCAGGTGTTGTCACAAAGGGCCGATTTTTTTTTTGCTGCTCGTGCAAAGCACGACGTGCGAGGTAATTGTTTGCACTCAGTTCATTTTTTTCTTTTGCCTTCAGCAAAAACAGGCATGTGCATGAGAATGCTTCTGAAGCTCGCTAGTCCAGCGTGTGATTGAAGGTATCACTAGATGACTCTAGCCACAGTATTGCTGCTGCTAGCACTTCCGGTAGCCCTGCATTTTTTAGCCTGATATCAGGTGTAGATATAGGGCATAGAAATAAACTACGCACCACTGCATGAACGCCTACAAAGATTCATTCGAAAGTGGAAGATAACTTCGATTTCACACGCACCATCAGCAGACTAGGTCTTTATGGTCTTGTTCAACAAAACCTAGCAATGTCTTGACATAAATAATGAATGAGCAGAAATATGTGGAATAAACTCTGGCAAGACGAAGGATGTTATCCTGGCTTTGACAGGTCACCATCAGTGTTCTGTGTAACGATCGAGTGCCCGCAAGCCTCTTCTCTCTCTTGCCTACGCTCCTCTATTCTCGACGCAAAACAGATCTGTGGGATGATGCCCCCGCGACGGTACTCCGAGTCATATACAGCGGGCTCGACACATTGCCGAAATTATCCTAAAGTACCCGTACTAAAAGTTTCTGTCATGCTCTTAGCTCAACTGAAAATATTAATAAAGAAGTTCTACCCCCTGTTTATCTCTCTCTCTCTCTTCGATAATATGCCACGTACAACTTATCGCCATAAAATGCCCGTCTATTGAACAAAATACATCCCACACTACGAAGCAGGGGCGTAGCCAGGAGGTGTCACATCTGGCCCGTGCCCCCAGCCCCCCGAAACTTTCTTCGACGTGACATAGAGAGCAAAAAATACCATTTCAAGGGGTTGCAACCCCTGAGGCCAAGTTGGTGCTGCCCCGAAAATAATATCTGGCTATGCCCTTGCTACAAAGCCGTGCGTACGAAGCAACCGCTAAGCACTCTTTTTTTCTCTTTATCGTCCATCTCTGACATACGTATACCTTTCGAAACACTCTCACTTGCTGAATATGGGTATATCTGTACCAAGTAAATGCATTGTGCCTGCCATGTGAAACAAATGTAGAAGGTGAACACTTTCGAAGAAACCTACACTGAAATTTGTTAGAGCAACTTCCTAAAAGTAGATAGGAAGCTTATTAGCCTATGCAATGCTGAATTTGCGAAAATACAATGCGAAACAAGTGTTACGGTAGTCATAAAATGTGCATTTTCCGCGGCCCATCAAGATGCTGAGCAACGCTAAAAACCAGACGATACACGCTGCGCCGATGCCACGCAGCATCAACGTTGCAGGGAAAGACGTCACCATGAAGATTCTCGCAATATTGACAAATCACTTATATTGAAGTTTTGAATGAGCTTCTTCATGGAGTCTTTTACGATAACAAATCGAACGTGAAAATAAAAGGGAACGCCTTTCCTACTGTAGGCTATTCGGTGTTATAAAAATTCAACTAAATAAGACGCTTTTCTTCTATGTATGCCATAATTCTGTCCAAGTACATTATTGATTAATAAACTATGCCAGAGTTTATCCAACATTAATGTTCACGTTTATGAAGTAAGCGCGCTCCCACTGACATTTTGTGTGACGCGTATGGTCTCACTACATTGGCTCCACATCTACGCACATCCATTAACAATTCCAGTTGATTCGCTATTTTCGCGCATGTTGTGAGAGCCTAGTATGCGCACGCACAATGCAATAAGGCGCACATAGCCTTTTTACAAGCGTGACAGGCATTCGAACGTAGTCCATATGCTCGCAAATCGCCCTCCGAATGCTCCCTCAATAAATCAATTGGTGTACGCGGTGGGCTACAAGTCAAAGTGCTTGACGTTCCACCTGAGTCTATTGACGTTCCACCTGAGTCTAATGTAGTCTATTTTCTACCTTTGCTGTCAATGATAACGGATTTTATCTGCAGCGACAACGAATGAGCACTGAGGCCTGTGTGGCACCTGCTCTGTGGAACGTATTTTAAGTGAAATACATAATTATTAAAGACAATAGTCTTTCTTGGGGATCTTCGACGCAAAACTTTTGATCTGTCTGTCTGTCTGTACTTTTGTCTGTTTTTCCACTCGTAACGGTACCGGGTACATTGAACGGCACCAGACGTTGTCCCAAACGGCCGACTCAATCCGCAGCGCCCACCAATGTTGCTCGAGCTTCAGCGTTCATACTTGTGCAATTGTCAATTAAAAAGCAATTATTGCGCATATCTGAAGCACCATTAAAACACGTATATATTCTGTATGTGCGTCTTTTACTAGAAAAGGCATACATAAGTAATTCTAAAGATCATTGCGTTTATCACGCTTTGCTGACCATGCAACGCTTGCACGAACAGGCGAGTGTTTCCAACGCTTTGCTAAGACGACACGGTGGTGGCACCTACCCGTCGCCTTGCGTTCTACGCCTTATCACCTCTGAGCCGCGTGCTTCGCTTTTTTAAAAAAACTGCCAGATGGCGCTCATGTCTCACGTGTGACGTGACTTGATGCACTCGTTCGCCTCCGCTGCACGCTCGAGGCACTCTAACGCAGCGCCTCCAGAATACCATTCACCGATTTTCTTGCGCAGAACATCAAATAAATGTTTTGTTCACTCTCCCCACACGTAAGGCTATCGTCTTTCGACGACATTTGCAAATTACATGCAGATACGGAGCCAAATTTTTAATTGCCAATCGCACAAGTATGAACGCTGAAACTTGAGCAATATTGGTGGGTGCTGCGGATGGGGTTGGTCATTTGAGGTATCATTTAGTACTTTAATGATGAATGTAGTGCGTCATGCATAGCTCGGAAAACACATCGTCAGTGCTAAGCCCGAGACTCTCGCGCCGGACGTTATCGCTGCTTTCGCTGGCTAGGCCTACGCTCCTACTTAGTTTCAAACAACAGTTCTGACTGTCACAGTTCTTTATTATATTTGGTGGAGCTTGCTTGGTCTCCTCGCACTCCTGGAGTTGCGAAGCCGGACTCGACCTGCCGCTATGACCACTGCATCTGCCACAAGCCCTCCGCCTATGGCTCCTCAGGCCATCGTGTGCTCCGGCTCCGGTGCGGTCCGTCAGTGGGACCCTCCCATATTCAGCGGTACGGACGATCACGACGTCGATGACTGGCTGGCTACCTACGAACTCGTGAGTGTCCTGAACAAATGGGACGAAGCCACGAGACTGGCCACCGTCGGCATTTACCTCAGTGGCATTGCCCACTTGTGGCTTCGGAACTATGAAACCGACGTTCCAACCTGGACAGAATTCAAAACAAAGTTCTCGAAGTCTTCGGTCGTCCTGCTGTCCGCAACCTTCGTGCGGAGCAGCGCCTTCAGTCAAGATATCAACTGCCAGGTGAGAATTTCACCAGTTACATAGAAGACGTCATTGACTTGCGCAAACGCGTCGATGCGAACATGACAGAGGTGAAACGCATCAAGCATATTTCCAAGGGTATCGACGAGGACGCATTTCAGATGCTCATCTCAAAAAGCCCGGCTACTGTCGCTCAAGTTAGCGAGCTCTGCCAAAGCTATGATGAGCTCCGCCGGCAATGTCTGGTCACCCGCCGTGCTGTCCCCCATCAGGAATCGACGTCCGGCTTGACTCTATCGCAAGATCTCGTCCTCCTCTCGCAGATAAAAGATTTTGTACGCGAAGAAGTGGCCCGCCAACGGTCGCTCATCTCCGGCCCACCGGAGCGCAGTGCACCGCTTAGCCCTACACTGCGGACAATTTACAAGACCAAGTGTCTGAGGCCCTTCCTCCAAAGCTTGTGCCACAAGTCAATGCGCCATTGACGCATTCCGAAGCAACAGCACGACCACGATCACACACGTTCCGAGTGCCACCTCCGCTGCCCGCTTCTGTTTATACCACCCAGCTGCCACGACCTCCAGTCCACCGAGTCCCTAATCCATGGCGCACTGCCGACAACCGACCGATCTGCTTTTCGTGTGGTCTACCCGGACATGTCGCACGTCTTTGCCGCTGCCGCCCGCTCCATTCACGTGAAAACCCGCGTCCATATGACTACGACCACACGTTTCCCTACACTCTAGACCCCGAATTGCACCCTCCTCGACCAAGCCAACGACCACCTTCTGATCACCGATCTCCTTCTCCACGTCGTCGCTCGCCCTCCCCGATGCGCCGACGCCCCCGACAATCGAAGCGGAAAACTAAATGACGCAGTTTTAGAGGCAAGAACTGCGCCCTCGTCGCAAAGCACAAGCCCTCTGCGTTCGCCGCCGAATGTGATTAATGCTGTTCTTGAAGGTGTACCTGTACTCGCCCTGATTGACACTGGTACCGCCATTTCTGTCATTTCCGAAAAAGTTTGCAGTGCAATTCAAAAAGTGACAACGCCTTACTTGGGTTCGTTTCTTCATACAGCCACTGCACAGCCTGTGCAGCCTGTGGCGGAGTGTACCACCAGACTTGTAATTCAAGGAGTGTCTTACACAGTGCAGTTCGTAGTACTCCCGCACTGTTCTCACGACATCATTTTAGGCTGGGATTTTCTCTCCCATCACCAAGCCGTCATTGATTGTGCCCGTGCCGAAGTTGTCTGTTGTCCTCTTGGTGACGCTCTACCTGCGGATGATCGCCCTTCCTACGCGAAGTTGGTCATTATTGGCGACACTCGGATTCCTCCGCGCGCTACTGTCTTCGCACCTATGTTGTGTTCTACCGTCGTCGACGCTACCGCATTCTTCACGCCTTCGACTGCTTTCGCTCATAGCCACCTATCACCGCTCCCAACCGCTCTCGTTACTCTTCAAGGTAGTGCGACCGACGTGCCTGTGGGGAATCCTTTCCCATTCACGATTACGCTGCTTTGGGGCGAATGGATCGGCTCAATCGAATCATTCGAAACCATCGCTACACTTGACGTTCCTGATGGATCATCGGAAGTCAGCACCCTCCCCTGTAGTTCCGGGAATGACCCTTCCACTGCCGATGACATTCTCAACCGTGTAATCGACGAAGACCTAGATCCACAACAGAGGTGTGAGCTTTTGAGCCTCCTTGACAAGTTTCGGCCATTTTTTGACAGTCACAGCGCTACCTTAGGTCGAACATCTACTGTATGCCACCAGATTGACACAGGTAATGATCCACCACTACGGCAGCGACCATACCATGTTTCACCGACTGAACACCGAGTCATCGATGAACAAGTAGGTGACATGCTAAAGCGCGGCGTCGTTCAACTATCAAACAGTCCTTGGGCGTCGCCGGTTGTTTTAGTTGATTTGATTTGATTTGTGGGGTGTAACGTCCCAAAACCACCATATGATTATGAGAGACGCCGTAGTGGAGGGCTCCGGAAATTTCGACCACCTGGGGTTCTTTAACGTGCACCCAAATCTGAGCACACGGGCCTACAGCGTTTCCGCCTCCATCGGAAATGCAGCCGCCACAGCCGGGATTTGATCCCGCGACCTGCGGGTCAGCTGCCGAGTACCTTAGCCACTAGACCACCGTGGCGGGGCCGGTTGTTTTAGTTAAAAAGAATGATGGCACAATACGGTTTTGCGTAGATTATCGTCGCCTAAACAAAATAACACGAAAGGATGTGTATCCTTTGCCTCGGATCGATGACGCCCTCGACTCTTTACAAGGCGCAGAGTTCTTTTCCTCCCTTGATCTACGCTCTGGCTATTGACAAGTGCCCATGAATCAGGATGATAGACCAAAAACTGTCTTTGTTACACCAGACGGCTTACATGAATTTAACGTGATGCCGGCCTATGCAATGCGCCGGCAATATTTGAGCGCATGATGGATACTATCTTACGAGGCCTCAAATGGAACACGTGTTTGTGCTACTTAGATGATGTGGTGGTATTCTCGCCCGATTTTCCCACGCACCTTCGTCGCTTGGAACAGGTTCTACGCTGCCTTTCTGCAGCTGGCCTCCAATTAAACTTGAAAAAGTGTCACTTTGGAGCACGCAAGTTGACCGTTCTCGGACACCCGTCGTGTCAAATGATGGCGTTCTCCCTGACACCGCTAAGCTACGTGCTGTTAGCGAGTTCCCGAGGCCCGCGACTCTCAAGGAGCTGCGTAGTTTCATTGGGCTTTGCTCATACTTCCGCCACTTCATCCGGGATTTCGCTTCGATCGTAGCCCCTCTGAGTGACCTACTTAAGGGAGACCACAATCTATCTGCGTGGTCTCCAGCCTGCGACAGTGCTTTTGCGAAGCTCCGGGAACTGCTAACAACACCACCCATAATGCGACATTTCGATTCAAGTGCTCCCACAGAAATCCACACGGATGCTAGCGGTGTTTGTCTTGGCGCTGTACTCGCCCAACGAAAACCTGGTTACCGAGAATATGTTGTTGCGTACGCGAGCAGCACTCTTACAAAAACAGAAGCAAATTATTCGGTAACTGAGAAAGAACGCCTAGCGATCATCTGGGCCATTACCGAATTTCGGCCTTATCTGTACGGCCGCTCTTTCGATGTTGTTACCGATCACCACGCGTTCTGCTGGTTATCCTCCCTCAAGGATCCCTCCGGACGCTTTTCACGGTGGGCTTTACGGCTCCAAGAATACGACATCAGTGTCATTTATCGCTCAGGCCAAAAGCATACCAATGCCGATGCTCTTTCGCGTTCGCCTGTTTCTGCTGATATTGCGAGTGTCTCCATCCAAGACCACTTACTTCCACTATCAGGACCCATCGACATGGCTGCAGAGCAGCGCAAAGATTCGTGGATTGCGTCTCTGATGGATTACCTATCTGAAACACTCGTCCACCCGCCATCTCGAGCGCTACACCGACAAGCCTCTCACTTCGCCATCCGTGATGGAATACTTTATCGCCGCAACTACCACCCTGACGGCCGCAAATGGCTACTCGTCATACCCAGGCATCTCCGTGTCAGCATATGTGCTGCTTTCCATGCTGATCCGCAGTGTGCACACGCCGGTTTGTTTAAAACCTACGCCAGGCCACGTTTTCGGTTTTATTGGCGCGGTATGTACACATTCCTTCAAAAGTACATTCGATCTTGCACAGAGTGTGAACGCCGCAAGCACGATCCTAGCCGTCCTACTGCACCAATGCAGCCGTTACCGTGCCCAGTGCCACCATTCGACCGGGTTGGGATAGACCTTTACGGTTCTCTGCCATACACATCAGGTGGTAATCGCTGGATAATTGTAGCGATCGACCATCTCACGAGATATGCAGAAACGGCCGCTCTACCAGCTGCGACGGCACGTGACGTCGCGTCTTTCCTCCTGCAACGTTTTGTTCTGCGTCACAGTGCCCCACGTGAACTTTTGAGCGACCGAGTTCACGTCTTTCTCGCGGATGTTATTCAAGAGCTTCTTGCTGAATGCCACGTGACTCACCGCTGTACTACCGCATATCGGCCACAAACAAACGGCTTGACTGAACGTTTCAACCGCACTCTTGGCGACATGCTTTCTATGTATGTCGCCTCCGACCACACCAACTGGGATCTTATCCTTCCCTACGTAACGTACGCTTACAACACGACACCTCAAGCGACGACAGGCTTTTCACCCCCTTTTTTTACTCTATGGTCGAAAGCCATCATCTCCAATCGACACCATTCTCCCTTACCGACCCGACTCATCCGAAGGAACACCAGTTTCCGAAGCTGCTCAGTATGCGGAAGAAGGTCGACAATTAGCTCGCGCCCTTACAACACAAGAACAAGGGCTACAAAAATTTCGTCACAACGATGGACGGTCCCACTACCACTTTTCGCCCAACTCTCTTGTTCAGCTGTGGGTGCCTCCCACTGCTGCTCCTGGTACAGCAGGTACCACGGGCCTTATCGCATTATAGAGAAAACTTCCGCTGTTAACTACCTCATCGAACCCCTCACGCCTACTCCGGACCTGCGTCGCCGAGGACGCGAAATCGTACACGTGGATCGTCTCAAACCGTATCACGAACCACTTGTTCTCACGACTCCTTAGAACACCTACTTGGCTCCGTCTTCAGCGAGAGGGAAATGTGTAATGATGAATGTAGTGGGTCATGCATAGCTCGGAAAACACATCGTCAGTGCTAAGCACGAGACTCTCGCGCCGGACGTTATCGCTGCTGTCGCTGGCTAGGCCTACGCTCCTACCTAGTTTCAAATAACAGCTCTGACTGTCACAGTTCTTTATTATAGTACCACTATGGGGGATCGTTACCGCGGGCAACTAGACAAATGTGCAGACAGACAGAAAGACAGGCAGATCATTATTTTGGCGTCGAAGGTCCCCAAGAAAGACTAGCGTCTTCAGAAATAGTTACTGCTCTGTTTTGCTACCCTGAACCACGATATGATTATGAGGGGTGCCGTACTCGAAATCTCCGGAAAACTTTGACAGCCTGCTGTTCTTAAACGTGCAAGCTTCACATCTATCAAAATAAAGCTTCTGTGGCAGGGATATGATCCCGCGACAGACGGGTCAGCATTTGAGCAGTGTCGTCGTGAGACCACCGCTGTGGACAAATGAAAAATAACATGAAAAAAGAATACAAGTGTGCAAGCCCATGAAGATAATTAATACTCCCTGTAAAAACCTACAATTGCGTCATACCCCTGGATTTTATAACTTGTGGCTTTTGTTTTGTCGAGAACGACAGAGCCTAAACTTATTTCTGTGTCCACTCGCGTTTTCTTTATTTTTTTCTGTAATAATCAAGATATGAATCGATCTATCAATTAGTCAGCTTGGCGCGCTCGAGTGTAAAAAAATGGTGATTATGGCCTAAAATTTTCATGGGAGTCACATTGGAGCCAATCTCGACGAGACGATCACCAGACTTCGATGTCGTCCCCCCCCATTCAACCTATGCTTTCACAGGACTGCCTGCAGATATCATCACTCAGCAAATTTTGCTTAGAACTACAAAACATTGCACATCACTTTTTCTCATGTCGAAGATATTCCGAGTCTAAAACTGGACTTCTCACTACTCTTCCTTCAAAATTAGCTGAACCTTATCGCGGGAAAATGTTTCAAGTCTCGGTGCCTTAGACTTGAGATACTGCCACAAGGATGGCTTTGATGCTGTGTGTAACTTCATTATACCTACACAACAAAAACCATTTTAATCTTGTATTTAAAACTTTTTGTGAATTATATAACGCCAAATCTAACCAATTTCTTCAAGAAGTTCGCATCAGGTAAATACGGTTGCCTAGAACGCAAGCTCAGTAGGATAATTGATTGATTTGATTGATTTGTGGGGTTTAACGTCCCAAAACCACCATATGATTATGAGAGATGCCGTAGTGGAGGGCTCCGGAAATTTTGACCACCTGGGGTTTTTTAACGTGCACCCAAATCTGAGCACACGGGCCTACGACATTTCCGCCTCCATCGCTCAATAGGATAATACTTGTAGTTTAAAGTAATGCAATACGTTATATCGCCATCTTATTTGTTTTGTTTTTTTAATCACCTATAGTTTTATAATAACATTTCAAAGTCTCAACGTCACATTCTTAACCAATTTTCTATAGTGAATACATGCCATTTATTGAAGGAAAACAGACAAACAAATAGATTGATTGATTGTGGGCTTACAACTGTGGTGTTCAATTACCTTTCTCATCCGCTAACGACAGTATGCTCTTGCAACGAGACAGGGGAAACTTCGCAGGGCTGTTTTTTGCAGCCAAATATAAATATGAATGCATTTATGAATGTAGAGGCTTCAGCTGAAAAAGAACCATCGCACAACGGCTTCATTTCTACTGAAGCTTATTGAGGTAACTTTTTTCTCGGCAGTTAGTCACCAGAACAACAATGTTGGTTTACTTATTCAGAATTATTTTGGGTATGGTATCACTAGTTAGGGAGTCATGAGATGCACGCTGCGTTTTCCTGCGATTGCTACACGTGCTGATAAAAGTGTCTTTTTGCACGTTTTATTTATTTTCAGATGCACGGTGAACAAAACAAGCGTCCGGAGGTGTATTGATATATCAGCTCGATATTAACGCAAGCGTCGCGAGCTTTAGCTATCCAAATGTGAAACGATGTTGCTATTCGGGACTCGAGTGAATGCAACTGAAGGACGACACGACTCTGGCCTTTTGAATTTCGCTGATATACGACGCCCGTAATTACCCATTAAGCATGTTCACGCCTATCACGCTAGCTCAATGTCGGGCGCATAGCCGATATTAGAAAGAGCTATGGTCACTTCACCAAGAGCTTTCCAATCGGCTTTGACTAAAACGGTTGTGGAGCCGGAAGGGTCGATTTTAGGCCACGTCCTTCAACCCCACTCTTTGATTAGTCGTCGGCAATGGAGTGGGTGGAGACATGAAATGGCCACTACAGGGGAATCGGCCGTGTGGCTAGTGCATCGACAGCCTCTCGTAGGGCGGGGCCTTATTTGACAATGCAACGTTTGGCGCTGCGCAAGTGGTTCAAATCGCAGGTCATACATTGCACAACACCATGGAGGCAAGGACAATGGCAGGTTTCTTTACTGGGATGGGGCACAGACAACGATTGAGTTCCTCCAAAAGGCCGAGAAGGGGAGAACTATTTGCCCTTGCAGGGTGAGGTGGTGCAAAAATTTAAATTTTGGGAGGCTCCTACTTCGATCCTGGTGCACCAACTAGAGGTGCAGTCCAGTTTTCGAAGTGACGTGACTAAATATAGCAGCAGCAGCAACAGCAACAGCAACAGCAGCAGCAGCAGCAGCAGCAGCAGCGGCGGCGGCGGCGGCAACAACAACGACAACAACAACAACAACAACAACAACAACAACAACAACAACAACAACAACAACAACAACAACAACAACAACAACAACAACAACAACAACAACAAAAACGACAACGACAGCGACAACGACAACAACAACAACAACAATAATAATATTAATAATAATAATAATAATAATAATATTAATAATAAAAACTTGGAGATTTATGGGCCAAAACAACTCTGCATTTATGATGCATGTCGTATATAGTGGAGGGCCCAGGAAAGTTAGTACACACGGCCCTACTTAACGTTCACCTGTATTTAAGTACAAGGGCTTCTAGCAACTTGTCTTCATTCGAATGCGACCGCCCAAACCGGGAACAATCTCGGAACTTTCGTGTCAGCAGCCAAGCACAGCAACCATTGTAACACCAGCATGGTTGGTAAAGATTCAAGTCGGTTTCGTTTCTTTTCTAGATGAAGTCAAGCTATACGTTTCGTTAAAATAACCCTTGAGTTTCTGCTTTCGATCGCGTATAATAACAAGCACTGACGCTCAGATTTCGACTATTTCTTATCCTGTTGCTATACGCATACCCACTTATTATGGCTCAAAAACTCGTTAACAGGAGGGAACAACAATTACTTAGAGATGGTTTTGTAGCACTCAGTCCTAATTTCGCTTTCAGAGACCACCGATGAAGTGGGGTGCTGGGTGGTTTTGGTGGGAACATCACTGGCTACGTGAGCATGCTACACCGCGTGCACTTGAAGATCGCGTTGACAACTCTTGGCAAGACAGGCTTCCTGGGTGCTGCTATAATGCTGTCTGTGGCGTTGAGAATATGCGTGACACACCCAAAAAATCACAGCTTATCCACGGAGGGAATAATGATGAGTGAGGTCCGTCTGTGCGTTCATCCATGCGTCAAACTAAGCACCATCCGGCAAGCCGTACTTCTCCAAGTACGGGGAAAGGAAAATGAGAGATAATGGGGGTCAGCACCTTTCATTGCGATAGCAATTATATACGGACCCTCTCGGCTGTATTTCGCCGCCAGCTTCGATGTCATGCACCATATATGTATACGTATCTATACATAAGAAAATGCAAGAAAGAAAAAGAACAAGAGAAAAAAAATTGGCTCCGTATCTGCATGTAATCTGCAAATGTCATCGAAAGACGATAGTCTTGCATGTGAAGAGAGTGAACAAAACATTTATTTAATGTTCTGTGCAAGAAAATTGGTGAATGTTATTCCGGAGGCGCAGCGTTAGAGTGCCTCGAGCGTGCAGCGGAGACGAACGAGTTGGAAGTTAGCGCTCCTATCCTTCGTGTCCTTCTTGTCTCTGTGCCGTCGTTCTGTTCTCGCGCTATAACTATCGAGCGCATCAAATCACGTCACACGTGAGACGTGAGTGCCATAGTGCAGTTTTTTTAACGAATCGCGTGGCCCTGAGACGGGCATGCGCACCCGTCTCAGAGGGGATAAGGTGTGCAACGCATGGCGACGGTAGGTGCCACCACCATGTCGGCTTAGCAAAGCGTTGGAAACACTCTCTTGTTCGTGCAAGTGTTGCATGGTCAGCGCAGCGTGATAAACGCTGCGGTCCTTAGAAATACTTATGTATGCCTTTTCTGGTAAAAGACGCACATGCAGAATATACACGTGTTGTTATGGTGCCTCAGATGTGCGCAATTATTGCTTTTTAATTGATAATCGCACAATTATGAACGCTGAACCTTGAGCAACACTGGTGGACACTGCGGATGGGGTCGGCCGTTTGGTGTATCGGCTGGTGCTGTTTAGAGTACCCAGTTCACGGTAAGGGTAGACAAACAGACAATTGTACAGACAGACAGATCAAAGTTTTTGCGTCGAGGGTCTCCAAGAAAGACTATCGTCTTTAAAACACTCCGGCGCGCGGAATCGAACGTGGGAACTCAGCGTCGTGAATGCGAGGCGTTTCAACTGAGCCCCCTTGGGGTACCTTCTGGGACGTTCAAACGGCAAGCTATTTATACTTACCGCTCTTAGCGGGCATCTCCGGGGGGAACTATCGTGTTGCCAGCATTATCAGCAAGCTGGCGCAGTGAGCGCGCGGCGGCTCTCATCTGTCACGTGTACTTTGGCCTGCGTAGAGAATAAGGGTGTGTACGCTCGATCGCGCACGCTTATCTTGCAGTGGGGAGGATTGTACGCCTCGTACGTATTCTGTTGTAATTACCGGGCTTACAAAGGTCACCGCAATCCTTGCACATCCTCCGTTTGCGAAAAGGGCGCGCTTTTCAGACAGGGCGAAGTAACAACTGAGACGCTTATTCGCGTTCATCTGTGCCTGTGAGTGCATTTCGTGTGTCATTTGTGCGTGAGAAACGTGGGGCACGTTTCGATCTGCTTGCCATCCTGCGCGTGACCTTCCAATTTTTTGCTATCGCGTTCACTGCTTCGCCTTTGCGTAAAGCTGTGACTTTCTTTATGGAGCTCGCACCCCACGCCGCCGCGAGTAGCTTACGCAGCAGCCAATTGTAGAGCATCTGCACCTCCAACGCCATCATGTGTGCATTCACAGAAACGACATATTGCATCTATCTCTATGGTACAGTGTGAATTTTACGAAAGTAGACGAGAAATGGCGATGACGACATAGAATGCGTTCAGCGCCATCTAGTATATTATCACCAAACTGCATCATTTTATAACAGCGCCATCTATACAATAATAAGGGAGACGCTACTGGGGTGGTACGCCAGACTGAGCGACGTTGGACGACGACCGACCAGGCAATTCTGTAAGAAGCTTAGCCTCTAAAATGCACTGCCGAGGCAAGGACATATATATGCCTCTGAACTCCTCGGCAAGTCTGCGCATGATTTCCATTGATTAGGTCCACCAGGAGACGGCGTTCACAAGGTTTGTGGTAGCCAAAAAGTGACGACGGTGTACAGCTTGCTCGTGACGCAGGGGTGGTTGGTTGTTTACGTGAACAGCGAAAACGTGTTTCTCGTGAAGCGGCTCAAAATGCACCTAAAAATTGATTTTAAGTATGTTCTAGGCTGTATCAAAGGACCCTACACTCTCTGTACTGATGTGCACCATGCTTTTCTGGCGATAAAACTTTGAAGGCGCGGGACTAAGATAGCAACTGGACGAAATAAACTTACGTGCAATGTGCTTAGCTTCTTCTATTATTAGCCTCTTCTATAGCAGTTATAGCGGTGCTCGGTCGCTGACAAGAATGACGGGGGCTCGACCCATTCGCTTCAATCGCATTTTTATGAAGGTGTAATGACGCATGTGCTGTGCGGTGTCAGAGCACGTCAAATAATCCCTGATGTAAAGTTACCCGGAGTCCTCTGCTACTCCGTGCCTCATAATTATATCACGTTTCTTGCACGCACAGCCACAACATTTGTTAAAAAATTTGTAAACTTCGCGTTGTTGATTGATTTGCAACTATTTTTTTTTCGTTGCAGCCATGAACAGAAAAAGCAAACTTTGTAGCACTTTAACAAAAGCGTGTTGGTCCTAACCACACAAGTTCAAGCAAAATTACTCAAACCTTCTGAGAAGACCAAGACAAACGAATAAAGTGAAAACACGAAAATCACTTGGACATGTCAGGAGACCAAGAAAAAAACTTGTCGAATACTTTTGGTTATCACTCTGGTTTATTAATACCAAAGCAGTAGATGCCTCATTGAAGGTGAAAAGCCGGTAACGGCGACATCTGCATGCGGTGCTAGCGCTACCATCAACTGATGAAAAAAAAAAGTTGATAACGTCATCACGAAGTCACATGGTGACATCGTCGCTTTGTCAAACAAACGTGAGCACTGCAAAAAACGTGTTTAAGGAAGTTTTCAAAAAGGAGTGGATGGGAAGGCGCCCAGTCATTTTTGACAAAAACATAAAAAGTGGTGAACTCTTTACTTTTGTTTTTGCTTGTTGATATTGTCACGAAGTCGATGGACGGCGTAGGAACAAGATAACAATATACTTTTATTGGAGTGAATTTGTGCTACCTCGACGAAAAGAGAATACGGTGTTGTGGTTTCACCGCAAGCGCGCCAGTTCCAGCGAGCGATTGTCTACCAAAAAAGTGAGCTGTGTTCTTTGTCCACAGTGCGTTCTTAAGAAGAGTGGCGTGAAAGCGGTCAGTGCCCCCGAAACGCGTATCGCAAAATTCGACAAGACACGCGCGTCATAAATTAGGGTATTAACCGAGAGCGTGAATGAAAAAAGGCAAGCAAGAGCAGTTGTCCTTTTCGCTTGATAACCTGCTCAACGATATAAACGTAGCATTATTTTACTCATTATATATCTCATAGAGCTATTTTTTATATTTTTAATAATTTATTTTTATACTTAATAATTTTTATATTGTTAAATGATTTAGTTTTTTTGACAAGGTGCCACCCGTTGCATCTACGCACTCGTGGCATGTTGTGCCAGGTTCCCGAGGAACAATCAGCCTACAAATGGGTCATGGTTGATTTTACATACTCGAATGAATTGCTCTTCGCTTCGCTGCTGCGTTTGCGAGTAAAACGTGACTTTCAACTGGATCAATTTCTAACAGTTCGTCAGTTGGTAGAATTTCATTGGTGTTGAGACAAAATGCGAACCATCTTGAAGAAAGGAAAGAGGAAGAGGACGACGAAGACGGATTTTCCAGGTATGTTGTTCAATTCAGCTCATGGTATTAACATTCGAGTCCCTGGCTCTGACTTCGGCTATATGTGTTTCAAAGTAATCGTAACATATTCATAAATTAAAATTCTTCATCCGTCACTGCACTTTGTGGCAGGGGTGCGCAGGTAACCCAAACCAGGCTCACTGAACGTCCGGGGACGCCGTTGCAGTGTTCATTCGGAAGGACGAGACTATCCCTCGCGAGGAAATCAGTGACGTCACGGTGGTGCTGAAAAGACTGACGCAGGGTGGTGGTCTTGCTTCGTCACTGGCGAAGCAACTCTTGTCAAACATGGTGCCTTGCTCGGTCGTTCCCGAGCATTCGGAGACTGCGAAATCTGCGATCTCGCCGAATCTCGTGCTCACTGGCGAGCCCGATGACCGTGTCGTCTACACCGAGGAGCTTCCTGGTGGTTCCGTTCGTCCGGCTGAAATTTCGACACCACGTGCCGAAGATGTGGTCCCAAAGCGATGTACCTTCGCCGGAGCCGCCGGTGACGGCACTTCCGCGACGACAGAAACGGAACTTGGCTTCGAAGTCGATGCAAGCGCGGATGCTCCCCAAGATGGCGTCACGGCGGCGCAAGCGTCTGGACCATACTGGGCGCCATCACTGTGGGTAACAGTTCCTCGCGGTGCTTCCACCATCACCGACTACGTAACGGTGAACGTAGTCCAGAATCCCATGCAAGCGGTGTTCCAAGTGGAGCCAAACATCGTCGTGTGCAACGGCCTGTGGCCCACGGGGCTGGACTACAGCCAGTTCCACTATCATGAGGACAATGCCCCCTCTAAGAAGCGTACACTTACCCGATCGGTGCGCAACGCCAGGCGCAAGCGCGCACAACGTCGCGCATACAAGCTCGCCTCAGGAGAGGATGAGTCCGGTTGCGAGGCCGACTCTGAGCCGTTGACGAGCGAGGACGAGAAAGGTCATGACGACGATGACAATGGAAATAAACAGATGGCATCCCTCAGTTTGTGGTAGCTGGCCATGACGAGCCCACGTTCGACTGCTCCACGCGTGACGAAACGATTGGGGGTAAACTTGTCTTGTTTCTTCGATTCGTTGACAGTGTCTCATTGTTCGCCGGCTCAACACGCGGACACACAACAGAAGCTCGTATCTTGAGTGGCATTTATAAGGACTGAGTGTAGAGTGACATTACGAGTAGGCCCACGCACTGGGCTTGTTAATGAATAAACCTCGAGAAAAAACCTCGAGAAAGAATGAAGCTCGAACACTACGGTCAAGTGGGCTGAAATTACGCTCGGTTGGGCTGAAATTGGCACGGCAGTGTTTACCAAATCTGGATGAGCCATCACTAGGTAGCTTGTCACTAATCTCTGTATTTTCCTGTCCACCTATCGAATACACAAATGCATACTAAAATCCTTAAAAGCGGGTTCTCAATGACAGGGGTACGTCTTCGAACGTAATTGTAAGGTGCCATATGATGAAGTAAATGGTTTCATTAACTGATAGGGGCAATTCCGTCTTCTGTAATCATTTTGCTTGAGTAACAATGGCACCAAAGCAATGCAAAGACTTGGCTGGAATGACCATTAGTGTGTTTGCTGTGAATACCTTTCATGGAATGTTTTTTAATAAGTCGCTGATAAAAACTCATAAAATGCATGTTTCTGAGACAGTAAAACATGTACTACTCGACGGACTCCGTAATATTACATTGGATTCATTGAACAAAACAGTCGACAAATGTCTGCTCTTTGGATCACTGTCATATTCACCATCTTGACAACTCTGATTGGTGCTGATGGCTCCTGCGGCCTGTCTGACTGGCTTAAAATGATGTCATTGCGAAATTTGGCAATATGGATAAATTTGTCAGTATCCAGAACAGCGATGCTCGAGTCTGTTATCGCTATCAAGAAGCAGGTGAAACGGCTTATGATGCCGGCGCTTAGCTCAGCCATATTACTACAACCTCCAAAACCAAGAAAAAGAAAACTGGATGACGTTAATTTTATGTCTGGCGGCCCAATGCCACCAATTTCGCACAGAGTGGGTGCCGTCCCCAATGACCATAAACTTTGTTCGGCCGAGCGCCAGTACAGAAGTGCGCTTGTACATACCTATTTAGGTGCCTGGCAGCAGCAATTTTGCCCCCCCCCCTCCCACAGCAGTGACGAATGCTTAACTGTTTCACCAAGGCTGTGGTAGATTAGGGCACGCTAAGGGGCCTTTGCAGAAGCTCATGGGGCTACCTTTCGAGATCAGTACTCACAAAGAACTGTTTGGCGTACTTCTCTACTCGTTCGCAAAAAAAAATGCACCTGGAATTGAATGTGGTTCCTCCCGCATTGGAAGCACAAGCTATAACAATGTAGCCTCCGCAAGCTTGAAACCACCAATAGGAACAGACACACCAAGAGGAGGGTGCTGGATCGGTTCGTCGTTCTTGCGCATATAAGAAAACGGTGGGGGTAGTGTGCCCAATATAAAAGCCAAATAATCGACTAAGGTACTTCTGCTGAGCCTTCATTTCATACCCTACAGAAGGCAATGAAGTAAAGGAACTCTCCAGACAGAACCTCCCTTCTCCTGAATTGTCTTTCGTGCCTTCTTTATCTTAAAGGGGCGCTGAAACACTTCCTTGAGTAACCATGAAATTAATTCACTAGAAAAGCCTATTGCCTCACCAACTCAACGCCGCAAAAATTTTAAGACGTCGTCCAGTACAATCGGTATTACAAAGATTTGTCACACGCTGCAATCGCATTCTCTCTTCTTTCGTCCCGACTAAAGCGCTGGAAGCTAAGTAGGGAGGGAAGGGAGGGGCAAACGAAAAACGACACGCACGCCTCATGACCTTGAGCCCTTCTTTTTTTTTCCGAATACGTTGCTTCTTCAGTGCGATCGCACGAGCAAGCGTCGACAAGTGACGGCCTCTCGCGGTGATCTCTGTAGCAGCCGAGCGCGCCATGTTCAAATAAGCCAATGGCTGATAGATGGGCTATTTACGAGTGATTTTTGAACGTCTTCCGTTATTTGTCGAGGGAAGAGAAAGCAAATTTTAGCTGACTTCGATAATTTGTTGTATATTTCAGGCCGCGTGCTGCACTATAACATTTAGCTCGCGTGTTCTCGGGAGCCTCTACTACCAATCGGTAGCGTTTTCTTATGCTTATATGATATGTGGAGTTTAACGTCCCAAAACCACTATATGATTATGAGAGACGCCGTAGTGGAGGGCTCCGGAAATTTAGACCACCTGGGGTTCTTTAACGTGCACCCAAATCTGAGCACACGGGCCTACAACATTTCCGCCTCCATCGGAAATGCAGCCGCCGCAGCCGGGATTCGAACCCGCACCCTGCGGGTCAGCAGCCGAGTACCTTAGCCACTAGACCACTGCGGCGGGGCTTCTTATGCTTATGCTCCATGAGTGACGCGCGAGTCCCACGTAAGGAAAACTGTCCCATTTCTTCTATTATGTAAGTTCAATTTTTCTGTTATTGCTACCCAGACCAGTTTCGCATTTCCTCGGGGATCACCGGCATTACTAGCTATTTTTTGGGGGCAAGGAGAGGGGGTTCTTCTCTCATCGCTCATACCCAATGCAGGAGATTGGCCGAGTAATAGGTGAATATTTTAGCATTTTCGTTAGGATACTACTTGTATAAGCTGGGATTAAGTAGTATAACAGTTTTAAGTACGAATTATTAGTAATGAAGTGCATAAATGATGAAGAGTTTAGCTAGCTATTTTAATCATGCTTGATGTTCTGAGGTAAAAGGCGTGAAGATGATGACGGACACCTTGCATTCACAGGGCATTTCTTTCTTGCACGTCGTCGCCTTCATGCCTTTTACATTTGATGATGCAATTTCAATGCGTCCAACTGTCGACTTTACCATTCGATGTGATTCCGTCCATTTTTTCTTTTTTACCCTGAACGCCCACACCGTCGAAAAGCACTGTATAACTAACCACAGCAGCGAAATCAATGATGATCACGCATACGCGTTACGAAAATCCTGTTCAGCTGCTCACGTAATGTGGCTGTTCCGGGAACCCGACACCTTGACACCAAAAATCGATGCTTATTGACAAGGTAGTCGATGCTAGCGCGTTCAGGTTAAAATAATTGGTGGTTGTACGTTCGTGCGTACCGCCGTATGTATGTGCGTATGCATAGCACATGCGATAAAACGAAAGTGTTTGGAGGGGCTTGAACCACTCGATGAGAGGGGGGGAGGGAGGAGTCAGCCCCGTACATAGACATAAGAGAGAGAGGGGCACTCACCCGTCGGCTGCAACTGCACTTCCTCCGGAAATATTCATCAGTCGGGAAAAAAGAAAAAAATTAACGGCATCACCTGGCACGTAGTCTGAGTCTGCAGGAGTGGAACACCCCAAGCATAAGACATACGAGACTACACCAAATAAACCCCCGACTGGAACTTCGACCTCCATCCGGACTCCGTCGATGTGAAGCTTCACTTCTTTGTCGCCTTTGGTTGGGGGTTGCCTTCACAAAAGCATATAGAACCCTCATCGGATTGACCGACAATGCGGAATGCGACGTCTGCTGCACCAAAGAAGACATCGACCATCTGATATGCCATTGCCCTTGATTTGCCTCTGAAAGACAGAAGCTTTCGGACGCATTGCGACAATTGGACGATCGCCACTCTCTGTGCAGATGCTACTGGAACACCGTCATCGCCTTTCGACAGCTCAAAAAGCAGTTAAAGCTGTCTTGTGCTTTTTGAGGACTACAGGCCTATGTGACCACCTTTAACTTTTGTGTAGTGCCACCGCTGCATACGCGCCAGCTGATTGACTGACAATCCTCCTTTTTTTCTCTCTCTCTCTTTCTGTTTTTTTTCCTCTCTCTCTCTCATCTTTATGCTCCCTTCCTATTCCCCCAGCGTAGGCTAGCAAACCGGGCATGTGCCTGGTTAACCTCCCTGCCTTCCCTTTTGTTGTTTATCCCCCCCCCCCCCCCCGCCTCATCAGTCGAGTACTGTTCCAGATATTAGAAAAAAAAGGAAGGATACAAGTACATTCGAGAGCACCAGAAACGGAAACCGTACGTTATACGAAGCGAGAACTAACCGTCGCGCCCCCGTACGCGCTGCGGACAAATCAATATTAAGTGTGAGGAAATAAAGTTTTTTTCGTACTCACAGGGCGGCAGCACTTGCCTAGCGGGCAAAAATTGCAAAATTAGCGCGCTTTTCAATAACAGAAATAGATCCTTCGATGAGCTCGGAAATTTATCGCGTGGTGGAGTACGCGTAATTCACCCTTGAAGGTAGTGAACGAGGGCATAGGATTTTCTGATGTACGGAAAATTTTTTAAAGTTTTCGTTTTTGTTTGTTTTGCTGCATACATGTCTCACAATCTGATGACCTTCTTACTAAGCCAAGCTAATCGTGGTGGCAAGAAACTACGGTTCACCAAAGTTACACAGCTAAAAGCATTCTCGGTTAAGGCGGCTAGACCATCCTCCATGAATGCCTGTATTTCCTCAGTTAACCGCCACACCGAAGTTGCGAAGCTCGGTTTGCTACAACCGTTGTTAGCGGCATAACCATGATTTCACGTTCTCAGCGAGCCTCGGTTGCACGTAACCGCGGTCACGTTCAAGGCTGTTTAGGCTGCCTTTGCAACAAGAGTATTAAAACAGGAGAACATCGATGTATGATATACGATGGAATTTATTGCGAATGAAACGAAGGAATGGTGACTCGGTCAATAGGAAACTACGCTTTACGTGCCACTGCAAAGGTATACACCACCACTCTTCACACCGCTCTTGACATTATACCGCGTGATTTAGTAACCCCCACTTATCAATTATGCCACATAGGTATGCACAACCTACCCCTGCTTAAATGTCCTGGAATCTCATTCCTACTAATAAGATCTGGTGTTCTATGCACCAACACCAGAATATGATCATGAGGCAGGTTACTAATAGTGGAGAGCTTCAAAAATTTTGATCATCTGGTGTTCTTTACGTGCACTGCAACGCACAGTACATATGACTCTCCAATTTTGCCGCTATCGATATGCGTTCGCAGCAGCCGAGATCAAAACTGCGGCATTCGAGTCAGCACTCGAACACCGAGTAGGACGGAATTTTGTTCTCACAGCACTCAAAAATGGTGTCTGGCATGAGTCTAGATGGAACGCCTTCATATAAATAGGTCGCACAAGAAAGAGTGCCCCTACACACCATGGGTCAGAACAGAAAAGGTGAGTTTTTTTAGACGTCACAGAGAGTGAGCTTTTCTAAATAATTGCAGCTTGAGTTCAACCACAACTGGCTTCTCGTTTTCTCTTTTATTTCTTACATGTGAACGCCCGCAAGAAGGTGCCACCACAAAGGAAACTGAAACTGATGTGTTTCCGTACTACCGCAAACAATTGTTTAACGTGTGGTTGTAATATAATGCCGAAAAAATGAGAAAAAAAGAATCAATCATGAATTGATAGTGCAAATAAAGAAAACTCTGGAGCGTTGTGCAGGTGGTTTGTAGCGGCCTGGAAATGGTTTCGCGAAGAAAATGATTCACTTCGTTTTATGTTGACTTACTTAGTGTATCGGTATACTGTTTGCGAGAACCTCGCCAGCAACATCCGCTTCCTTCAGTGTCTAGAATTTCAATTTTTTTGTTCAACTACCATCTGTCCTGCCTCTCTTCTTCGATATATTTCGAGCCGGCAATCGATTTCGCGCAAACGCTGTATTTATTTTGCCGTTATTCATCGAGAAAAGATTGTGACAAAAAATATAATAATAACTAAAAGAAATGAAGAAAGCGCAGCTCTAGCATATAAAATCCTACGCGAAAGTTCCAAATTTATGGTCTTGGAAGTATCGACCGAACGCTGGCAGCTGCGACCAGTCAGGAGCTATAGCCGTTGGCACGTCCGACTGCATGTTTCGCGTAGTCGAGGAAGTACGTGTTTGGCCTTCACTTTGCGCTTTATTTGTGCCAGAATATCTCTTCGCGAGCACGAGCAAGTTCTCATAAACAGCCATAGGTGTACACGCCATTCACGTTTTCTTTTCTCTTTTCCCTTCTTTTTTCTCAAAACACGAGAGGAAAAACCTTTCACGAACGCAAATGAATTGTTTATGCGTCTCGCTTTCAAACACAATATTATTAACTTTGGATACTTCTATATTCTTTGAGACGTAGTTTTCTGTGGCTCAGTTTCTAACTAGAGTTCTAAAAGAATGCCAAAGCTTTTCCTTAGCCACCCAATGCTTGAAATAGCGAAGTAGAAGATTCTCAGGAAAAAGTTGAATGCTTCTTGGATGTTCCCAGTGCTTAGCTAGTTCAGACAGGTTCTTTTTAGGTTACATTTAGGTTGTAGGTATAGGTCTATCTATAAATAATGCTAGGTTGCTCGTGCATGAATTCTGATCACAGATACGTTTGAAATTAAACAAAAAAGTAAAAAAAAACTTAACATGGGGGTAAAAAGTTCAAGATACTGAAACTTTCGCGGAAAAGAAGCTCTCACACCTCGCATAATTCAGCGGGCACGACATCGTAAGCGTATGCCTTCCATTGCTTCGCGATCTGCTCGCAGCCGCCTTTGTCTTATCCCTTTTCTTAGTGTCCTTCAACTGTACCTATAATCGGGTTCTTCGGCTTGCCGCCGTCGCTTCGCAACCATTTGTTGGGATTCTATTCATTGCCATATCAATTAGAGGGACACTACCGGCTGGTTTTTGCCACCGCTATGCCATCACCATCGCGGTCATGTCCTATGTATGTATGTATGTATGTATGTATGTATGTATGTATGTATGTATGTATGTATGTATGTATGTATGTATGTATGTATGTATGTATGTATGTATGTATGTATGTATGTATGTACGTACGTATGTATGTATGTATGTATGTATGTATGTATGTATGTATGTATGTATGTATGTATGTATGCATGCATGCATGCATGCATGCATGCATGCATGTATGCATGTATGTATGTATGTATGTATGTATGTATGTATGTATGTATGTATGTATGTATGTATGTATGTATGTATGTATGTATGTATGTATGTATGTATGTATGCATGCATGAGTGGCAGTTTTTTGCGTGCCTGTCATACGACTGAATCAGGTTTCGAAAAGTTGAGGACAAGTGTACGCCCACAAATCACATGTCCACGAAATAATTTTCGTAACTTTGTTCGATGTACAGCGCTGAGGGACAAACAAAAAAGCAGCCGCGGCGCGTGATAGTTAAAGTTTTGGCCAACCTTACGTACGTACGTGCGCATATGTAAAATTCACTAAAACATAATTCAAAAAGTTATTTTTCAAAGCGCGGATTCGAACGGGCGGCGCCTCGCTCCGCAGCGCACGACGTTAAATACTTCAGCCACGAAAGCGTACGTTCTTGTATATTCTTCGGAGTAATAAAGCTGAGCTGTTTATATACATCCTTCCCTGCTGGTGGTACCCTAATCTAGGGGGTGGGGGGAGGCATTTCAGAATGTTCTCTGCATTATTGGCAAAAGAGTGCGCAGGGCGCGCTTTTGAAATCAGCAGCCATTTGTTGCGATGCGCGCGCATGTCTATCAGGCAGACTTTGCCCTACAGTGCGTGGTGGCTCCACATGCGTGCTTATCATGATGAGGTTGGTTTGCACGTCTTGAGCTTTCACCACAAAGTTTGTGTTGAAGTTACAAAGCGAAGGAAGGTTGCTTCACTCACTGCAGACTTCTTCGCTCGCTGCAGACCCAGCACTGCTCAACTGGCACGCTGTTCGAACACCGCGAAGTCATAGGTGTGACAGACAGTTCTCAGTTTGCGCTCACCCTGTGTATGTCTGTGCGTAAGTCTCGTGCGTCTTTGTGTTTGGGCAGTGCCCTTTAGGTGTAGAGCTGTGAATGTTTTTAGTTCTCGCTTGACTTTCTTGTATTTTCGCACATCCTTTGTGCTTGAGAAGCCCGCTGTGCATGTCGAGCTGCTTGCTGTTCTTCACGTTATTTGGCAAAGTGTTGCGATCGCACTCATTGTTTCGCCCTTGGGAGGAAACTGTGACGTTGTAGTAAACGAGGCGTGTGCTGTCAGATTTGCCTAATTTCTATGACACATACACGTTTATGATGACTTCAGTTTTGTGATTAGCTGCACAAACTACGGATAGTTGAAGCGGCTTCACTGATGAAAAAAAACAAGCTTTCGGACGACTAGTACCGACATAAATAGGCAGTCCCAGCTCACCGTATTTTGCCTACCCCTCCACTCAAACAGTCAGTGGTTACGCCACTGTGCATGCGCCCAGTAACATAATAATGCTGCACGCACCATCGTTATAAATTTTATGCAGTGCTCTCCTCTTGCGCTGTTTTTATGCAATTTGGTATTTCCTTAGTTTTGTGACTCTCGTCTAATCAACTTAGGTAATAACAACATCCTTCTCATGTGTACAGTAACGCCTGCTCACGCGTAATTAAATGCTCATTCACAGCGGCAATATTTATGGACCAGAGGCGTGTGCAACACGTGGGAGAGACCATTTCACTGTGAGTTGAGAAAAAAATATACCGTGTGAGTCTTCGTGCCGGAAATGTCCGTGCAGATTTCCAACTACTCTCAACTAGAATTTCAAGGTAAAAAATCAAAAGGCGCAAAGCACAACAACAAATACGCGAGGCATTGGCGTTGAGCATTAATTGACACCATGATCTGAAAAGCTAAATAAACGCCAAGGGGCTCATCGGTCGACACCCCCCGACTGCTCACGTCGAGTTGTGGGCCAGACTCCGAATGAGTCCGAGTGACTAGTAGAGTGAGTGACTCCGAGTGAGTATGGTCTAGAAATTAGTGATTTTGAGTCTGAGTAAGTCCGACGGAGGAAAATTTCAGTTAGTCTGAATTTGACTGAGTCCTAAGTTCAAATATAGCGTGAGTTAGTGTCACAGAATGAGCGCTTAAAATGGGCGCGCCGCCAATTTCTTGCGATAACGCGCGGGAGAGACGCGGCGAGGTCAACGAAAAAAAAAAGAAAAGAGAAAACAAGCATCCAAGGCTCCTCGGGCGCGCGACGCTCTCCCCTCGGAAGCGTGGCTTCGCCGATGAACCTCCTCACCCCACAACGGCGGCCGAGCAAGCACTGGAAATTTCTAGAAGGAAAGGGGTGTGTTACGCCGGGTTGAGTCATCTGTCGGGGACGGCCCTCGTACCGTCTCGCGCCTCTCCCCAGCCTTCGCTGCGTATCGCGCCGACGAAATGACGAGAACTTTCTGGAATGTCGCGCGGAAGGTATTCAACCGAGCAGCGGAGTTGAGAGATCAGGAGAAGACGGAAGTTAGCGCCAGAGCGCGTAGGGATTCCGCCTTGTAGTCGGCGAAGGTTTTGTCCGTAGAGACAAAGCAGGAGAAGGAGATGATTTCCACCTGAGGGGTGACACTAGAGCTACCGGCGAGAGCGTGTATTTACCGCTATCGAGCGAAGACGCGTGGCAACAGCTGCGTGTGTGAAGCCGACGTGTTTCCGGCAAAGAAGTTTGAAGTTTGGAGAGTGGCCTATTGAAGACGTGAGGATTCCTGGAAGAGAAACTTCGGGGGCTGCGGATCGACAACAACGCGGGACTTTGAGTGATTCTCGGAAGAGTATCATCCAGACTTTTGTTCCAAGAACTTTGGACTGGATAGGTTTTCTATCTCTTTAGTCTTTAAGTGCCTTGGTTGTTCAATGCATGCGACTGCATTGTAGTGCGTATCGTTGTCTGTGTCCGTTGTTCGAGTGTGGCTGATTGTACTGTGTTGTACGTTGTTTGGTTGGTGACATATCGTACTCAACTATTGTGGAGTGTACATACTTGTGTATTGTTTTCGATCTGCCATTATTCAGAATATAATTTTGTTTGTTTATCAACTCTCGGCTCTGACTTGTTCTTTGGGCCACAGCCGGCATCCGCTGGCGCGCCAAAAAGGACCACTTCTAAATTGTCCACGCTTTCGTGGTGCGGTTCGGGGGGCCGATACTTCGGCCCTTGGAATTAGTCAAGCGATCGCCTCCCTAATTAACGGGACCTGTGTGACAAATAATCTGGCGTCCGCGACAGGACCTTTTGGTGCACAGTGTGTCCAAAGTAGTGAGAAAGAGCCTCGAGTTGTTGATAGTGCTATCGGAACGATTTTGTGTGTTGCTCTGTGTTCTCGTTAACGAGTGCAGTGGAGTGTTCCGATAGACTGATTTAGGCGGATACTTTTTGCACGCGGCAAGGTTTTATTTGCGAGACACAATGGATCTCGAAAAGTTAGTCGCTCTTGGTGAGAAGATGGGTCTTTCTGGCCCCGAGCTACGGAAGTGGGTCACCCAGAAGGAAAAAGAAGAAAAAGAGAGAGCCAAGGAAGAAAAAGCCGCTGAGTCGGAACGAGAGAGGTTGGCAGCTGAAAGGGCGAAGGAAGTAAGAGAGGTAAAGGAGCGACAGCTGAAAGAAGAAAGAGAGGAAAGGGAACGGCAGCGGCAGCATGAGATGGAACTCGAGCGGCTCCGGTTGCAACAACGAAGTGAAACTCCCGTCCAAGCTAGAGTTGAAAGCAGCGAACGGGAAGATCATGGCTTCCGCTTGAACCCAAGCAAGCTGCTTGTAGCGTTTGATGAAAGAAAGGACGACCTTGACGCGTACCTTCACTGATTCGAGACGATTGCGAGGAGCCAGAATTAGCCGGAACATCAATGGGCAACTGCTTTGAGTACTTGCTTGAGTGGTGAAGCGCTCAGTGTGTACGGTAGGCTGACGCCGACCGATGCAGCGAACTATGCAAAAGTGAAAACTGCTTTACTGAAGCGATTTAGGTTTACTGTGGAAGGATTCCGGGACAGATTTCGGACAGGAAAGCCAGCTGATGGTGAAACGGCTATGCAGTACGCCGCCCGACTTAGCCATTATTTCGACAGATGGATTGAACTTTCAGGGACAGCGCAGGAGTACGATGAACTTAGAGAGCTCCTAATTAGAGAACAATTTCTTACTAGTTGCCACCCAAGCCTGTAGCTGTACTTGAAAAAGAGGAAAGCTGAGTCACTTGAAGGCATGCTCAAATTGGCTGATCAATTCTTGGAAGCGCAAGGTGGAACTAATTTGGCCAGGGTCAAGAAGGAGTGTCCTGAAGATTCAAAGAAATCGGCTCCCGAAGAAAAGAAGCGTGCACCGGAGAGCATTCCGCGATGTTTTCTGTGTAACCGAGTGGGTCACCGTGCTAAAAACTGCCGAACTAACTTCACAAGCCCTACGGTTGTAAAATGTTTCAAGTGTGGTCAGACTGGGCACAAAGCAGACACATGTCGAAACGGAGCGAGTCAAACTCACCAGGTATCCTGTGTGCAAGCGGCACCAAAATCCGATAATAATGCCGTCACAGATGGATTCGTAGAGGTAAAAAATGGGGAAAAATTCCTATTGTGGGTGCTGTAATGTCAAAACAGCCAACCGGTGTTACTAAGGGAATGCCAACGCTGCCTGGAAAGGTTGCAGGCAAGAAGATTACGGTTCAAAGAGATACCGATAGCTCCACGGTTATCGTGCGGAGAAATTTGCTACGGGAAAGTGAGTTAACAGGCAAAACGAAACCAGTTTGCCTGATTGACCGTACGGTTCGGATGCTTCCCGAAGCAGAGATTGAGGTGGAAACCCCGTACTTCAGCGGGAAGGTTACCGCTCTATGTATGACGAGCCCCTTTTACGACCATGTCATTGGAAACATTGACGGGGCGCGAGGACCGAATGATCCGGAATTTTTGGGAGAAGACCCTAAGATAGAGCCCTCGCCAACCCAGCGACCGCGAGATACAGTGGAGGAACATCCCGTGATGGATCTCACTAGAGTCCAAGGTGAAGCCGCGGCGCAAGAGACAGCGAATGAGAAGACGATCGTGTTGATTAGTTCACGTGCTGGGCAGCTGGACGTACGTCGGCACGACCCCAACCGACCGACAGTGTAATGGTGACGGAGTCAGCCAGCCAGGTCCAATGCCGTGACATGAACAAGCTGGTAAATAAACAGACAGGACCCGTTGAACGTTATGACCCATTAACAGTGTCGGAAGCGACAACGATAGCTGAGACGCCGCCTCAGATATCGTCGTTGGAAAAGGCTTGCCGAAAAAGAACAAGGAAAAACAAGAAGAGATCGAGCGAGCACCGCAAGAAAGGACGCAAGCGCAGCTCGAAATTCACAGGATAGGTGCTGAGGTGGAATCAGAATGTGTTTGGCAGTGCTGAGTGCCATATGTTGTGTTAATGTTGTGTTATCCTGTGTCACAAGTGTCGAAGTGTCTGTGCTGTGATGCTGTGATGTGATGTATAGTGTTGTATAATTGTTGTAATGAGAGAACTTTGTACGTTTGTACTGTTTGGAATGTGTGATGAAGTGTTGTAGCCATGTACCTGTGGCTATATTTCATGTGTTGTGGAATTGAACTACAATGTGCGATTGTATTTAGTGATCTATTGCGAATGTGACGTGTCATGAGCAACGGACTATGTTACAGACTTTGAGTGTGTGGGAACTGTTCACGCTCGTTTGTGTGGTTTTGAATATTATGAGATAATATTTTTAAAGTTGGGGGCAGTGTCACAGAACGAGCGCTCAAAATGGGC
The DNA here is from genome assembly GCF_043290135.1 of Rhipicephalus microplus. NCBI lineage: Eukaryota > Metazoa > Arthropoda > Arachnida > Ixodida > Ixodidae > Rhipicephalus > Rhipicephalus microplus. The sequence goes on from NC_134708.1 coordinate 56,505,161, forward strand.
GCGCCGCCAACTTCTTGCGATAACGCGCGGAAGAGACACGGCGAGGTCCACGAAAAAAAGAGAAAAGAGAAAACAAGCATCCAAGGCTCCGCGGGCGCGCGACGCTCTCCCCTCGGAAGCGTGGCTTCGCCGATGAACTTCCTCACACCACAACGGCGGCCGAGCAAGCACTGAGAATTTCTAGAAGGAAAGGGGTGTGTTACGCCGGGTTTAGTCATCTGTCGGGGACGGCCCTCGTACCGTCTCGCGCCTCTCCCCAGCCTTCGCTGCGTATCGCGCCGACTAAATGACGAGAACTGTCTGGAATGTCGCGCGGAAGGTATTTAACCGAGCAGCGGAGATGAGAGATCAGGAGAAGACAAAAGTTAGCGCCAGAGCGCGTAGGGATTCCGCCGTGTAGTTGGCGGAGGTTTTGTCCCTAGAGACAAAGCAGGAGAAGGAGGTGACTTCCACCTGAGGGGTGACAACTCGAGCTACCGGCAAGAGCGTGTGTTTACTGCTATCGAGCGAAGACGCGTGGCAACAGCTGCGTGTGTGAAGCCGACGTGTTTCCGGCAAAGAAGTTTGAAGTTTGGAGAGTGGCCTATTGAAGACGTGAGGTTTCCTGGAAGAGAAACTTCGGGGGCTGCGGATCGACAACAACGCGGGACTTTGAGTCAGTGATTCTCGGAATAGTATCATCCAGACTTTTGTTCCAAGAACTTTGGACTGGATAGGTTTTCTATCTCTTTAGTCTTTAAGTGCCTTGGTTGTTCAATGCATGCGACTGCATTGTAGTGCGTATTGTTGTCTGTGTCTGTTGTTCGAGTGGGGCTGATTGTTCTGTGTAGTACGTTGTTTGGTTGGTGACATATCGTACTCAACTATTGTGGAGTGTACATACTTGTGTATTGTTTTCGATCTGCCATTATTGAGAATATAATTTTGTTTGTTTATCAAATAGCGGCTCTGACTTGTTCTTTGGGCCACAGCCGGCGTCCGCTGGCGCGTCAGAAAGGACCACTTCTAAATTGTCCACGCTTTCGTGGTGCAATTCGGGGGGCCGATACTTTGGCCCTTGGAATTAGCCCGGCGATCGCCTCCCTAATTAACGGGACCTGTGTGACAGTGAGCCCAACATTTTTTTGCCGACCTATAATTATCTGTGATAGCCAACCAGGTGTCTTGTTAACTTTCCTGCCTTGCACGCCGTGGTGTTACTAGTGTAATCATACTAAATACTGACTGTATAAGGTCGCGGGTTTGATGCCGTCCACGACAAATGCATGGAGCTAAAACGCTAGAGGCTTATACTATTCTATGTCAGCGCATGTTAAAAATGTCGGTGTCTGATTCGGGGAGCTACCACCTAACCTTGACTTTCAGTATCATATCGTGATTATGGCAAGTAAAATCGCAGGTAACATGATTAAGACGATGACCTCAAATGCCTCATCAAACCCGAAATTAGACCTTCGGCATCCCGCGTCCGTGGCATCCGAGACGATTGATGAAAAAAAATTATCGTCATTAGAAGACGTCATAATATGACATTGCTATGACATCACTAACCGCCAAATTGGTGAACTCATTCTGACGGCATCATCACAGCGCAGTAGTGTCACGCATGAAGTAAGGAAAAGAAAGAAGAGGGCGTGACATCCTGCCGCCAGTCTTTGCAAGCCATCCCGTTTTGAAGCAAGCAGTGCCGACCCAACACGTGACCTTTTGCATCGAGATTATGCAAGCAACGAGATTTGCCGAGATTTCAGTGTGTGGCACCCGATATAGTTTTAATCCGAATAGCGCTTGTTCGGCGCAGGCCAGCCGGCTCACGCAGGGTGGTTCAAAAAACGAAACATTACCGAGAGGGCTAAAACCCACCGCACGGTCTGAAACTTTGGTCACTAAAGCATAAAGTTTTCACTCCTCTCTGTCACGCGAACGTCTTTTTCCGACTCATTTCTTCCAAATCCCAGTGCTGAGTGGACCCGCCTTCCCTCCTCAATCTCCTGCATTGAAGACGTATGATCATTCAAAACTGCACTGACAGATTATGTTATGCGCCATAAATAACTTTTTGTTGTTTAACATGTACTCCCACTGACTTGTATTTTTATGTTCTACTTTTACTGCATTTACTGCAGGAATGACAGATACTAATACGCAAGAAGCCAATCAATGAGCTAGCACTGAGAGGGAAAGTACAGGAATTCAGAGTCTCGCTTCAGAACAGGTACTCGGCTCTTAGTGAGGAAACCAACCTTAGCATAGATACAATGAATAATAATCTGACGAGTATCATTATGGAGTGTGCAGTGGAAGTTGGAGGCAGGGTAGTTAGACAGGACACTGGCAAGCTTTCCCAGGAAACGAAGAATCTCATTAAAAGCGCCAAATCATGAAAGCCTCAAGTACAACAGACAAAATAGAACTGACAGAGCTTTCGAAGTTGATGAATAGGCGTAAGGTATCCGATGTAAGAACGTATAACATGGAGAGAATTGAACACGCTCTGAAAAACGGAGGAAGCGTCAAAGCAGTGAAGAGGAAACTTGGGATAGGCAAAACTCGGATGTATGCACTAAGGGACAAAGAGGGCAAAATAACTACCAATATGGATAGGATAGTTGAAATAGCGGAGGAGTTTTACAGAGATCTGTACAGTAGCAGGGACAACCACGACTTTAACACTATAAGAACTAGCAGTAACCCAGATGACACCCCACCAGTAATGATAGAAGAAGTCAGGAGAGCTTTGGAGAGCATGCAAAGAGGCAAAACTGCTGGTGAGGATCGGGTAACATCAGATCTGCTGAAAGATGGAGAACAGATTGTGTTAGAAAAACTAGCCACCCTGTTTACGAGGTGTCTCCTGACGGGAAGAGTACCAGAGTCTTCGAAGAACGCTAACATCATCTTAATACATAAGAAAGGAGATGACAAGGACTTGAAGAATTACAGGCCAATTAGCTTGCTCTCTGTAGTATACAAGCTATTTACAAAGGTAATTGCTAACAGAGTAAAGAAAACATTAGAATTCAATCAACCAAAGGAACAAGCAGGATTTCGAACACGCTACTCAACAATCGACCACATTCATATTATCAATCAGGTAATAGAGAAGTGCTCAGAATATAACCAACCACTATACATAGCCTTCATAGATTACGAGAAGGCGTTTGATTCAGTAGAAATATCAGCCGTCATACAGACACTGCGGAATCAGGGCGTAGATGAAGTATATATAAACATCCTGGAAGAAATCTACAGGGGATCAACTGCTACCATAGTGCTTCATAAAGAAAGCAACAGAATACCAATCAAGAAGTTTGTAAGGCAGGGGGACACAATCTCCCCAATGCTATTTACCGCGTGCTTACAGCACGTTTTCAGAAGCCTAGGATGAGAACAGCTAGGGATAAGAGTTAATGAAGAGTACCTTAGTAACCTGCGCTTCGCCGATGACATTACATTGCTGAGTAACTCAGGGGACGAATTGCAACTCATGATTACGGAGTTAGACAAGGAGAGCAGAAAGGTGGGTCTTAAAATGAATCTGCAGAAAACGAAAGTAATGTACAACAACCTCGGAAAAGAGCAGGGCTTCGAGAGAGGTAATAATGCACTTCAATTTGTAAAAGACTATGTCTATTTAGACCAGGTCATAACCGCGGAGCCTAACCACGAGATTGAAGTAACTAGAAGAATAAGAATGGGGTGGAGCACATTTGGCAAGCACTCTCAAATTACGACAGGTAAATTGCCACTATCCCTCAAGAGAAAGGTATATAACAGCTGTATCTTGCTAGTACTTAGATACGGAGCAGAAGCCTGGAGACTTACAAAGAGGGTTCAGCTTAAATTGAGGACGACTCAGCGAGCAATTAAAAGAAAAATGGTAGGTGTAAACTTAAAAGACAAGAAGAGAGCAGAGCGGATTAGGGAACAAACGGGGGTTAAGGATATCATAGCTGAAATCAAGAAGAAGAAATGGACATGGGCTGGGCATGTAGTGCGTAGACAGGATAACCGCTGGTCGTTAAGGGTAACTAACTGGATTCCCAGAGAAGGCAAGTGGGTTAGGGGGAGACAGAAGGTTAGGTGGGCAGATGAGATTAAGAAGTTTGCGGGTATAACTTGGCAGCAGCAAGCACAGGACCGGATTAACTGGCGGAACATGGGAGAGGCCTTTGTCCTGCAGTGGACGTAGTCAGGCTGATGATGATGATGATACTGCATTTTTGAAGTATTACCCACCCCCTCTTTAACACCTTTATGTGCCCTGAGGGTAATCGAAATAAATAAATAAATGGAAATAAAAATAGTTGAACCGACACGATGGGCTTCACGTAGCTTCACTCGTGTGACGTAATGCTTTCGCCTTTCTGTTTCCTTTCCCCGTGTTGTCACGGGACGCGACGTCTCATCATGACGACATTACATCTCGTCGACACTTGGTAAAAGGTGTGCCAATGAAAGAGATATAATGCGAAACCATGTGTGGTGCCTCACACCCTGAAGGCTGAGTAAAACCACTTTTTAACGAATTTGCGCGAAACACGCGGGGACAAGAAGAAGAAACGCAAAGACGAGCGTTAACCAGATTATGGGCAGAAGGCTTTCGAAGAACGGCCGAACAGTATCTATATACGTCGGCTGAAAGGAAAAAGAAGATGGCTTTTGGCTTTCAGTCGTTTTGAGTAAATTCATAAGGTACCATACGAGTATGGAACCTCCAGGCCTTCCTGCCTCCTCTTTTTTTGTTGTTTTGATCTCGAAAAATAATACTTTATCACTTTATTGACTCTTGCTTTCAGGAAAACTGAATACTAGTTTTCTTTGTTATTTCTCATTCGCGCGTCAGCGCAGAGCACGTAAAGCTTCCCCAAGAAGAAGAAGAAGGACAAAAAGAGGAAAAAGACTGACGACGCACCAATGGGTAAGCTAGCATTTTCTTGCTAAATTGCTGTCTCAAAATGTTTCTTATTTTTTTTTCTGCAAACACGATATCGGTATTTCAAATCAAAATTAAGTTACAAAAAAAAATGTAGGAATGACACAATGCTGAAAGTTTAGGACAAATTCACCTTAAAATCGGCCAATCCCCTTCTTTGGGTACGAGCCATTTCTACAGGGAAACAACAACAACAAGCTAGCATTCTTAGAACTCTTGATTTCCAAAACCAATGCATTATTAAATTCATGGTTATCCTCTGGTGTCGTTCGCGCCATTTCACTGACGAGCCCGCCATCCGCTGTCCCTCTTCAGGCTGCCTAGTTACATACTTCACCCACTTCTCTCCCATATAGTACATTCGAAACCAAGCCACCAGACTAATGACTTTCAGTTCATATCGCTCTTGTGCATCATCATTACTTCGTAACTTCGAGAGACTTTTTACTGTTAGTATATTTAAATATCACCTCATTATCATGCTGTTCAAGTCATTGCACCATCTTGTCCCATCAAGTGTCTTTTATCCTAATGCTTTGTCGAACTTTACCCGTACTGGGTTCACTTCAAATGGAAATATTTTACTACCTACTATCCGCTTTGATTTTTGTCGCCACACTGCATATTTCTCAGCATTATCATTATGGAGTTCATTGCCATCTCACATCAAACAATGCTTGACGATTGGCTTATTTAAAAAACAATGGTATTCGTATTTGATAAACTACTAGATGTTTTTATCCTGTTATATAGTTTATTGCACTCTTCTTTTTACTTGTTTCTTAGTTAGTGTTGATTTTCTCAATTTACTCGTCTCTCTGTTTTCACTGTTACTGCTAATTGATAAAATTTTGTTATCCCATTTGGAACAGGAGGTCCCCCGGCAGCCTTGTGCTTTCAGACCTCCTCCTGTATATATACTTTGTATGTTGTTCCTTTTTCTGTAGTAATACCTGAAAAATAAGCTTGAAACTTGAAACTTGAATTTGAGAGACGCCTTGGTGGAGGGCTTCGGAAATTTTTACCATCTGGTGCTCTTTAACATTGCACTCAAATCCTAAGCACGGACGGGCGGATGTACGCACGGGCGGTCACACAGACGGACGCAGAGATGGACCGAAGCAAAAACAAATGAACGGACGGATGCTTCACCCCACTTTCTATCATTCACCCCGTGGATATGCTGCCAATTTTTTCGTGCCAGAGTAAGTGAGAACATTTTCTCGCGTTCTGGTAAAAGTGAGGCGCTTAAAGTTGGCGGCTAACTCCTATGATGTTGTGTGTAGCTTAGATGAAAAAAGTTCTAGTTTAGAAAAAGTTTATTTACAGCATGTACAGAACACAAAGGCTTCATACCATTCCAGTAACAGGGCACATATACATCAGCACATCTATATTTCACGACTAACATCACTACGTTACAGTGAAGACATTTGCTCTAATATACATGATTATGTTGGCATACATGTACACAAATATTCAATGTGATATCACGATACAAGGGTATAACGATACAATAGATCCAAATGAAACACAATTTGTAACAAATGAAATCATATATAACAACTCAACGGGCGCTGCTTAGCACCAAGTCGGTCGAAAAATGAGTTGTATCCTTTCGTGTTCCACCTTCACGAAAGGGCACGACCAATGCCGCAGAAACTCTTGCTCCCCGAGGAAGAAAAGCTCTTCGGAGAGGAACGCGAGGATCTCTCGTCTCATTCTCCCCAGTATCGGCCACAAGGCACGCCGGCGGCAATTGGCAGCTACGGCCTCACATCGGTTTCTCCACAGGCTGAACAGCCCCGCAACTATTAAGAGAGCGGAAAAGCGGCTACGCGGAAATCGGCCGTTGGACACGAAAGTTCGCACACCCTGTCCCCGAAAACCAGTATTAACCGCACGCCAAAAAAGGCGGGAAACCACACATTCAAACGTCGCATGTCGATTGGTCTCTACCATGACGCAGTTGGGGCAAGTGGAAGTGCGAACTACCTGCCATCGCTGCAACCGATTCCGCGTGGGGAGCAAGCCCCAGCCCAACCTCCAGACAAAGTCTCTGAGGTGCCCTGGCAACACTGCGGCAGTTATTGGTTTCCAAGCGCGGTTCAATACAGATTGACGATGCTGTGGCACCAAGGGCCGTAGAAGGGCGGCCATTGTGTCCACCACTTTAGAATCGGCCACCTCTATCTCTGGGCACGTAGCTTCCAAACGTCGGTGAAATGCCAGAAGGGCTCGATACAAAGATGGTAATTCAGTTGATTGGGGACCTTTGTTTATTTGGCTATCCGGCAAGAAGACACGTAGTGATGGCCCCAGATGGTAGCGAGCCAGTGTCTGAGCGGGCATGTCATCATTGCTTAATATTCGCAATAGAGTGCGGAGGCACAATGTAGAAGCCGCGACGGAAACGTCAGGGAATGCAAAACCGCCTTGATCTCGCGGCTGAGCTAACGCTGGACGCGATAACAATTCTGTGCCACCAGACCAAAAAAATGAACTGATGCAGCTTTGCACTTTCCTGCAGACGTGGAGCGGTGGTTTAACAGAATGGCAAAGGTACCAAAATTTTCCTAGGTACACCGTTTGAGTTAAGTATCGGCGTTCCAAGAGAGGGAATTCGAAGTGCCTGGCTGCTTTGATATCATTTAGAAGAGTTTGTACAACGGATGACCAGATGCTATCCTGTATACCAAATACAGTGAAAGTAACTCCGAGTATTGAAATATCAGGAGACCACTGTAAAGGCGACGTGATGTTGATACGACCGCTGGGGTTGCCAATGAAAAAATACTGGCTTTTAGAAAAGTTTAACTTTGCACCGGAGATAATACCAAAATCATGAAACGTATCAAGAGCATGCTGCAGCGACTGTTCATTATGTACATATAGAGTGATATCATCTGCATATGCAGCGACCTTTACTTGAGTGTTACCGGGTAGAGGTAAGCCACGAATCTGCGGGTGATGTTCAATGGCCCTTAAGAAGGGCTCTAATGCAAGGATAAACAACACTGGGGAGAGGGGACACCCTTGACGGACCCCACGCGTGACTCTAAATGCGTGACTCTCACGGGAATCTAAGTAAAGGGTACTTTCTAAATTAGTGTACATCGCGTTGATAAGGTCAATGAACTTATCCGGGAATCCATATGCATGTAAAACATTTAGTATGTAGCCATGTTCTATGAAATCAAAAGCTTTCTCTTGATCTAATGAAACCAACAGTCCTTGCGCACATCGGCTAATGGTGTATTGAATGATGTCACGCGTTAACCACGTATGGGTGTGTATTTCTCGGCCCGGAACAGAACAGACCTGGTGGGGAGCGATTAATGTTGCAAGAAATGGACTGATTCGGCGCACCAAAATGTTAGCCAAGAGCTTGTAATCTACATTGAGCAGGGTAATAGGGCGCCAATCTTCTGGCCGCGTGGACATTGGGTCTTTCTTGGGAACTAGTGTTATACGGCCTTTGTGGAAAGAAGTTGGAAGTGTAATATCTTGGAAACACTTGCGAATGACACGTGACATAGTTGGACCAATGATAGGCCAGAACTGTACATAAAACTCTGCAGGAAGTCCGTCAGGCCCTGGGGCCGATCCCTTTTTCATTGCGTCTAATGCGCCTTTGATTTCGTCATCGGATGGCGGTGATAGCAGGATGTCATTTGACATGTTGGAATCATGAGGTAAATCTGTTAGCAGAGGGTGCGAAGAAACGGATCCTGGGTAACGGACATTAGCACCAGATTTAGCCATTGACTCAAAGTGTTGAGTGAATTCCTGAAAGTCGCGCGTACCCGCAGCAGCTGGGGTGATGGAGTTCAGCGAGTGGGCAGGCGAGCCTGGTGGACAAAGCAGAGCTCTGCGTGCATACCTTAGCACCTCAGGGTGCGCACAGGGTGCACGTCTACAGCGCCAAGCTGCAGCCGAGAGTGAAGAAGCGCGCATAATACGCTGGTACCGTTCAACGAGCTCCTCTTGCCATGCCCGCATTACAGTGGAAGGACTGGGATCTCGATTGGCAACGCGTATTTTCTGGATTAACAATGACGCATCTTTCGACATGCGGGTGCAAAGTCCTCTGCCCGACGCACTGCAATGATGCCGCCACTGTTCTTTGAGGCGATCCCAATCAGCTACATCGGCCCCAATGAGCGATGCGCGTAACGCTCGGGATAATTTCTCCGTAGCCCGAGAGTCCTGGAGGACGCGGCAATCGAGACGCCATGGTCTGTGAACCGCTGGCGTCCCCGCTGGCAGGCGGAGAGAGAACATAACCGGCCGATGGTCGCTAATGTATACTGGTGTCAGTGGCACTGACATTACCCCGGTGTCGTGAACGTAGGTAATGAGACTGGGGGATGCATACACGCGATCAATTCGGCTGCTCGACGCTGCTCGACGCCAAGTATAGGCATAATTACTGCCATGCACACTTTGATGAATGTCACTCAATGCCAATTGCTGCACCAGACGTTCGAGTTCTCTGGCATTCCAGTTTGACCGGCCGCGACCCGGACCTCGAAAGTCTGCGTGTGAGTCTAAGACACAATTGAAATCCCCTAAAAGTACCACACGTCAGGAATTTAAAACAAACGCATCAAAATATTGGAAGAACGCGTTTGAGTTCTTGCGTGTCGCTGGGGCATACACGGCAACAAATCTTATTCTTAAGGAGAAAAAGGTGCAGTCGAACGCCAGCACGCGTCCGAAGGCATCGAAGGAAACATGATGGTCACGTAAAAGACCTCGGTTAAAAATAACGACTCCGACGCCAGTCGAATGCGTGCTGGCGTACGAAAAGAAACAATCAAAATTGAACGCGCGCTTGAAAGCGAGTACATCAGAAAGCTTGAAAAAATTTGTTTTTTGCACGAACAGCAAATCACAGTGCACTGAACGTGCAAAAGCCAATACCTCAGCCTGTTTTTGTGGATTTCGGAAACCTTGAACGTTAAAAGTAATAAATTTTAGAGTAAGAGCCATGGGGAAAATGAAAGCATAGTATAGGATCACGCAAATGCAAGGGTACCTTTATCAGGTGCGGGAGCCAATGCCCCGCAAGTGGCTGAGTCATTTTTTCCGGCCAGGCGATCCACCGGAGGCTCGGGGCTTCCGGGATCGCGTCGAAGTCCGCAGGGGACTTCTGTCTCTGGTGGGGGCTTCTAAGTCACGAGTAGTTATCCGGTGGCGTTTGGCGTCCGGGTTTTTGAGCGAGGATGGTACAAAGACGTCTCCACAGTCCTGGCTTATGTCACTGGGGCTGGTGTCTTCATCAGTTTCTAGGGGCGCCTCACTCGCGGTGCTGTTGGAGTTCTCGTAGATGCAGGCGTCGTCGTCTTGAGATGTAGACTCCTCGATGACACCTGAACTTGTTGTCGACAGAGCAGCAACGCGAGGAGCCTCAGATGCAATATTCCCATCCGAGACGCCGTCCTCACGAGGTGCTTCATCTGACAAGGGCTTGGCCTGCGATTCCTCAGAAATGGCCACGGGACGCGGGGAATGCAAGTTTTCAGTACCTGGAGGGATTACCAGGCCCGGAATCGTTGGAAACGCAGTGGGCGTCTGATGCAGCGTTGCGATTGGCACACCTTGGTCGTGGTCGGTTACCACGGCTCGCGTTGACGAATCGTCGCACTTGTTCTTAGATGGCGTTCCTGGTTGAAGTGGGGGGAAATCCTTGGATGCCGCCTCGGAATACGATGGCCTGATGGTGCAGGCCATGGTGGCATGCGGGTCCCCACAACGGCGACACGGCAGCGAGCAGCCTTTCCCGTCGTGGCCATAAACGCCGCACCTTCCACAAAACGGAGCTGTGCAGTTCATGCGGAAGTGCCCACTGTCTCCACATCGACGACACACTCGCTGGATGCCTTTATAGTCACAGGTTTCTCGATGGCCCGCGACCTTGAGGTAGTTGGGCACCGGTGACGAAGCCTTCATTTCCATGCGGACGTATCGCGTCCCAGTGGTCACGGTTGGGCGCGATCCCATGAGTCCTCTGGTGATGTGCAGCACTTTCCCGTAGGGAGAGAGTGCTTGTGCGAGGAATTCGCTGGGCACGCGGCACGGCAGGAACAGGACGGTCACTTGGGTCACTTGGGGTCCCAGGGGTACGATGGCGACGCGCTCTCCTCGGATGATGAGGTGCGACGCGTCTACGATTTGGGCCAGTGCGGCCTCACTGTTGACGGTAACTTGGTAGTTCCGGCCTCCAAAGTGCTGAACGCAGTATACTTCTTCGATTCCTACTATTGAAGACGTCGCGTCAACGACGTCTTCGGGACTGGTCCCCTCGGGGACGACTACGTCGAAGGCTAGCGCCTTCTTCGGGGGGCTGGCTTGCCATGACGGGCGTCCGCCAGCCCAGAGACGCCGTGAGACTTTTTAGGGGCGAATACGTTTTAGGGGCGAAGCTTTTTATAGCGGCATCCGTTCATCCCTCGTAGTCGTAGTCGTGGTGTGTAAACAGTGTTACGTTTTGACCTGCAAGGTGGTGCCGGTGGTAGAATTTTCCTGTGCGTTGTTGAACAATAAAAAATTCGTAGCGTGCACGTTATCTAAAAGCCGAATTCTCCTGTCTCTCATTCCCCATTAGCAGCCATTGGCATGTACATTGAGCACTATCTGACAAGAAAGGGTTGCTAAGTTATACTCGCCGGGCGTAACCTCTTTGGTTTTATAAAGGTTTAGCGAGCGTTGGGCCACAGTGGCATGAATACATTGAACTAGTATATACCATGAAGTCAAGGTGGTTAAAGGTGGGAAGTAGACACGAAGCGCAAGCCGCAAAAAGTGTGCGTGTGCCACCTCTCGTTTAATGCTTGAAAAGTCCGCTGGATGGCGGTGCTTCTATGTCGGGAATATATAATGAAAATATGCGAGATGCTGGTACTTGGAGTGTTGAATAGATGGACGAACTGACACACAGACAGATGCATGGACGGACTCACGGGTGGCTGCACCGACGGATGGATGCATGGACGGACGCAGGGACGGATGCGTAGACGAACGCAGGGACGGACGCACTTATGGACGTGCGCACGCACGAACAGACGCACGCACGGACGGGTGAACGTACGCACGGACGGTCACACAGACGGACGCATGGACAGACGGAACCAAGAACGAATAAACGAACAGATGCTTCGCGCCACTCTCCATCATTCACTCCGTGGATATGCTGCCATTTTTTTATGGGGCTGGGTGGGTAGTGGGGAAATGCACAAGTATGCCGACGAAAACCCCCATCGACAAAGGCACATTGTGTACTTTTATATTCTGCCTATTTTGTTTGCAATCTGAAACGTCACCCACAAAGTCACCTTGTTTTCTTTTTTTTGTCGTTTGTACAATCATTACTGGAAATGAATAAATGCTTTGTGCTGTCTTAAATCGAAGTTTTTCTTGTTTTATTCCTCACTTGTCCTTTTGTTTGCAATAGACACTGCTGTCCCAGTTTCTAAGTGACTGGATATGTCTCAGACGCTGTACTCTTACCAGACTGAAAAGTTTGACGTGATGCCTTATCTAGTTTATCGTAAATGGAGTCACAAAGCCATTCAGGCTATGACAGCTGCCGTAGGGGCCATTTCCAGATACTTGCCATTTCCTTGCTTTTTCTTATTTGCACTGGAATCCCTTATGTTTTTGAGCCTCGATAACATTTAACCTATAGCGAAGTACGACTGCCCCGAACGGGAGATTAGACTGCCTTTCGGATACACTGTCAAGCAATAATCACTGCACCACCACGGCAAACGATGTGGTCTTGTCGAATAAGCCGAGTTCTACAAGAAGTAGGTTGAAAGTCAAATGTGTTTGGAAAAAGCATTTCACGATTTTGAGTACCAGGTACAGCAGTGCACGAAGACATCCCGAAAGGTCATAAAATAGTTCACAGTGCTTAAAACAAATTATAATCGTGAGGGCACTTTACGTACCCTACTGCGGGACAGCAGTATGCTGAAAATTGAGTTGAGCATTGGCCACGTACAACCCTTCAACAAACTGTGCGTGTTTAGAAAACAAATAGTGTTCAAAGTTCTTGAGTACTTCGTACTCAACTATGGGAGTATAAAAAGCCGTCCCGATTATGCAAATGTTTAGTTTGAGAAGGTGTGCTTAAAAAAAACTTAGCAGTTTAGAGAACTTAGGGCTCTGTTATGGAAGACAAGCCGTACTAAACAGTTATTAACGGCGTGTGTTTACGAAAAGTTATCGAATTAAAGTACTCGGTTGTCTACTATGGGAGAGCAAAAAGCCGTCCCGTGGGCCTCACTTTTCCTGAGCCTGTGTTAACAAATGTAGCCCTGTGACAACAAAAATGTCACCACATTAGCATATCTACCTGTTGACACACGGTTGTCGGCGCATGGTGCAAACATCACCTCTGTTAGTGACAATTTAGGGTACTGTGTTCAGAAAAAACTTTTAACAATTTAGAGCACTTGGCATTCAGCTATGCGAGAGCAGTAAACCGTCCCTAACCTTCAACTAGGAAACATCGGCCTGACTGTATTAGAGTACTGGTAGGGGGAGGAGTGGACAACGAATAAAGACGGCAATAATTAACCCACACATGTATTGGACGAAAGAGCAGATTGGTCAGTTGTGCCTACCCATCAATTTGTCCTAGTACAACACGTGCGTTTGGTAGCGATTGTAATGGACTTCGACGTGAAAGTAATTGCGCAATTATGACAGCTAGATTGTTTTTTTCAAGCCACCGATCCTTTACTATAGTTTTGTGTCATGATGAATGAAAAAAGAAAAATGACCGATTCAACCCACAGTGGGAATCGATGATATGCGAAGCACGAATGAGAAATGTTTATATGTCACTTTGAAATCAGCACAAAATTACGAAATGGAAGTAAATGATGCCGTATACATGACTTCCGTGTCATGATTGTCATGTTTGGATGTGTCGTTACCTTCGTCATCTAACCACGTCCCGTGATACGAAATTTAATATATGTGGAGCTAGCGAAATGGCCGCGAGCATGCTATGAGCGTGGTATGTTGTCATGTTCTCACATGATACGCGTGTAAGGATTATCATGTTTGCACCAGTCATATATTTCGTCATCAATTGACGCCACGTAACACCAAATGTGTTATGTGTGGAGCTAGCAAAACGGCCGTGAGCGCATCATGAAGGGCCCGATAAACTCCAATGTAGCGTTGACGTGCGTTCACGCTAGGCACAACGACGCTACGTTAGCAAAACGCGAGCACTCTTTAGTCTGACGCCAGGCGTGACCGGCGCGACCAAAGTCCGTCCGCCCGGCGTGACGGCAATCGGCGTGAAATGCAACATGCTGCATTTCGCGCTGATGAGTTGCCCAGACAACACTGCGTCTCCCTGTTTTCGTCGAGGAGACACGCCGGACGCACAGAAACGCGCATGCGTCAAAGACGCAGCGTGGCGTGCGCCTGCGAGCATATGGCAGGACCGGTGCCTGGCATGACAACGCCAGCGTGACGCGATTAAATGAACACCGCCGAGCACGTGCACCGCGTCACGTCGAAATATATTGGAACCTTGAGAGTGGCACATTGTCATGTTCTCACATGACACGCATCTTATGATTGTCATGCTTGCACCAGTCACATACCTCCATCATCCGTTCGCGTCACGTAATACCGAGTTTGGTAGATGTGAAGCGAGCCAAACGGCCGCGAGCGCATCATGACCGTAGCATGTAGTCAGGTTGTTACATGACGCGCATATCAAGTTTATCATGTTTGCACCAGCATTATACTGGTGCAAACCAGTATGATACTGGTATGAACCAGTACAGGATACAATCAGCAGATGATTGTATCCTGTACAAGCGAATAGACAGCTACCAGGATCATTTAAAACTAAATGATTCGCTAAAAGGACGAAACCTGGTGCCAAGAGTGGCAAATGGAAATAACTACAGAGAAAACTGTCACCATGTCAATTACAAAGAAAAAATGACGGCAAATTTTTTGTATTCGCTGGGAAATGTCCCACTTCGCAACGTCGCTGCCTGCAAATGTCTGGGCATCTTGGTATCGTCCGACTTGAATTGGGCTGAGCATGTCGAACATATTACAAAGAAGGCTCTCGGCAGGTTATTTTTTCTTAAGCGAACCCTTCGTCAATCGACATCCCAAACAAAACTGTTTGCGTATACCATGCTTATCCGCCCAATCCTCGAATATGCGAGCGTGGCCTGGTACCCCTTCACGAACAAACATGTAGCCATGCTTGAAGGAATACAGCGTAAAGCAGTCCGTTTTATCTATAACCGTTATAGGTGTACCGACTCACCTACTGCTCTTTTGATAAGAGCGGATCTGCCCACCCAGGCGAGCCGCGCCAAGCTTCATAGTCTGAGATTCTTTGTATGTGGTGCTACACAACTCTTTGGAAATGAATCCGGCTAATTATGTTAACAGTAAGCGCCAAACACGAAATGAGCATTGTCGCACACTTGATGAGTATCCCTTCGAGAACAATGTTTTTGGCCACTCTTTTTCCACGAGCCATACGCGCTTGGAATGCCCTGCATCCCACCGTGTTGACACAGCCGACAGTTGATAAATTTGTTAATCGAGCGAGTGAATGTGTGCTAACTTTTATTTAGCCGTGATATCCCGATTTGATGATATCGCAGGTTTTAGCTTTGTCTGTACAATTACGTTTTGTATTTGTTTTTGCTTGCCCCAGCAATTCATCTGATGTTTATATTCATGAAGACTCTTCGCCTATAACTACGATGAATTTTACACTATGTTCGAGATATTTGCTAGAAATTTCAAGTGCTTGCAGCATGTATTTTTAGTCTGTGTATTGCTTGTTTTTACAATGTACAATGTGACACCACTCCTGTAATAATCCAATCATGGGATTGACAATATTCTGAATAAAAAAATAAAAATAAATACCATCATCATTCGTTCACGTCCCGTAAAACCAAATATGGTATAACTGAAGCTAGCGAAACGCCCGCCAGCGCATTATGAGCGTGGCATGTAGTCATATTACATGACACGAATATTATGATTATCATGATTGCACCAATCACATGTCTTTGTTATTCATTCACGTACCATAATACCAAACTTGGTATATGTGACGCTAGGGAAACGGCCGCGAGTGCATCATGAGCACGCATGTAGTCATAATGTTACATGACACGCATGTCACGACTTTCTTGTTAGGGTCGGTCACTTGTTTTCGGCATGCAATCATGTCATACCGTTCCAGTTTTGCAACATGCCATGTGAACAAAACAACTGCAAGAGCTGCAGGTCCATGAAACGTAAATAATAACATTCATGACATACATGTCATGATTTTCCTGTTATGCCAAGTCAAATATGCTCGTCATACAGTCGCGTTATGCCATACCAAGTATTGTAACGATACCATTATCGAAACGACCAGGAGAGCTAAAAGTTGTAGGTGGCTAGATAGATACGCTCTAAGTCGCCGAAGGTCGCTAGGAAATGCTTCGCATTTAAAAGTCGCCTTCTGCAGGCCTAGTTAGGGGGCATGGCTCAGTGTCGGTTATGCTTCCTCTTAGAGGCGCGCTTGTAGTATACGCCATGGAACGCCCTACCTCACCAGCCTGCTGACATCGCTGCAACTTCAAGACCCTTAAGCACCTTCTTTATGCATGCCCAGTGCTTACGCAGGAACACTCAAGGCCCACAATTGCCCACACACGACAAGGAAGGCTGTTTCAGACGACCACCGAAGAACTGCCGTTTCCAAATAATCCCAAATTCCGGCCTTCCCTGAGCCTTTTGGAGTTTGTGGAGTCGACCGGTAGTATCACTTTCCGTTGAGCATCCTGGATTTACTGGTATTTCTTAACTATAGGGCTTGATCATGAATGAGCGTGATCGTGGCTGTTTCTCTTTTTCGGATATCTTGTTTATTTCCCACTTCCCGTTTCTCTCATGCTGCACCGTGATGCCTATTTGACTGCAAGAATAGACGCCATTTGCTCAACTGACGACTACTACTACGCTTGCACTTGTCGTAATTATGCCTTCCCCGTAAACATCATGCCCCGATTACATTTCCTTGAAGTGGCTCAGTGGATGACTCCCAGCGTTTCATTTATCTGTCTTGTTAATTTTATTTGCCTAACTTGTACAGACACCACTGCGATGAACAGACAACATTGCGGTGGTTAGAGATAGTAATGTTGATCACTGTGAAACAGAGTACACTGCACAGCATATGAGTAAGCACAATAGTACGCATCACCGTAATTTCTAAGGGGTTTATTACACACAATGTGGGCTTGCAGATTGGCTTCCTGTAAACGCGCCTTTGTGTAGTAGTCACTCTGGGGCTAAACTGACCACCCCGGGGTCGCAGGATCAAATCGTGATCGCCGTGATCACATTTCGATGGCCGCAAAATACTGGAGAGCCTTGCACCTAGATAAATAAGGGTGCCTTTATGCTCGAAGAAATTTCCATTGCCCGTCACTACAGTCTTTTATAATCGTTTCGCGTTTTTGACACGTAACACTCCATCTATTATTAGTTCGCCTCCTAATAACTGAATCACAAAATCTAGATAGCAAAGCATAATACAATGTAAGGTATTCTTAGTACAAGGCACTCAAGATAACTATTGTCACAGTATTCCCTAAAAAAATGTCAGGTTTTCGAGTTTATCCAGTTTAGACGATTTAAACTGCAACAAATGCATGTCGACATCGTTTTAGAAGAGTGCTTGCGACAAACAGATGTGCATATTGGCATCCTTCTGGTATATATGCGCTGCATTTCCGATGGAGGCGAAAGTGTTGTATAGGCCTGTGTGCTCAGGTTTGGGTGCACGTTAAAAAACCCCACAGGTGGTCGAAATTTGCGGAGCCCTACACTACGGCGTCTCTCATAATCATACGGTGGTTTTCGGACGTTTAACCCCACATATCAATCACGTATATATGCAACCATTTTCCACGCCGTACGTGCCCCACTGCAGTGTAATTTGCTCTATTCATGCAGAGTGTGACAAAGCGAGCCGCCCGGTTGTTTGAGCAGTGCCTGATCATAGTCGCCACAAACGCACACACCCACCCCACCACTGTTACTTTCCGCCCTACACCTATGAATCTGAATTAAAATCAGCCCGTTGCATTCTGCCACACGTCTTTTGAAGCGTTGAGTGCCTATGCATGAAAACGTATTGCAGTGCGATAGATGAAGTCGTTGTGACTACCGTCCACCTTCCTGTCCCCAGTGAAGATATAAAAGGAGGAGGAAAGAAATGAGTGGAACGTCAGGGAAGTTAGCCAGTTCATTGAAGATATAGAAAACTCTGCGAATTGTATATACTTCCCAGCCCACTAAAAATGTTAATATTTTATATTACTTTATTCGTATATCCCAGCTTCTAATTTGCATAGCTCTCTTCAGAAATAATTGCTCTCTTTCGAGACCCACGACTTTGCAGCGATAGCCCTGCACCTAAAACAGTGCAATTAACACCCGACACACATTCCTTCACCTCATCATTTGCTGGTTTTCTTTTGTCAAGCATATACCCTAAAAAGAAAAGAACATTCATTTTAATGTTACATTCCTTAATTGTGTCTCTAGCGATCAGCAAAGTGGGCTCACGTGTTCCTGTGAAGCAGGAACACGTGAGCCCACTTCGTGAAGACGTGCAAAGTCGTAATCCACAAAAAAAAAAAAAGATTCGAAGGACTTTTCAGTGTGTCTGCCCTCGCGTAAAGATGGCCAGGGCATGAATGGGTGCGAGAAAGCCTTCTTTAGAGACAAAATTCGAGTACTTATGTAACCGAGATTGTCTAGGAGGTCAACTTAAACCTGGTTTTGAATTGATAACTTCAAAAAAAAAAGAAGGTAAGGCATACAAAATACAAACGGCATGGCAGTACTCACTCGCCTTTTTCGCATACTTATGAAAATTATGCATAGCATGAATTATCACCGGTGGTCGTACATTTTCAAATTCGTTGCCGGAGGGTGCCTGAATTCGGAATTTATTTTTTTCCACAGCACATTGCGCTGCTTCATTCAGTTCCTTTTTCTTGCTAAACTTTACCGGCCCGTCAAAGCTCAAACGTCCTGTCCCACTCACCGGATATTTTCAGATGTGCTAGAGGGGAGTACTCATCGCTTCTTGTAGGCAAGTGCGCACGTTTATTTCCACTTTATTCAACGTGGTAGTTCTGTTTGTTTACCACAAAACCAAAATATTTTCACAGAAAGTCATGGCAGATGTAAGCGTTACCAGTATCACAACATGAATAGTCTGAAATATTTGGATTTATTCTGATTGGTTCTGTGTATCACTGTAGCTACAAACAGCGACATTTAAAGCCCATTATCCAAATAAAAGTCTATTACTACTACTACTACTACTACTACTACTACTACAAGTAATATACAGATCAGCACTCTCAGACATCTCGTGGTGAACGTCTATGTTGCCGCACTCCTTTCTCAAGTTTTGTCATCACCCGACTACACGCGGAGGTGCTTACTTGCACAAGCCGCGCCGATTGACCAAGAACCATGCAGATAATCGTAGAGCCACCCGATGCGATTATGCAAGCATTGCCAATATTACAGATTCTTCTGAAACGACAGCCGCCGCGAGCGATAACTTTCGAATATTCGATAGCTTATGTATAAATGCGGACGCGCATCACCGCTTATGAGTTGATCGACACCCGACGCTTCGTTCGCCGCTATCAGTGCCAGCGTGTATCGCTGTGACTTGAGTCTTTGTTCATCGGCCACAAGTTTGGCCAAAAAAAAAATAAACAGTTGCATCTTGTACATATAGTCTGCTACCTTCGTCAATGCCACGACCTCATGATGATATTTACAAATACAATTTTTGAGGAGCAGATGTGATTGTAGGCACAAATTAGTAGGTCAATCACAATGCTGCACGTATCAGAGAAGTCGAGCAACCAATGGAAAAGCGAAGTTACCAAATAATTGCTTGCTTTAATTTCACCACACATCTCTGCAGCGATCTGAGCGAAAAACCAATGAGAGTCTCTCCGTACAACTGAGGACAAGCCTCAAGAAACTGCAGAGCTGGCCATGATTCATTGTTATAGTTCGGTTTGCTCTTTATTTCTTTTCCTTAGTTGCTTTCCCTCGTTTACAGTTTTTTGTTGGCGTCTTTTTTTCTTCGCTCTTCATCTCTATAGTATATTTTTATTTGTTTTTCTTATTCTTTTTCTTGCAACCTTTTTTTTTTCAATTTATACGTGGTTTAGGCACCATCACGCCACGTGTGCATGATATCATGATGATTGATTGATATGTGGGGTTTAACGGTCGAATGCCACCATAGATTATGCCAGATGTCGTATTGAAGGGCTCTGAAAATTTCGACTACCTTTAACGTGCTCCCTAATCTGAGCACACGGGCCTACAGCAGTTTCGCCTCCACCGAAAAGTCAGCCGCCGCAGCCGGGAATTGATCCCATCACCTGCATTTCAGCAGCCGCGTACCTTAACCACTAGAGGACCACGGCACAAATAGGCTTCATATAATCAAGGTGCCCAAAAAAAGGTAGGAAGGGCTTTTTTCTCGTACGAGTGCACGCTCAATATTGTAGAAGTGGCTGTGCTATACTTTGTTTTGCCTGCTTGACGCCAAGCGAATACAACAGCTTACAACAGCATAAAAAAGTCTTTATAGTACTCCGCTCCTAAAGGGACACTAAACAGGAATAATGACTTGCTTTAGATCGACAAACTGCTCTCTGAGAGCTCTAATGCAATAGGCTTCAGTGTCGTACGTTGAATATTAGCGGATAAATTCAAGCTTGAAGTTTCATTTTGTTTTAACTTTCTGCCAATCTCTCCACGTGTGACGTGATAAGAGTTGAAATTCATTTCCGATATTTTCGTGGCTTTGGCTTAATGAAATTTTCTAGAACTTCGTATGCTAGAATTGTGGCACCCACAAATAGCAATGTAGTTCATTTTTATTGATTGGAAGCCTCATAGAACCTGTACACACCTACCAAATTTCTCGCGTCATGGTGTTTGGAGCGGGATGCTTAAAGTAATTTCGTGAGCAACATTTTTATTTATTTCACGCGTTTTCTCAATTATTAGGCGTCGTGTCGCGGCAAGATTGGTGTTTTTGGGATTGCCAAATCGTACTTTACTAATACGCCAAAAACTGTTGACTTCTTTAGCGTCCCTTTTTAAAGGGAAACCTCCAACCAACAAAACAGCTTCGAAAATGGCGATGACGAGTTACTAGCCGTTGGTATCTTGAAAATTTATGCCATAGAAAAAGCCGCGACCAGGGAAAACGGCATAACTCTAGTTGCATACCGAGTTGAGACATGCCGGTGGATTTATCTAGGGAATGCAGTCGGCATTCGCGCATGCTGTCTCCACACAGAAAGACCTCATTTCTCATGGTGTCTCTCGCAGCCTTTGTGCTGCCTCTTATCGACTTTCTGCGAGTACAAGCGAGAAATATTTTATGGCTACGCGGTCATGATCGAGCGAAAGTTAGAAGACGGCAGACTGAGAATGTCCGAGTATTGCCCGGTGCCGTGTATCCTATGTGCGCGGCGCTTCCTTTTTTTTCACTTTGCTGAGCCTGAAAGATGACATCGCTTTGTCACGGAAAAGCAGCGACATTTTTTTTTTCGGCACAACCACCCAGCCATAACATCTACATCACAATATCTCAGTTCTTTTTGTGTGCACATTTTTTTTTCTTTGTTCTACACTGGCAACCTTGGTTTCGCTCAAATCCTGGAGATACAGTAATCTTTAGAAAGACGAAAACGTATATGAAAGGAATGTATGGCAAAATTTTCTTGCCAATGCCTTTTTTTTCTTTAGCGTAGTTCAACGTTTTTGTTTTGTCACATGTCATGAACTGATGACTATCGTCATCATTAAATGACACGTGGTATCGCCATATTATCTTGTTGTTCTACTGCTCTCCTAAAACACTAGCGCCGACTTGTCCTGCGTGGGATGGAATAGTCCTAATGGGCCACAGAACGAGTGCACAGTGAGAGATCAAGAAGAAAAACAATCAAACAATAAAGAAATAGAAATAGAAATAAAGAGAAGAAGGAAAGGAGATGTGTTCCAAGAGGAAGAGAAGAACGAAAAAGTAGAAAAACAAAAGAAAAAGTGAGAATAATGCAGAGATAAAGAGATTCGCAGAGAAAAATCAGATATAAACGGACACAAAAATAGATACAAAAAAGTGGGAGCAAGAACAGCCATTTAGAGTCAAGTACAACAAGAGGTCACAAAAGAAAGCGAAGCAGGAAAAAAATCACGACGCCACCAGCGCCACTCATTCTGAAGCATTCGCAAGGTTTGGGCATAACTGTCCCATGTTTATTTAAGTTTATGGCGAATGACTAAATGAGTGTTCAATTGCAAAGAGTTTATATGAGCCTTCGTATGGGTAGACACAAGAGAAAAAGATAAGAGACAAACCGATTCTACACACACAGAGAGACATACATCATATAAAACTTCAATCTTGATTTTTTCGGCTAAGAATCTTTAGATGATAGCGAAACATATGACAATAGAGTTTTCATATTGCAGTTTGTTTATCTAAACCTAGACATTGTTCCGCTTCATTGTATCTTAAAGTTTACATTTTTTTACATTCGCACAGCTTTACGTCATTTAGGTAGCTTTGACAATGCACTAAATATAGTATTTATCTAAGATATTGAATTCTTTGTCTTTGACCAGACTATAAAGTTTCACTGTGCAAATGAATTTGCTGGGGAGTCTTTTATTCAAAGCCTCATGACTAAACTGTCCGATGCTTCAATGTGTCCCAGAAGGCGGAGACCAAGGATCTCAGAGACGATGTTACAGGTGATTACATGCTTGCTCACCCAATAATGAGATGGCGTGGTCACCCATTTGAATCGCCGAGGGTTACTCTCGTCCTCGAGGAAAGCGCGCGAACTAATTGCTTCCTTACAATGAGTTTCTCGGACAGCATGCAGCTTCCGATGCCAGCTGGCCTAATGAGCTCCCGTGAACAAACCCTGGAAACCCATTAGCAGAGGATTTCCGTTGTACAAACACATGGTGCCATTAGCGAAAGAAAGCATTCTGGACAGTGTCGAATTGCCAGCCAAGATTTGCTATCGATGTTGTTATGAATAGGAACACTCAAAAGCAACCATTTACCGCAGTACTAACTGAATGAGGGCTAGTTGATTGACATCTTTACCTAAAATATAAACCGCGTAACTTGAACAAGCACACAATTAAAAAAAATATTGAGGGACAAGCGCCATTGGTTCAGACAGTGTCAACTATTTCGAACGTATTCGACAAAAACTACACTAAGGTGAAAGCAGCCTTTTACAGTGAAAGCTGTTATGAGATCATAACTCGGGTCTCGCACTGCGCGTATTTGTCCACCACTACCGCCGCCGCCGGTGTTCGTAACCACATCGCGCGAAATTAGAAAAAAAAAACACTTAGTACCATGCAATGGCACAGTGGGGCTCGAAACCTTAGTCTGCTGGGTGCCACCACAGTATTCAACTACTGCGCTACACTGGTTCCTGAGATTTGTTAGAAAACTTGCCTTAGGCTGGCTGTATGTCGGGAAAGCAATCACGTTATTTATTTATTTATTTATTAGAATACCCTCAGGGCCCGTAGGGCATTACAGAGGGGGTGGGTACAACATTTATAACACACAATACGACTTATACGACTTATAATATGACTTATAAAGCGTTTTAAAACAGCGAAAGAATGACCACTTGTCGCACAATGCGAATAGCGTAAAGAGTGGGTTGTCCAATGCTCGAACCCGTTAAAAAAGCTTGTTCTTATTTTCCTATTAACTGTGGCGCACAACCACTTCATGCGTAATTCGTCATCGTAGTCAGCCACTGCATGAACAATTGGCACAAAATTCCTCAATTATTATACGGATACCACGCTTCTCAGAAGAATGACGAACAATAGCATCGCGAATGCCAGCATACTACCCAAAAAGTTTTAATATTATTGCCGTAGTGGGAATCAAGCAAGTGTGCTTCTAGCAGTTACCTAATGAGCGTTTAGAAATGGCTCTGATAGGGCGTGCTTCTTAAGCTTTCGCTGTGACTGCGCTGCACCTTCTGCGCAGCCCTGGCGTTTTTTTTTTCTATATTGCAAGGTATTGTTTACTGTTTTTTGACTAGACTGACTGAGTGATTGATTTGGGTTGTTTGAGGTCCAACAATCACCATACGATTTATTATCAGAGACGCCCTATTGGAGGGCTCCGTAAATTTCGACCACCGGGGTTCTTTCACGTATACCCAAGTTTGAGCACACGGGCCTTCAGCATTTTCGCCTCCACCGAAAATGCAGCTGCCGTAGCAAGAAATCGATCCCGAGACCTGTGGGTTAACAGCCGAGTACCTTAGCCCATTCCGAAGAATCGGGGACATCCCAACATAGTGCCATCTCGGTGACATGAACACCAGCCTGTCATAACTGAACAGGGGATAGGTTAGAAAAGTCACATCTTTTCTAATAACTAGTTATCTTATAATAATAACAACGTTAGCTAGTTATCCTAATAATATTCATAATAATAATTCTAATAAATTCCTAATAACATTCCTAATATCCTAATAATTATAGTATTCTAATACCTAGTTAACTAGCTAACTAGTTAGCTTGATAAAATGATGCTTCTGAATATTTAATGTATTTTACACATGTTGAAAACCTTCCTAATCCCCCCTATGTAATGCCCTCACGGGTCCTTAGGGTATGTAAATAAATGTAAATAAAATCCAAAACGACCCCGCATCTATAAAAGAGAGACCTACTGGAACATTTTGGTAAAATTGCAGTATCGCACTACAAATGATGTGGCTTTCTAGGACAATCGAGTACCGCCCGCTGAAACAGATGCGATTCCATTGTTAAATTATAAACACACTTGGAAGCTACGCAGTTTGTAGTGCGGCACTGTATAACTTTGCCGGAATGTTAAAAGAAGCCCCGCCGCGGTGGTCTAGTGGCTAAGGTACTCGGCTATCGACCCACAGGTCGCGGGATCGAATCGTGGCTGCGGCGGCTGCATTTCCGATGGAGGCGAAAATGCTGAAGGTTCGTGTGCTCAAATTTGGGTGCATGTTAAAGAACTCCGGTAATCGAAATTTACTGAGCTTCGATGGAGGCGGAAATGTTGTAGGCCCGTGTGCTCTGATTTCGGTGCACGTTAAAGAACCCCAGGTGGTCAAAATTTCTGGAGCCTTTCACTACGACGTCGCTCATAATCATATGGTGGTTTTGGGATGTTAAACCCCACAAATCAATCAATCGCTCACATATCAATTAATGTTAAAACAAGCCTCTGCTGTATAGAACCGGGAGTCATTTTCGATAACACGTTTTTTTCGACTGAACTTACTTTTAGGGCGAAGCACCTTACGGTGTGGGTCGAGCGTCCCCTGTACGTAGTAGACACCTCTCGTGTAAGTCCTTGGATTGTCCGCTGGATGGCGGTACTTGTACATGATGAAAAGATGCGAGATGGTGGTGTTCACTAAATGGACGGATGGACGGACGGACGCACAGACGAACAGGTGAACATGCAAACAGACAGACCGACCGACAGACAGACACCGCTTAGTAAAAGGCTCGGTTTTTAGGGGGGGGGGAGCAAAGCAACTTAGCCTACGCTTGCCATTCTTCATTGGCAGGTACGATGACATTGATGGCGATGCATAACAAGCGCGTTCCAGACCACACTTTTTGCCATTGTTGAAAACGATTGTGATAGCGCTCTTAGCCGCGAAAGACAAAGGGGCAACGCCAACAAGCTGCTACTCCGAAGGCTTGAGCACGGTGTGTGGTGGCTCAGACAGCAAGCTTCCCCAAAGATGAGACCTCGAGAAGTAGAGGCAAACCAGCAACGCCGAAAGCATTATGCTACTCTGAAGTCGGGGGCAATGAAAACAGTGGCTCAACGACAAGACGTCACTTATTTACATGCGCGAGTGGTGAATTTCACGGGTACTTTAGGGTTAGAATGATCCCCAGGGCACCACCCGCTCGTCATGATTCCCTTTTTTTCTCTGTGTCTCACAATACGTATGTGCCCGTCGTTTAATTTTCCACCCCGCCAAGAAGCATGTATGTACCACCCATCACATAAGGCATTTTTTCACTCTGTACACTGCACAAGCGTGGTATCAGTGAAGAACGTTAGAAGAGACATGTAAACTGAAGGGAACACAGAAGAAGTTGCATAAAACGTGACAGAGAGCAGCAGCACAGCAAGAGAGGACATGTGGCAAGCAAATAACGGCTCGCGTGCCGAGTTCGTGATCGATAAGCATGCCTTCCCGATACGGTTCACCGCACGCTCGCGACGAACATTTTTCGGAGAAGGGTCAGCGCTGTGTATTTCGACCTGGATCTCTCCATCGATCTCTTCAATAAAACGCGGCAGGCTGTCCTTGGCGAGTGCCTAGGCAATAAGCCATGGAGTCTATGCCTGCCTCTGGCAAGAGCAGTGACCGATGACCACGGTCGCAGCGTCTGGTAGTCGCCCATTCAAGGCGACATTCGAGGGAAAATGCGCGCTGCTTTTAGACGACCAGTAGTCGTAAGGCCCACTTGCACGTGATCCCTTCAATGGAATGTTGGTGATGCTTACGTGAGCAATCCTTTGACCAGGCGTAAGAAGTTTACAAGGACTGCACAGTGAAAAATTACGGACGACACAGAAAGACGCGCCATCCTTGTTTATTTTTTTTTAATTTTGTTGCACACTGTTGCTGAATTTATGCATAAGCAACGAGCTCGAAATTCCATTCTCACAGAGTAAGTTATTTGGCGTCATGGTGGCGGAAAAGCATATAACGGCTACGGAGACGGGCCCTATGAGACAACCTTTTATGAAGCATGCTCACGAAACACGCTTACGAAAGGTGTTTTGTAACAGCGTCATGAAAAAAATCATCCTGCTTACGAGAGACAACAGGAAGCTTTAGAATAACGTTTGCAGGTGTAGCGGGCGCTGCTTTAGTTGTGGGCACCATATGAGCTTTAGAATAGTGTTTGCTCCGCCTAGGCAAAAGTCTACGGACTTTAGCCCCGACTGTGAACCCAAATGGACGGAAGCTACACACAGCCCTTCGCCGGCTGCTTGCGGGCGGCACACGCCGCCATCTATTTCAGATTTTCTGCGAGCAGGCTGCGAACGCGAAAGGCGGCTCTTGTTACGACGATGCACAGTGGCAGCAACCGCACCGAAAGGGGTCACCGTGCGCTATTCTAAAACTCCCTAATAACGCTGCTGCTGAGGAGGAACTAAACGTGAAAATCTTGGAGGGCTACCGCACGCAGTTATTGACATTACATGCACGCTAGTGTTCACAGGGGCATAGAATGTTTTCTATAAATTTAGATTTTCATATTTCTACTAACCTTTATTGGATCCTTGCTGAAAGACTTGAAAATAAGGAATAGTTGACAAGGAGGTAGGCTAGATTCCCGTGTTTCTAAACCTCAAAACTGAACAAACAGCAGGAGCAATGTAATCACCTCCCCGGAATCATGCTATACCAGGTGAATAGGACGGTACAAGAGCAGTGCATATAAACAGGGCGAACACTGTCACTCTCGCAGAATGACCTGACGTAGCACAAAGTCGTTACCAGAGTTGGCCACCTTGGTGGCCCATTGTTGCAAATATATGCAGATACCGAGATCATAAAGATACCGAACATAGTCGTACTGCTTACTAGCTCCTATCACTCTCATTAAATCATGCATGGAAGCTCGTAGCTGATTAGAGGTAGCAAATGCGAATGCCGCCAGCGTACACTGCTCTAGACAAGAGCAATTGTAACTGTACGAGTAGCACGTGTCCCGAAGTGAACATGTCGTGCCTTCAAGTCAATGTGAACAAGCAAATAGCTTGAAGTACGCTAGTTGCCATCAACGATGCACGCCCCAGTAAAGGCTGGAACAAAACCTCGACACCCGATTTTTCGCTTCGGTCACAGTTAAAAAAAGGACACAGGTAATGAAATATAGACAAATAAGAGTCGTTCTTGCCAAGAACATCTTTAAGCCGCACTCACCTTATCCAGCAAGGGGTCAGAACAGCTCGGGACCAGAAATACAAGAAAAATGTTGATGGCAGCTACGTACAGTGGTGAGCACTGTTAGTGTGAACACAAAAGCGCGTGGAACTATCACTATCAGCGCCACGTAACAGCCATCGTTGGAAACATTGCACATGCGCAGCATGTGCTTTGCGAAACACTCTTTCCACCGCGCGCATCACGTCATCGATACGCTTGTTCGTCATCTGCTAGCCGCATTTTTTGTTCGCTGAGCTGATACCTTCTGCATTTCAAGGTCCATCTGGATTGAAGATTGGCGCATGAAGGAAGAAAGTGAGTGAAAGAGGGATAATTATTAAACTTTTTATTCAAGAAAATTGCACATTTGCAATTCAAGTTAAACTGGACTATGAGAACAAATATAAAAAACATGAGCAAAACTTATAGCGAGTCATGTGACCACTTACAGCAACGACTGCAGCTATTCTGGACGTTAACAAGTCGTAAAGTGATTGAACATATTCCCGATCGGCTTTCAGCCTTTCCCACTCGTTGCTGACTTGCGCTCACAACTGGTCCGAAGTCGTGGAATAAAGAGGCTTCCTTGCCAAAGAAGCTTTCAGACAGCCCCACACGTTTTCTATCACATTCAAGTCCGCTCCTTTCGGAGGCCATTCCAGTAGCTGCATGTGCTGCTCCGCCTGGAACTCCTTGACAGCCCGCGCCGTGTGTAACGGTGACCGGTCCTGTTGGACCAGGTAATCACCGTCTTAGAATGAACTGCTCGCATACGGCAACGGCACATTGTTCAAAATTTTGCAGTATTGTTCCGACGATAAGTGTCCACGTATACGTTGCAGGGGCCCTAAAACATATCTTGAAACAGCACCCCACACGCTCACACTCGATCTCCCACTGGCAGAAACACCTTGCACGTTGTCTGGGTCGTTCCTGCGTGGCATTTTGACGTTAACTAAAACAATTGCTTTTCAAAGCAGGAAGTTTGCCTCACCTTGTGCCTGGTAGTCTCCAAACACGCAATATTTGGTCTTGTCGCGTCGAAAACGTCGACTCATCCGAAAAGATGACGCGACCCCACTCTTCTGATGTCTATGCTTCGTGCAACTCCGCGAACTGCCGTTGTGCGTCCTTGTGTGCCGCCGTTAGTAGTGGCTTCTGCGCTGCGACTGCGAAGCCCCGCAGTACGCAGGCGACGTCGAACAGTGGTGTCCGAAACGTCCAAATCTAAGTCCTCGCGTATTGCTGGGGCTGGCAAGAAAGGGTTACGAACAGCAGCTGCAAATATATGAGGGCGTCTTCATCATCTGTGGTAGCTTTAGGGCGGGGCGCGCGGGGTGCATCCTGAATGCGACCTTCATACTTGTAGGCTTGAATTATCCTGTTCACAGTCTTCAGGGGCCTATTAACTAAAGCGCCAATATTCCACTGGGAATATATTCCCGATCGGAATATTCCTGATGATAAGCGGCGCTCAATTGTCGACCTTTCAGGGAAAGATCGACAATTGAGCGCCGCTTATCATCAGGAACCCTAGCCATAACACGAGTTGGCGACAGAATGAACGGCTGCAAAAGATGTTTGGTTGTTTTATATACGGCGTTGCATGCACAACAACCTTGAAGGAAACGAATAAACACGCCCCCATAGATATACAAGTTTGTTTTCTCTTGTTCTGTTCAAGCACAGATGTTTAAAGAAATCTCAAAATGCAGGATGCTTGGGCTTAGAAAACAAAAATGCGGCTAGCAGACGATGAACAAGTGAATTCATGACGTCATGCGTGCAGTGGAACAATCATTTCGCGGAAGGCGTGATGCGCATGCGCAATGTTTCCAGTGATGACCGTAACGGGGCGCCGACACTGCCATCGGCCACGTGCTCGAGTGTTCAGCCTAACAGTGCTCACCGCTGTACTATCGTGAGCAATATGAGTTCGAACGCGCGAGGGCGTGGCCAAGTGCCTCAGAATGCCGGTAACGTGATACGAGGATGGCGCTGCCGAAACTGGAGGGGAAAGGAGGGCGCTCTTACGCTGACTGTTGGCACTTTCGCATCACCATTTGCATGATCGTTGCTGTTAAACGGCAGTTTATCGCGTGTTTTTGGCTGCTAGCAATGATGACATGAAAATGAAAAATTGACCAACAACAAAGATGCGTATCGAAATGCTCAGCGAACACCGTCTAGATGTAATAAAAGCATGGTCTGTGCATCACGGCCGGCTACGTCACAGCCGATGTTTTTGTAGCTTGATATATGCTAGGTCAACTGGTTGTGGATGTGCGCGTTGAAGTGAACTCATACCACTGGCAGCAGCCACTAGCAGCTGACACGCTATAGCCTGCGTTCTGCAGCAACAATATCGAGGAGGGAGTGTCGACAGCTAGCGTAAGCGCGCTGCCCTTTCCACTTTGTTTCCCACAGCGGCCGCTGCAAATCAGTCGATGTAGGGTTCGAGGCTATTCGACACGCGTTCGCGTGTTCTAGCTCATATTGCTCACGATAATACATCAACCTTCGTGGTCTTCGAACCTTCGGGCAGGTAAACACTACATACACAATCGTAAGCACGCTGAAATCGAATGCCTCACCACACGTCTCAACCCGCTTCGACTGACATCAGCGCCTCTAAGAGTTGGACGAAGTATGCTTGC
Organism: Rhipicephalus microplus; assembly: GCF_043290135.1. Lineage (NCBI taxonomy): Eukaryota > Metazoa > Arthropoda > Arachnida > Ixodida > Ixodidae > Rhipicephalus > Rhipicephalus microplus. The sequence continues at coordinate 56,535,886 of NC_134708.1, forward strand.
TGCAGCTAACGATACAAAAAGTGCAGTCCGATTTCACTGGCTAATTTCTGTTGCACTTCGGAGTGACCGGTAAGTGAAACGCACTCACTTGGCAACCCTGCTTATGCCACTCTTCGCTAGCGGCTGCATCTTCACGCACACCTAAGAAATTCATCGCCGTATGCTTATCTCGGCCATCAACCATTGCGTGGGACAGTTCATGCACCCTTCAACTTTGAAATCGCGGCCACCAGTTCAAAGAAACGATAAATTGGTAACGCACAGGAAACACATGTTCATGGCGTTTATAAAGGTTGCCCTGTAAATAAATATGAAATGCATTGAACACGTGCTTGCTCAGTCTGATTTAGCACTATATCATTTCGAACGATGCGCGAGTTGTCGCACACAGTCGCCGATTGCTGAGATAAGCACAGAGCAACAAATATCCCAGGTGGCTGCGGGGGCGTAGCCACGAGCAAAACATGGTGAAAACGAACCCGCTAAATTAGAGTATTCCACCCAACATTGAGGCGGACGCCAAGCGAAGCCCTAATTCCATCCCTTGTGAGCTGCAGCAAACATACCGTGTCCGACGCTTGGCGCCGCTGGCGTTAATGAAGCGAGACGAGGCCCCGTGGCGGAGAATTCATGTTAAGCCGGTTAAGCGTACTGACTGCGGCATTACTGGCACGAACAGAATAATTCTGAGTTTCGTAAAGGCGTCCACTTGCCATTGCTCAACGGCGAAGTATAGAGCGGCGAAAATTAAACTATTATCTGGGCACGCGCGTTATACTTTATTGCATTTAGCGAAAAAAAAAAAACGAGCTTAAATCTGCTTTCTTCCGCTGTTGTTGCGTGGTGTATATGCGCATCTTGTCATCAATCAGGCCCTTCGATATGCATCAGGAGAAACGCCGAGCTTCGCCAGCGCTAATGGCAATCATGCACTGCAAAAAAAAAAAAAAGGCCGGATAGAAAGGCCAGATATGCGCCAACAATGCGACGATTGAGGAAACAGAGGAGATGGTTACCTTCCCCTCCTCGTCACCCTCACTTCTTTGCTTCTCTTTTCCAACTATTACTACACTATGCATGGTTATCCTATCTTTCACCATATCTACTTCTGATTAACCTCCTTTTCACCTTTTTTTTTGCACTAACAGCTATGCTGTTCTTTACTTTCTCTCTCCCTCTTTTCATTCCTCGATTCGCTCACACTACTGCCACGCTCTCTTTTATTTCCTATTCCTTCGATATACTATACTACACATGGCTTACGCTATGCTTTAGCCTCCCTATCTCCATTTCTCTCCTAACCGTCACATCACTCCTCTTTGCCCTCGCTTCCCTTCCGCCATACCTTGTTGTCCTAGACGACTCATGGATATGACATGCTTTACTATCTGTTTCCGTTGTTTCTCTTCCGCTCACCCTGATATCGCTCGGCCTCTAATAACTTTCGTTTCAGTCCCCTTGCTCTCTACTATACTTTGCAATGTTTATATCATGCTTCACTTTCCCCCTCTTCCTCAATCTCATATCGCTCATCCTCACATCTCTTACCGATGTATTGCTGTATTGTACTGCGGTATGATATAGTACTTTACTGTAGTTCAGTATGCAAGGGGTGGCTTAGAGCATATAAATGGCTTTAGTATGCGCTGTAGCATAAACTATACTAGATTTACCCTCTCTTAGCATGGCGAGAGTGAGAAAGGGCGTGCATTTCCGAGCAACGCTTGCCGAACTTAAAGCTTGAACTGCTCAGATGTTATATATATAGTGAGCATTTTTTTTAAATACGCTTATCTAGCACACGAACACACATGGTCCAACTCTTGATTACGTTTAACTAATTTTGTGCGCGCAAGCGCCAATTGAAACACCTAGGTACCTAACTCCATGCGTTTCGATCAAGGTGGTCCCAATCTAGATGAACCGCGGGACGAGGACTGCTTGCCTGGAAGACCGCACCCGCATACCATGGCATTATTTGATTGCATGTCTTTCTATCACTTCATTCGCCTGCCATTTTTATTGTTTGTTTAAGAGGCCACTAAACAAGACACTCACTATGACGAGCATTTTGCCACGTACGTCACTGCATCTTTGAAGCATGAAACCATCGCTTTCTTTATTGTCTGGCTTGTCTCCGAAAGACAAAATATTTTGCGCCAGACAATGTCAGCAACGTAGGCGTCAAACAAGTCTGTTGAAACACTACACGATAGTTCGTTGTAGCTATGTGCACGATTCTCGGCGTCCGGTTCACAATGATCACGTCACGTGTGCACTTATACCCGTCCAAGGAGCTTCCGTGAAGCTAAGTCGAGTAAAATCTCACTGTGCAGGAGGCAATGCCGATGATTTTCTTCGTGCGTCAGGTGTCAGTGAGTCCAAAAAAATGAAATATTTTATCCACAAACATTGAAGCATAAGCGGAATACCTGTTTACTGAACGTGTATCCATAAAACGATGACGCACCTTGAAGATGGTGATAACCATGACGTTGGCTATTAGTATCTTCTTCTAAATGAAGGGGCAAATAGCAGTCACCTAGCCCGTAATCTAGAATCATATATTACTACAGTTTTCAGTCTAATATGCTCGCAGCATCATCTTCCGTTTGAATCCATGGAAGCTTGTACATTTTTAATGGGATGTTCGTTTTTCTAACGATTCTTGATCAAATCTCGTAGCCGCTATTAATTCACCAGCATTCCAACCCTGCCCTTTCTCGCGACGGACTCTGACCTGATAATACTTACCACCTACTTCGAAACTCAGCACCTCTGAAAGGCGCGCACCTTCCACATACCTGTATATGTCTCGAGAGAATACCTTTGCATGCCATTATAATGGTTTGTGATTATTATTAAAATGACGATAATTTTTCATTCTCGCCCTTGAAATGGGTCGGACATAACATTGGCCTAGCTGATGTAGTCAACGTGCTTAAAAGGAACCATGGAGTGGCGCAATACCCGGTCTGTCAGCTAAATCGCATCATGGTGCGTCATATAGTGCGTCAAATAGTGCGTCATGGTAGACTGCGACATTTCACCAACTAGTCTCAGTGAACAAGAAGCCAGGAAAGTGACATCAGCTCAGAGAACAGCGTGACGGACACATCCGGTGCGTTTCCTTTCCATTGCAGTCGCGATCGATAGCTGCACTCACACGATTTAACTGGTAGTTATAACACACGACGCGCGAGGCGATGTTGTCGCCCTTGGACCTGATACGGAACCACATGGCTACGGCGTATTTGCACCTTGGGTATCTACGTAATTTCTCTCACAATAAAGATAAAAGCCTAAAATTTGCGGTTAGATGAAGTTTTGCAAGGTGTCACAACCTTCGTGGGGCAACCATGCATTCCGATAACACTGTTGCTTTATATACACGCCTATAAAGGACGCGCTGACTCTCTCTAGTAGCTGTGCGATAGCATTGCATGTCAGGCTCTGTCGTCGTGTTTGCGGTGATGAACTGGCGTCACGCGAAGACCACGTAAAAGAACCAGTAGAAGACGTTCAGAAACACGAAGCTCGTGGGAAAAACCACGCGCGACACTCTGTCGATGAGCAGAGCCCGAAGTCGGCCTTGTTCTCTCCAGCTTGGCTCGGACGGATTATCCAGATCCTGCAACAAATAGAAATTCGTTTAGAGGGCAGTTCATCGAGGTATAAAAGTAATGAAATTACTGTTTCACCACGAGGCCGAAGCAATGAATGCGTTTGAAGCAGGTTGGAATGTTAAACGAAATAAAGCTAACAGATTACTCAGTTAAAATGCAATATCGCCTAATTATACAACGCGCTTGCATTTAAGGGAATACGGCCGCTCCAAGTAGCGAAGCGGTTTTAACATCCTGTGTCACTTCGACGTGAAGCAAACGTAGGAGAACAGGAAGTACACGGGTAGGAGCTATCTACTGACGTCTGTCATGATAACGCGAGTCAGCGGACGGAGCGACACCTATTTGATCAAAGTTCACAGTGGCTACCCAAGCGACGTGCTTCCACGCAAGGAACCTTTCAGGCTCCTTTAACTGATAGAACGGGCCGTGAAGTTTCATCTCTCTCCTCCCCTCCTTCTGCAGCTTTCCCATGCTTACTCTCTTACATACATGCGATGCACTGGGCGATGTTGTCTATTTCAACGTTATACGGAAAATGACAATGATGGAGACGTTAAAAACAGAATTGCAACAAAATGTATACGAATATGTGTACAAGCGTGCACTTTGGAAGAATAGCCTAGAGCTTTACGTTGTGAGACCAAGTGATGGTCCGAGAATTTTCCGTTGTCCGTAGATTTCCCAGTGTTTCTATACTACGGGTTGTGCTTGATAAGGATGTCGTCTGTAGTTGGCTTTATCAAGATTGGGAAATCGTCAGCCGGAATAGACCAGTCACGATGCCTGAAGATTGTTTTTGAGGGAGACAGTCTTCCCCCACACGTCAAAGTTGGCCACGTTCGCCATCAGGTCCGTCCATACATACCGAAGCCCCTACAATGCTTCAGATGCTTCAAGATGGGACATGTCAAAGGAGTATGTACCAGCAATGTCGTGTGCCCGCGGTGTGCCGAACCTCATTCAGAAGACACTTGCCACGCAACTGCGTTCAAATGCTCCAATTGCCACGGCGCTCATAAAGCGTCGTCTAAAGATTGCCCACGAGTGACAAATGAACGCGCGGTGTTGAAACGCATGGTGCGTGACAATTCAACGCACAGGGAAGCCGCTGCTACTGTCAGGCGACGTCGGCGTCACCACAGAAGATCATCACGCAACGTGGCATCTGCCGATAGAGACCCGTCATCTCAAGCAAGAAGAACTGGCCCCCCATCGTCAAGCTCTGCGAAGACGGATACACCGAAAACAGAATCAGGGTCAAGACTCCCACATCGTGAAGAGTGGCCATCACTTCCACGAACACAGCCTGTTTCAGAGGTGCATCGATCCCCGCCAACCTCGATGCCATCACGAACCAGTGATGAAAAGACAACTGAGGATCGCCAGGTCATCAACATGTTGCAGACCCTTATGAGCGCAATGCGCATGCTCCTAAGCAACATGAACACCCCATCAGCGCAGAGCGCACTCCAAGTGCTGGACACTTTGAGTCCGGTGCTTGCAGCTCTAAGGTAAAACGATGGCCCGCAACATGTTATCCTTTCGCGAGGAGGTCAAGAACGCATCTGTCCTTCAATGGAATGCCAGAGGACTTAGGGCGCGTATGTCCGAGTTCCGGCAATATGTATTCACAAACCAGTTCTCCATAATTGTGATTTGTGAACCGAACCTATCAGCCCAGATGAGACTGTCTGGATATGAGTGCTTTACGTCTTCTACCCATGGAGAACGCAGCAAGGTCGTTGTGTTCATACGGCGCGACTTAACTTATGTTCATCACCCTGTACCCCCTGACGAAGAAAACCAGTACGTTTGCCTAACAGTAAAAAACAAGAAGACCACATTCACCATCATCGGAGCCTACTTACATCCATCAAGTCGTCTAGACCGAGAGCGCTTGCGCGGAATTTTGAATTCAACTCTCCAGCCATGGGTGATAACTGGTGACTTCAATGCCCACCACTACTTATGGGGAAGCTCCAGCGTCAACACTAGAGGTAGACAGTTAGTGTCTTTCGCTTCTGAATGTGAACTTATCCTCGTGAATGATGGCAGCCCTACTTATCTGCGCGGATCGGCCTATAGCAGTTGCTTGGACCTCACTTTCGTCTCACGCTCGTTCACACGCAGAGTGCACTGGTTTTCGGATTTGGAAACAAGGGGTAGTGACCACATCCCAACATACCTGAAGATTGACGGCTTTCCAAGTCTCAAGTCCTCCAGAGCCGTCCAGTGCACCGATTGGGAAAAATACAAGTTAATCATGGAAGACTATGTTGGCGCCTCACCTTTCAACCTAGAGGACGCAATAAAGAGTGCCCTACAGTCAACGACGCGTTCGCTTCCGGTGAGCTCATCTCGCACTGATATGGACATTGATCTCGAGAAACTCCGAGCGATTCGTCGTCGTGCAGAACGACGTTATAGACGCACGAGGTCTCTTGATGATCTGAGAGTGGCCAGACGCACACAAAAGAAAATACAGCGTCACATGGACAAGTTAGCCAAGCAACGATGGGTATCTTTTTGCGAGTCTTTGGATCCCAGAAAGCCTCTGTCACTAATCTGGAGAACTGTTCGGGGTCTTCGTACAACCATTACTCAGCGCTACCCATTAAAATCTCTGGCACTTTACTTACGCTGCGAAGAGATTGATGTCGCAGATTCCTTCTGTCGAAGGATTGCCTGCGGCTCAAATTCAACTGGGACAAAGACGCCCGACTTTTCTGTATCCTCACGTGATCCCCGAATGGAGATTTCGTTTTCAATGGACGAACTAAAGGCTGCGCTTGCTTTGTGTAGACGTTCTTCAGCGCCAGGACCTGACGGCATTACTTACCGCGCTCTGTGTCACCTAGGAGATCAAGCTCGGCAGGTACTCTTGCAGCTGTACAACGACTCCTGGCAAACTGGCATGGTTCCACAGGAATGGAAGTCAAGTCACCTGATTCCACTTCTCAAAGCCGGCAAGTCACCCTTGGACATTTCCTCTTACCGCCCGATTGCCCTCGCGAGCTGTGTGGGAAAAGTTATGGAAAGGATGATTTTAACGCGTCTGGAATGGTACTTAGAATTCTACAAAATATATCCAGATGCCATGTCCGGGTTCAGACGAGGCCGCTCGTCAATTGACAATGTAGTTGACTTGGTGACATATGTAGAACACCAGAAGGCCTGCAAGCGGTTATCTGCTGCTCTATTTCTTGACGTTAAAGGGGCCTACGACAATGTCACCCACGAAGCCATTCTCAGCGCACTAGAAGGAGTATGACTCGGTGGCAGAATATATACGTGGGTTCAGAGCTACCTAGAGAATAGATCATTTCACGTGCAGACAGAGAATGGCCCGACACCCGAGTATTACTGCAGCCGAGGAGTCCCGCAAGGCGGAGTGCTAAGCCCGACGCTGTTCAACCTAACACTCATTGAACTAGTTGGCAAGCAACCAAGCAGTGTACGACTTTCCATTTATGCTGATGACATCTGTGTGTGGACATCAGGTGTGACTCGACTTCAACTTCGCGCTCGACTTCAGAAGGCAGCATCAGTGACATCGTACCACTTACGCAAACAAGGACTTGAAATCGCAAGTGAGAAGTGTGCAGTCGTGGCCTTCACCAGAAAACCAATGTCCGCTTACGGCATATCAATTAACGGGCAGTTGGTGTCATGCAGCCGGAGTCACAGGTTCTTGGGAGTCGTAATCGACCGAAACCTGTCTTGGACACCCCACGTAAACTACGTTAAAAAGCGGCTGACTGCCATTTGTCACTTATTCAGGTTTCTTGCTGGAAAAAGTTGGGGAATGTCTGTCGAGTCTATGTTACAGCTGTACAAGGTATTATTTACTGGATTCCTGCGGTATAGCCTGCCTGTTATATCTAACACATGCAAAACGAACCTGCGCACAATCCAAAATATTCAAGTCCAAGCGCTTAGGATATGCCTTGGTTTACCCCGCTGCGCATCGACAGCTGAAACAATTGCCATTGCACAGGACTACTCTATCATGACGCACATCACCATTGAAACGATGCGTACGTACCTCAGGCAACATGCTCGGAATCCTTCCCACCACTTGGCAACCCTCGCTACTGAGAGGCCCCGCACGAAATTTAGTACAATTGTCTGCGCTCATCGTGCGTCGTTTACATCAGGTTTTACGCCTGCTGAGAAACTGGTGTATCCTCCGTGGTGTCTGACACTTCCACAAGTACGTGTTTCAATTCCAGGAATACGGAAAAAATCAAATTTGCCTTCGTCAGCCCTAAAACAATTGAGCTTGATCCATCTGCACGAAATGTACAACAACCACGTGCACATATACACCGATGGTTCAACCACAGCGTCTGGTTCTGGTGGTGCGGTGGTGATTCCAGCTAGAGGAATCACTCTGCGAATCAAACTGTCACATGCCACTACATCCACAGCGGCAGAACTTGCGGCTTTGCGTGGCGCCATAGAGTACATCAAATCCCAAAGACCTAGTAAATGGGCTGTGTTTTCCGACTCAAAATCAGCCCTACAGAGCATGCAGTCAGTCCTTCGACGAGGTTGCCATGAACAATTAACTTACGAAGTTGTCAAGCTCGTTCACTACGTCACAGAAACAGGCCACGAGGTCAAGTTTCAGTGGCTCCCTGGCCATTGTGGGATCAGTGGCAATGACTCCGCAGACAGCGCGGCTCGTACATCGCACCAAGAAGAACACACCCTTCCGATTCCTTTGTCAAGGACTGACGCTGCAAATCAACTTCGTCACCTGGCACGTAGTCTGAGTCTGCAGGAGTGGAACACCCCAAGCATAAGGCATACGAGACTATACCAAATAAACCCTCGACTCGGACTTCGACCTCCATCCGGACTTCGTCGACGTGAAGCTTCACTTTTTTGTCGCCTATGTTTGGGGGTTGCCTTCACAAAAGCATACAGAACCCTCATCGGATTGACCGACAATGCGGAATGCGACGTCTGCTGCACCAAAGAAGACATCGACCATCTGATATGCCATTGCCCTCGATTTGCTTCTGAAAAACAGAAGCTTTCGGATGCAATGCGACAATTGGACGATCGGCCACTCTCTGTTCAGATGCTACTGGAACACCGTCATCGCCTTTCGTCGGCTCAAAAAGCAGTCAAAGCTGTCTTGTGCTTTTTGAGGACCACAGGCCTCTGTGACCACCTTTAACTTTTGTGTAGTGCCACCGCTGCATACGCGCCAGCCGATTGACTGACAATCCTCCTTTTCTCTCTCTCTCTCTCTTTCTCTTCTCTTTCCTCTCTCTCTCATCTTTATGTCCCTTTCCTTTTCCCCCAGCGTAGGGTAGCAAACCGGGCATGTGCCTGGTTAACCTCCCTGCCTTTCCCTCTTGTTGTTTACCCCCTATACTACGGGTTAGCGGAAAAGTGTATGTCGTGACAAAGGACTAACAAGTGAGCGACGTGGCGCTCATTTGTGATTCAATGTGTAACACTCAACAAGGTCGAAGAATAGACAAAAACAACAAACAGTGATGTCTTGGTGTGTTTTTGTTCCTGCCAGGTATGGCCCACTGAATGCCCTATATGTGATGGGCGGCGCTGGCGGCAACTCCAAATGAGTCAGCGCAGAATTAAGACACAGAAAGCTAACATACCAGTGGATTAGACGCTCTACTGAGTCGTTGGTGTAAGGTATTGATTCTCAAGGAATCAATGACTCAGAGTACTCTACTTTTTTTCTTTTCTAGATGAGGGCCCGAAATTGGAAGATTACCAATACAACATAACACAGAGTAAAAGCTGAAAAAAATAAGTTTGAGGCCTCAGATACGTTTTCTTCGTGAAATAGACTGAAGGTGGCGAGTGCACCAAACAGAATACTAGGCAAGGATTTCTTTTTTTGTGGAGTCAATCGTGTACAGTTATAGACAGTTAAAATAGGACCAAGATGTATCACTAACTCAAGCACATTTTTTCGCGTTTGTTTTTGCCAGAACGCTTTGCATATGTAGCATTGCGCTTCACTAAAACAACTTTTAATACCCGTGCTGTTAGGCACCGACGCGTTATGGTGCTCTCGAGTTAAGGCACTCAAAAACTGTTGAACCTTGGTATTTCTTGTTCACGTCCAATTCCTCAGTGGCTCTACACCGTATCCATGAACTCACCCCACGTCTTCGCACTACGTCGAAGTGCTTGTAGCCGTCTTCGAGGATGACGTTGACGACGGCGTACTCCATGAGCGAGGCGAACACGAACACAGTGCAGGAGGACATGAAGATGTCGATGGCCTTGATGTACGACACGGGAGGAAGGTCGGCCTGGCTCTTGGCGTGTTGCGTGCACAGGGTGAGAAGGCTGGTGACGCCCAAGGTCACCCTGGCCGGCACAGCCTCCGGCTTTATCCAGAACGAGACCCAGGACATGACGACAATCAGGCAAGTGGGGATGTAGGTGTGGAACATGTAGTAGCCCAGTCGTCGCTTCAGCTTAAACGTGAGCTGGAGGCAGGTGAAGTTACCTTAACATACAAAGGAAAGTGTTTTTTTTTATTAAAATGAAAAAAAAAACGAAGGAGTTGTCACCGATAATTGGTGACGGCTACCACTTTTCACTTTTTTGCGAAAGAAAAAAATGAGAAACGAAAATATTACACTTTGCATAAATACACAAACTTATAGACGAGTTCAAAGCTTTTGTTTGGGCAAACCAAACACATGGTCAGTATGCAGACTTTCAATCGAGTCGCTCAATATGAATGACAATATTCGGCGTCTTCAAAGAAACGTTGGAGCAGTGCGCATATTCGTGTATGTGTTCATTTGTCTATTGGGAAAACCGAAACAAGGAGGAATGTAAGCAATGAAAAAACCCATGACACTCCATAAGTTTTCGAACTGCATATGTGTAACTAAAGCATTTTCTCTACAAATCTATGGAGTTGACCTTCATCCCTGGCTTCGTTGACCCGTAGCGGCATTCGCACGTCAGCGTTCATCTTCCACGGTGTACCTGCAATCTTGGGTCAACTTTTTATTTTACGCGATGCGGCAACGGATCTCGGAGGCCATGGAGAAAGAAGAGCGAGGTTCCAATACGATGCGCTACACCAGGTACTGCAAGGATCCCTGATTTTCACGATCTTTCAGTGCACTCAATAGAAATTTTTTTTAGCAGCCATGCCAAATGTTAACGCGTCTTCATAATACCGTTATGCTACAATATCATTTGTATATATTATACCTCCGCATTGTACGTGAGTCGTATATCTTTATTTTTGTGAGAAGATCTTTCATGGTTATTTCTAAAACGGGAAGTAAGGGCTCGACCAGTTTCGCTAGGGAAAGAAACAATCGTGCGAATTGGTGCCCGTACACCCGCCACGATAGTACAATGGTTATGGCGTTAAACTGCTGATGCGCCGGTCGCTTATTTGGATCCGGGCTGCAGTAGCGCAACTTTCAATGGAGGCGAAAAAGCTTGAGTGCCTCGTACTTGAATTTAGGTGCACGTTAATGAACCCCACGTAAATGGAATTTTTGAAGCCCTCCACTACGACATCTCTCATAAATACACCGTAGCTTTGAAGCGTCAAACTCAACGATTTATACAATTATCATTACTTGCGCCCATACCACGCTAGATATAATTGAACTGGGAACGGCTTTGGGGGGTCATCGTGTTGTGAAGGTCATATATTCTCTCTACAAAAGTTTTTGTTTTGTTTTCTCGCTATATTTCCAAAAGGTGTCCTAAGCAGCCTTTTTTCTCTGAAAAACATACAGTGGTCTAATAAACATACAGTAGTACTATTACCTGTCGAGTAGGACTCCGTACAATCTTGTGGGTCGGTGTACTCTAGGTCGAGCTGAGGCAGGTGAAAATCGGTGTGTACCACGGGTGGATCTTGATCGTTCCACTCGAATACCAGGTCGTCTGTCGTATGCGACACTGAAAAATAAAAATTCAAGAACAACTTATATCTCTAATAATGGACGGCAAGCGAAGCCTTCTAGGGCGCAGTTGAGTAGGTGTGCATTTATACATTTACTTTCTACTTTATTTATATCTTTATTTATATTCTGCTGGTGAGTTTTTTTTGTTTCATCGACATAATGATTTTACTCTTTTATTTAAAATTGTTTATTTACTATTTTATTTTTATTTTTGGAGGACTGGTAACTAGTAGGCTTAGTAGTAGATAGTGGCCGTAGTAGGGACCAGTGGTAAGTATTAGTGCTTAGCAATTCTGTGGCTTATACCCAGTGTGTCTTTTGCCTAATTAGGTAATTCTTAACTCGGTAACTGTTCATGGAGATGTTCATGTTACTCATAACTCCTAACGTCACACTAAGATGAAAAGATTTGCCCAGTTTGACAGCTTTTGTTTGATCTCCGTCTGGCTAGCTATGGTAATTTTTTTATGTAAAAACAATGATAATTTTTGTAGAGTAAGCAACTGTGCATGGATTTACGAGTGGCCTTTTCACGTGCGGCTTCGCTGTTATATGACAGAAAATACGTTTTGCCTTGAAGATACTAAGCTCGTTAGACATTACCGTATTTGAAGTGATTAGGCATAAATCGCAGTGCCTCCTTCGTATTCGGAGTAGCGGTACGCTTGTCAACTGATCAAGACACTCTAAAGGTGCCGCCAACCTGTAAAGTACTTAGAAATGCCAAATATATATTTGTATGGTTACGCCAGACAAATAGGTGCACCTGTGATTACCACTGAAAGTCTTCCGCATGGGAAACAAGTGGTCACCGCAAATCCAGCTGCTATGACTTCTCGAACGTGAAAGAACTCAAACGCAGTAGATATACTAAACGGTGCCCATCAATTCAGGCGCATGTGATTCACCCTCAGACGCTGATTTACGGATGGTTTCGTACCTAAATGGAGCTTTGCGGTAAAGTTGTAATCATGAGCAGCTTTGTTTAGGGTGGCATGCTGCGCCCTTTGCTTAGCCAGACTCAAGCTAAGCAAATGCATGAGTAGTTAGACTTTGTAGTAACAAACAAACTTTCGTCCACAAACATCATAGTTTGAGGTTAGTTTATTAGTTTCACTTTTATAATTATCTATATAAGCACCACTGTGTATTCATTAACGCGATAGCAATTGTATGGAGCTTTGAGGCGAATTCCTGCAGTTGCCGTGGCTCTTACGTTCTGAATGAAGTCCAAGTCGATCACATCGCCGCACACCTGGCATGTTCTGTGTGTCAACGAAAGCTTGCGAAATCTGCTGATGGGCGCGCTACAAGCAGAGATGAAGCGCACCGGCCGGTTATACAGTGGATGAAGGAGCATGAAAGGGCCCCGCAGGGGCGGTATGAATGCTGTGTTTTTTGTGCAGTAATTGTGAACTTTCATCCAAAAGGCGTGATTGAGTGGGTTATCTCGACAAATATGACAAGCGTTCTCGTGTACGACGGAGGAAACCACACAAAAGTTTCCTACGTACTTCGCACACAAAACCAAAACTGCTTATTTCTGGGAAAGTATCTCTTCAAATATCCCCAAAGAGAAGAACGCCACCATTGTAGCAGTTTTTTTTTAGTTGGGAGCCACAAAGAACGCGTTTAACTGAAGTCGTGGGGGACGCTGAGGTGGCCATATTTTCGTAAACATATTTCTGTTCGCGTCACAATCTGGGCCCCAATCATTTCTAAGATAGTGTCAAATGCCACTTCACGAGCACAGTTGAAATAATTCTTGAGTAAATAATTCTTTTTCTGATTTTACAACCAGTGAGCCCTGATGAGCAAATTAGGTGCTTCTTCGTTGCTCGGTGGCCAACGCCACGCACTCACTAGTTGATGACCAAATTTGACACCGACTTACTCAATACGTAAACGATTTCAACACTAGCTCAATTTTTGGTTTGTGGCTTTTTCAGGCTATATTTGTTCAGAAAACATGGAAAAGCAAGCTTCCCTAATAATTTAAATATATGAAAGAAGCTTCAAAACTAAGCTGCCTAGCTTCAGAAAATTGCGGATTGGCAATCCTCAAGAAATTGACCCACGTGTTTTTTGAGCGAAATAGAAGATAAAAAAGGCCTGGGAGAAAGAATAAGACGAAGAGGGCACGTGCAGAGTCCCGATAACGATAAGACTCCGTCAAATAGAAGGCCTATCCCCGGAGCAGCTTGCGCCAAATTTTGACTGACCGACCAACTGACCGGCCGACCGACCATTTCTGTTCGCACTACCCAGCTCAACGAAAAATTTTAGAAGGTAAGTTTTTAAAATTCCACGGCTGAAAGCTCAAGAGGGCTTCAACCCTTGTGCGTTCTATGCCCTTCCCGCTTGCTTCAAGTTAAGGCGACAGGTGGCGCAAAAAACAGTTCTCTCCCTGGAGCGGCCCTATTTCTTTACGCCAGCATTTTGTACTGTTAAATAAAATGCAATCCTAAAGGACTTGTCTGGTAGACGGATTTCGTACCCCATTCTAATTTATTGCTATCTTCTTGATTGCTTTGCCGTACCGGTGAAACTGTGATAACTTTTTCTTTACTTTCCGCTGGGCAGCAAACAGCGGGAAACAGAGTAACCGAGCGACTATTTTCATCACACTTCATGCAGTGAGTATGTGGGTAAAAGAAGAGAACAGGAAATGATTTCGACTTATGGCTTTCCATCTGTAAAGAACAAGTCTGCGTGTCGTGCGGGTAGGAGGCGAAGTTCATTGCGCAGGACAGCGTCAAGGTGAGCCTGCATTGCACGAGAATCGTTTCGAGAGCCTTTCAATGTTTACAAACACGGAGGCATGACGGCTACCGTTTTTTTTTATTTCGCCGACGCTTCTGGATTTATAGAAATCTATTCTCACAGTGGGCACCAATAATATCCCGAAAAAGCGTCTCGACAGAACAGAACATGCACGGACACACAATACTTTGTTACAGAGAGATATGCACAGAGAGGTGCAGTAGATAGTAAATTAAAAACAAAAAACATATATTTGTATATGCTGCGCATCAGTAAATATCTGTATATGTTGCGCAAACCAGGCAGGCCTAGATTCACTTCATACATTCACCTTCAATGACCGAAAGGTGAAAACCATCTAAAGTAGTTCGTAGCCTAGTGTGTTTGACATGCTTGAAATTTAAAAGGTTGTGCTTGCTCCTGTACCCTCGCTTGTAAACGTATAGTTTCTTGTTATTTCGCGCAACCTTTTTAATTTACACACAAGGTATTTTTTTTATGCGATGTATTGAAACACCTGTTTCGCTGATCAACTTTTCCAATATAATTCGGTACATGGTAGATATTTAGCGTAAATCATCATTTGATTTAGGATTATATTTCATTTTCATTATCAGCCTGACTACGTCAACTGCAGGACAAAGGTATCTTTCATGGTCCGCCACTCAACTCGGTCCAGTGCTTGTTGCTGTCATTTCATACCCATAAACTTTTTAATCTCATCTTTCCACCTAACTTTCTTTCTCCCCCTAACCAGCTTGCCTTCTCAAGGTATCCAGCTAGTTCCCTTAATGACCAGCGATTATCCTGTCTACGCGCTGCATGACCAGCTCATGTCCATTTCCTAAATTTTGATTTCAACTATGATATCCTTAACCCTGGTTTGTTCCTTGATCCACTCTGCTCCTTTCTTGTCTCTTGAGGTTACACCTACTATTTTCCTTTCCATTGCTCGATGCGTCATGTTGAATTTAAGCTAAACCCTCTTTGTAAGTCTCCAGGTTTCTGCTTTGTAGCTAAGTACCGGCAAGATGCAGCTGTTATATACCTTCCTCATCAGGGATAGTGGCAATCTACCTGTCAAGATTTGAGAGTGCTTGCCAATTGCGCTCCACCCCAATCTTATTCTTCTAGTTACTTGAATCTCGTGGTTCGGCTCCGCGGTTATTACCTGTCATAAGTGTACATAGTCTCTTACAACTTCAAGTGCACTATTACCTATCTCGAAACGCTCTTCTTTTTCGAGGTTGTACAATACTATCGTTTTCTGCAGATTAATTTTAAGACTTAATTTTCTGCTGTCCTTGTTTAAACCCGTAATCATGAGCTTCAATTCATCCCCTGAGTTACTCAGCAACGCAATGTCATCGGCGCAGCGCAAGTTACTGAGAAACTCTTCATTAACTCTAATCCCTAACTCTTCCCATTCTAGGCCTCTGCAAACCTTCTGTAAGCACGCGGTAAGTAGCGTTGGGGAGATTGTATCCCGTTGCCTTGCACCCTTCTTGATTGGTATTATGTTGCTTTCTTTATGAAGCACTATGGTAGCAGTTGATCTCCTGTAGATTTTTTCCAGGATATTTATGTATGCTTTGCCGACCACTTGATTCCAAAGTGTATGCATGACTGATGATATTTCTACCTAATCAAATGTCTTCTTGTATTCTACAAACGCTATGTATAGTGGTTGGCTGTATTCTGAGCATTTCTCTATTACCTTATTGAAGGTATGATTGTGGCTGATTGTTGAGGAGCTTTTCGAAATTCTGGCTGTTCTTTTGGTTGATAAAATTTTGATGTTGTCTTAATTCTGTTAGCAATTACCTTTGTAAATAGCTCGTATACGATGGAGAGCCAGCTGATCGGCCTGTAACTTATCTAGCCCTTGTCATTTCCTTTCTTATGATATTAGGTTGACGTTAGCATTCTTTCAAGATTCTGGTACTCTTCCTATCAGGAGACACCTCATAGAAAGGGTCGCTAGTTTTTCAAACACAATCTGTCTTCAATATTTCAACAGATCTGATGTTACCTGATTATCACCAGCAGCTTTGCCTCTTTGCATGCTCTCCAAGGCTTTTCTGACTTGTTATATTAATAATGGTGGGGTGCCATCAGGGTTATTGCTAGTTCCTATAGTACTATCTGGGTACTGCTAGTTCTTATAGTGTGGTTGTCTCGGCTACTATATAGATCTCTGTGAAACTCCTCCACTATTTCAACTATCCTGTCCATATTGATAGTTATTTTGCCTTCCTTGTCTCTTAGTGCATACATCTGATTTTTGCCTAGCCCAAGTTTTCTCTTCACTACTTTGACGGTTCCTCTGTTTTTCAGAGCGTGTTCACTTCTCTTCATGTTATAGCTTCTCACATCGGATACCTTACGCTGAGTACTCAACTTCAAAAGCTCTGCCAATATTATTATTTGTCTGTTGTACTTGAGGCTTTCATGTTTTGACGCTTCTGAATGAGATTCTTCGTTTCCTGGGACAGCCTTCCAGTGCCCTGACTAACTACCGTACCTCCAACTTTCACTGCGCACTCCGTAATTATACTCGTCAAATTATCATTTATTTCGTCAACGCTAAGGCTGGTTTCCTCAATAAGAGCCGAGTACCTGTCCTGAAGCGAGACAGTCATTTCCTGTACTTTCATTCTCATTGCTAGCTCATTGATTGCTTTCTTGCATGTCAGTTTCTGTCGTTCCTTCTTCAAGGCTACGTGAATTCGAGACCGTACCATTCTATGGTCAATGCATTGTACCTTGCCAAGCACTTCCATACCTTGCATGATGCCTGGGTGTTCACTCAGTATAAAGTCTATTGCGTTCTTACTTTCGCCATTCAGGCTCCTCCATGTCCACTTGCGGTTCCCTCGTTTTGGGTAGAAGGTATTCAAGGTCAGTAATGTATTGCATTCTGCGAATTATACTAATAGCTCCCCTCTGGCATTTCTAGCGCCGACGCCATAATCTCCTACTGCTTGGTCTCCAGCTTGCTTCTTCCCTACCTTGGCACTGAAGTCTCCCATCAGTATAGTATGCTATGTTTTTTCCTTACTAATTGCCGGTTCCACGTCTTCATATGTAGATGTTTTCAACTGACGCGTTATCAGGGCTGGATGTAGGCGCTTAAGCCTGTACCACCTTCATCTTGTATCTTTTATTGAGTTTATTTACAATACCTACCACCCTTTCAATAATGCTATAGTATTCCTCTATGTTGCCAGCTATGTTTCTGTGAATTAGTAAACCCACTCCCAGTTCTCTTTTGTCAGCCAAGCCCCGATAGCAAAGGACGTGCGCATTCTGTAGCACCGTATAGGCCTCATCTGTCCTCCTAACCTCGCTGAGCCCCATTATATCCCATTTAACACTCTCTAGCTCCTCGAATAGTACACCTTGACTTGTCTCACTAGATAAGGATTAGCATTGAACGTTGCCAAGTTCAGGTTCTAATGGTGACCTGTCTGAACCCAGAGAAATATTTATGTATATGTAAAAAAAGGCAAAACATTCACGATGTTTAACAGTACCACCCTATCAAGTTTTCACACACAATGAGGTTTGATGAGAAATGTGAAGAATATCTGTGACAATCACGGAGCGTTTATGGAGGTCGTTTACGGCGATGTTCGAGTGATTTCTCGGGCGGTTATTGGCTCTCCGTCAGTGCTAGTGCACCTCCCGAGCTTTACGCTCGTACGTAGTACACTAAATATTCGATGATGTTTTCTAGACACATGATTGCGCTGTCAAGCCGCCGGGTTCAAAACGACAATTCAATAGAGACGAATTCGCCCCACTTCTGCGTACATCACTGCAAAGGATGTCGATCTTCTGTATTGAGGCGCTGCGCGACATATGGGCACCGTCCGGCAGTAATGTCCGAATCTAAGTTTTTTTAGACCGTAGGCTAACTGGTAGATTGTAGCACCGTGTCATTTTAGTGAAGCGTAGGAAACACCCGCTTTTCCGGTAAAAACGTCACGTTCTCAGCGCGGCGTAATAAGCACTGCGTAGTTTACAATTACGTACGTATGCGTTTTCTGAATAATGAAACACGTAGATAATAAGTATATATTCGTGCTGTGCCTCGAAAAAAGCGTAATATTTGATTTTTGATTAACAATGTCACAAGCATGAACGCCACTACATCTTGAAGATGGGTGGACATTGAGCAAGGGCTTAAACTTTGACCGGGTCACTGAATAGTTTTACAGACGCACCGACTAGCAGACAGACCAAGCGAAATTTCCGCGTTGAAGTATCCCAAGAAGGCATATCGTCTTTAAAAATTTTCCACTCACTTGACCATGTAGAGTATGGTCTAGTCCCTGTAGAGCCATATGTAGTGGTTGGGCATGGTCATCGTCTGGAAGGTGACCTGCTTGGCATTCTTGAAGAAGCAGTCGGGCCGCCACACCCGCTCCAGCCAGTCGGTCTCTAGCACCCGGTACTCAGCCGTCATGTTGTCTGGCAACCGTAACCGATGGTCCTTCCACGACTGTGAGAAGAAAATGTCCGCCGCGTACGTCTGCGACAGGAACCTCGAGTCAGATAAAGCGATGGATATTGAATTGATAAGAAATAGAAACGCTCCACTTATCAGAAACATGTGAAAAAGTGAAGCTTGGCATCTACTTGCTCTATTTGCAATTTCTATGTTTTTCTTTTTGTCGCAAAGTGCTATGCTCTAACTATCTCGTTCTGCAATGCTTCTTTCTAAGTTCTTGCTTTCTTTATTTGTAATCAAGAAAAAAAGAGAAAACGTGTGTCAGCGAGACGTCAATGGCGCTCCATTAAAATTAGATTGCATTTTTGTTGGGTTACAAGTACAATAAAGACATGTGGCGTATAGTCGCTCCTTCCTTACCACACGGTATGGCAGTGTTACGTTTGTTTGAAGTTCTTATTGGTAGTGCATATTTAAAGTTGCAATTCATTTGCACAAAGTTGTTCGTCGACGCTCGCGTTATCTTTGTTGTACCCATTGCCCCATCTTCGCGCTCTTTTTAGTGCAGTAACACGTACCTGCAGGCCTTTCAAGATGCCCTTAAGCACCAATTTCTGCTGCGGTCTTTCGTACGAGAGCTACCTGCCTTTCCTCTCCATTTCTATCTATCTCTCTGTAGATTCGTAGCGCATTTTGTCATCACTTATTAGATTGCATAAATAGCTGTTCTTGTGCTAGAGTAGGAGAAAAAACGTGTAATGTCTAGTAATTATAACTTCAGCGAAAACAACTTTAGAATTTTAAAAGCGGAAACCTGGATTAGAAGATAAGCAGCAATAGATTGCTGCTGTTTGCGAACCATTTGGTGTTCTTTAACGATCCCCGAAATGGCACACCACCCGGACCTTTCTAGCTTTTGTCCTACATCTTAACGTGACCACAGCGCCCGGGATATAACCCACGGACCTTTGCATCAGTATTCGCGATCCGGGAACATTCCAACGCCGAAGCGAATAATGTTTTCTTCGTGCAACGCGACTGTCAACGGCGACACAAAATGGAGATTGAAATAACTCGCCTGGCACTGCCATAGCCGCGATTGCAGGCGTATACGTTACTGCCAAAGGAGACATGCGCATTGAACTAGGCCCTCGTCGCTAGCGTCGTCTTTTGCTTAGGGTCACATGAAAATATCAGCCCTTAAGAGCCATCGTAAATTATACAGAAGGCACAGCCTAATTACAGGCTTAACAAGAAGGGGACGAGAACTTTGCATTGAGTGGCTTCTATTTTTAAAGCTGCTGACTTGATTCAGTCGTTAAGACTACTTGCTGAAAATGGTGGCACAGTGCTTGGACTTGTACGCAAGACCAAGGAAAAAAAAACTGCAGGGCCTGGACTAGCTGACGTTTTAATCGAAAAAAAACGGACATGAATAAGTTAATGCTGAACTGTGTACGTGTCAACAACGTCACCGCCTAATAGCAAGACCAGATTTTGCGCTTGTTCATAAGTGTATGAATTTGTAAAGCACCAACCGCGAAGCTGCTGTAATTCGAGGATTAACGTTTTTTTAAGAAACGAACATTGCGGCCATAAATGCGTGCGCCTCTAACATTTCTTCAATGTGCTGATAACAAAACCTTCAGAACTGCAGGGAACAGCGCATGCAGATGCCCAGAATCTGTGAGTCGGTCAAGCTGTAGTAACAGCTACAGAGCCAGCCTTGTTCTGGGCAAGAATTAACGGTTAATATATTTGTAGTCATTTTGGTGGTTACGCTTTTTTTTAGCATGTTGTGAGATTGTTACTTCTAAGGGATGACGATTATATACCACGCATCATGCCGTGCACCACAGTAGTCGGACAAACGGTGTAAGTCCACTGACTCATTTGCTAGCATTTCACCAATGCAAACATTAGCTACGTGCGGCAGATATTACTACGGCTGATAGCTGCAGACATGCTTCTTCATGATGTGGGTGGCAGTTTAGTATTGTTAGTCGTAGTTTCGAAGCTCATGCGTTAAGCTTTCATTTGATTTTTCACTACTCGGCCTGATCGTCATGGGGAAAGAAAGAGGAAGCTCTCGGGCATAATTAGCCACACGGTTGACCATGCTACGCCTACCTATCAAAAGCGTCTTGCGACGCTCTGGTAAATTACTGATTAGGGATTATTTCAGTTGACTTGACCCCGATCAAAACATGACCTACTATCGAAATAAGCTCACAAATATAACAATATAAACCCGTATCTTCATTATATATAACGCGTTCTCATTACCTAGTACACATGAAAGCATGTTGTCGCATACCATGGGCTTCCATTCCAAGCCCCACGGAAATCGACTCTATGATTTCATGTGTTTCTGCAGACCTAAAGCGTTATATTCACTCAATACGTCCTTGCCGATTATTTGGCAACATGCACCTAATGTTGACTTTTGATAATGAATGGATAGATAAAAGAACTTTATTATTGTCCAGTAGGCCACGCTTGTGCCCTAGACCAGTCCTAACGGTCTAGGACACAAGCGCGGCAGAATGGCTAAGTCTTTCGGTGCTAACGCTCCCGCGTTAGGACTGAAAGAGTTAGCCATTCAGCCGCTTCGCGGTCCCGTTCAACTGCCCTTAAGTGTCCCTTTAATGCAGGACTGCGTAAAGCTGCGTCCAAGCGTTCTTTAGTGTTTTCCTTGTCCCTGAGTAACCGGAAGCGATGCCAGAGCAAATGAGCGAGATCTATGGTGTCATCGTATTTTTGTCAAGTAGTACGAAAAGACAACTCCAGCTAAATCCAGTAAATAACAGCTGATTGGAGTATTTTCTTATGTATAATAAAAATAATTCCACCTACAGAGCTGTACTGACCTCACAGTTCAAAGATGGTAAGTGTACTTCTGTATTAAACAAAAGTAATTGTGATTTACAATAAAACCAACCTATTGTTTCCGCTTTGCTTAACCTGCATAACGTGTCTTGGGTACCACTGTTATCGGCACGTGACACAACAATGTTTCCTATCGATGTTTAAAAACTACATACATTACACAATAGATCAATAACTTCGATTTCGCGCAAAATTTTACCAATAACTGTTTATTGAGTGAAACCAGCAATCAGTAGAATTTACCCATATATTGCTATGTTACGGACAGTGAAACCATTTCACATGGAAACCACTTGAAAACCTAACGCATGATCCGTATTAAAAATCAGGATGGATATTTATCCTCACTCTAATGCTCGAAAAACACCGAAGCCCTCACTGAAAACGGACTGGCCCGCGGGCCCGCAATGCGTATGTTTACGAATTACGGTTACGTGAAATTGGGCCAGCCCAGCAATCATGTGTTCATACTTCACGGAAAGTGAAGGCTCTCGCGTTTCCGGTTCGGTGGGCAGGCATCCCGGCAGAAAGGCAGACGAGGCGGGCGGACGGTGATGCTGAGGCGATAGCAAGCGAGAGAGTGAATAAGCCCAGTGCCATATGCCTTCTCCCTCTGGAAGCGCTCGCGCCATCTTCACGCCACCAATGGATCGATAATGAACGCCAGTTGGCCAAGCGGCGTGGCAACCCAATGCGAGACCACCTCACCGTCTCCTTGTGAACGAACCGCAGAGATGGGTACAGCTGCGGCCTTGAAGGCTACTCGATCCAGTAGGTGCGGCAGTCATTACGGACCCATTCAGCGAGTTAACAACGCACCTTGTTCCACTGAATGCTCGCTAAGCACGGCATTTGTTCGCTAAAATGTTACACTTACATGCGCGAAAGAGTTAGGAATATTTGAGTCTTTTTTTTTTTGCTAGACAAAACATAAAAGCAAAATCGTGTACACTGCAGTGAAGCTAAGGAACGTACTAGGGGACGTTACTTGTATGTTTTAACTGAAATGTTGACATAAATAGAAAAATGCTAGGGCGTGTGAAGAACGAACTTTCAGCTTTCACGTAACACATATGAAGTTTTGCGGCTTGACCTACAGTGCCTTACACAACGAACGAAAAAAAAGATTAGGGAACCGACCTACGCGGTCGATCGGTTAGTAAAACTTGTTTTGGGCCTAGTTGGTTTATGTTCCCAGAGGTGCTTTAACAGCGCAAACACACACACAGGACAAAAAAGAGACGACACACACAAGCACTGACTACCAACTTAGCACTAACAGTTTATAGTCAGCGCTTGTGTGGTGTCCTTTTTTGTGTGTGTGGTGTGTCTGTGTTTGCGCTATAAAAGCGACACTCAATCAGTGGGGCGTTACCATTGCAGAATATTAGATAGATAGATAGATAGATAGATAGATAGATAGATAGATAGATAGATAGATAGATAGATAGATAGATAGATAGATAGATAGATAGTCAAGCGTTCAATGATTTGCCGAATTGCTTACCATGAATTCTTCGTCGATAGAATCCAAGCTCATGACCGTCACGTGGAATAGCACAACAGTTGGACGGCCTGCGTAAGCCAGAGAAAATAGACAGTGGTACTTTCTTGTATTGACTAATCTGTGGGGTTTAATGTCCCATAACCACCATATGATTATGAGAGACGCCGTAGTGAAGGGCTCCGGAAATTATTGACCGCCTAGGGTTCTTTAACGTGCGCGAATCTTAGCACACGGGCCTACAGCATTTCCGCCTCCATCGGAAATGCAGCCGCCGCAGGCAGGATTTGATCCCGCGACCTGCGGGTCAGCAGCCGAGTACCTTAGCCACTAGACCACCGCGGCGGGGCTGCTTTCTTGTATTGACACGACAGGTTGAAGTAGTGATAAGTTGTCAAAATACCTAAACACAGGTGCAGCGTGAGGTCGGCAGATATATACAGACTTTCCAAAGAATGAATACGTTTGTACTAACCACAGTTTAAATAATTATCGGTACTGCGGAATCACTGTTTGACAATCAATCAACAAATTGATTTATTAGTATGTGAGATTTAACGTCACAAAATAACTAAATTATTTAGAGAGACGCTTTAGTGGAGGACGTCCGAAATTTCGACCACCTGGGGTTTTTTTTAACGTGCGCCAGAATTTCAGCACACGGGCCTACAGCATATTCTTCTCCGTCCAAAATGCAGCCACCGCTGCCGGGATTTGATCCAGCGACCTGTTTAATCACCGTAATAGGTTTGGAATGTACTAAAAAGATTGTTTGTCCAGGTGCAGCCTGCGAAAAATCTTTCCACGCTTAATGATGTAACTTCAAGTCAATGCGTCATCTTTTTTTATGGGAACAGCTACACTATAGAACATAGCTAATGCGATAATTTGAAAACAGAATTACAGAGCAAGAAAAAAAAAAACTGAAGGACCCTAGAGGAGTCTGACACGATAGCAATATCATGTTCTTATTGTGTACTTGATATACTTGGTGCATGATAGCTTTTCGAATTTGCTATACACCCACTATGCGGCCTTAAAGAAATAGGCGCAGTAACGTGTGTGCCTTTTCTAATGGGTGACCGGCTTTAAGCCATGAAGTCTTTATCAATCCCAGGATATGAGAGTTTCTGGCAGTAGTGCTCGTCTTACACAAGTTAGATACAGCAATTACATCAGCTGTCATAATAACAGATTCCCTACCTCTCTGTGCGGCACTTTCTGTTGGTGCTGATAATAACGTAACAAAGGCGTTTCGTGCACTAGTACCTGCACATTTGAGAAAAGTACGATTAGTTTGGGTGCCTGGACATAAAGGTTTGTTTCTAAATGAAATAGACGACTCCTTAGTTAAGTCGTCTACCAGCGAACCAATTCTACCGCTCTGTCCATCATCCGCTTATGTGACTGCTGCTCGATTCCGCAGACGTACGCTTATGGAAGTCTTTAAAGGTTCAGCACTAACAAACTCTACAGAATATCGCCATTTATTATATCCCTGGCGAAGAGGCTTTTGCCGCACTCGAAAACAAGAAATAGCTATCACAAGGCTGTGTGGCTGGGTACCAAATCTAAATATCTATAAACACAGGTCTGCTCAGGCACCTTCGCCACTGTGCGCATTCTGTGATGAACTGAAAACAATAGATCATTTCTTTTTGACCTGCAGGCGGTTTAACACATTACGAAAAACCCTTTTAGAAATACTTTTACGTGGTATTGCTATGGACTTATCTGTGCCTGTCATTTTGTCTTTTGGAGCTTCCACTTCTGGTTTCTGTAATGCGACAGTGTGCGCAGCCATCCGGGACTATATTGATGAAACTAATAGGTTGACTAATTAACCAGTTTTATTTTCCTAACATGTCCACATAGTTATATACGTGTAAAATTAGATTATTGCTCTATTTAATTAATAAATTCGTTTATGTAAATATTTGTATGCATTACAATAAGCACCACACTTTCCTAGGCTATCGGTAATCCTTCTGTTATACCTCAATTATTCCAAGTCTGAACAGTAATGTTTAAAACAACTCGATTCTTGGCCAATCCCACATAGTGGGTGTGCGCCACTAACAATAGGTGAACGAAAACAACAGCAGCAGCAGCAGCAGCAACAACAACAACAACAACAACAACAACAACAACAACAACAACAACAACAACAACAACAACAACAACAACAACAACAACAACAACAACAACAACGTGCTTGCAATGGGCGCTCGTAGCACGCATTATTTCCGCAATACTTCATATTGCAGAGTGAAGCATGTATGCAGGACGCATTTGTTTGTGAAGCATGAAAACTACTTCCTCTGCATTTCTAAGCAGATAAAGTTATTTGCACTGTATCTAGAAGCAGACGAGTGCCCATGTGGCAGAACATCTGCTTGCCACGATAACGACTCGGTTCTATCTCTGCTAGGACACAAACGACCCTGGTTCGGTCCCCAATATGACCCGGGATTTCTTTATCTTGTATTTTATTTGCACCATTTTCGATCACTCGGTCACGCATAAGATTATAATTTTTCGCTCACAGCCAATGATGAAGACACCGACGTCGGAATTTGTGCGAAACGAGCTCTTCAACGCTATCGAGATATTATGTACATCTGAACTACGATGTCGCCGCATCTGGTGCGAAAACTATAGTTCCACAGGTGCACCTAACTGCTGCAGAAACATCTGAGGGTGGCAAGACTCTCCATACATCACCGGCAACGTGTTCCGATTGTCTGCACCCTCCAGCTGCTCAATCCAAGTGCCACTATTCTATTTTTCTTGCACGGCATCAAGCTGTGGCGTCAATATACAATCTATGACGAAGCTAAGCTATTAATTCTCACTCTTTATTCTTTCCATGCCTGATTTGTATTTATTACATGTCAGTTCATAATACTTCATGACATTCCGGTCATTCCCTGTTTCCGTTTTTGTTCGTCTCTGCCTATTTGCATTAAGTAAATCTTTTGAAAACATGCTGAACCCTGCTGATTTCCGGTTCTGCAGCCAGATGCCCCGATAGTACATCGCTACACTCTCCTTGTTATTGTTATGTAGCTTACCAATAATTAGTTGTTGAACTAACTGACAACAATTATGAACGCATACGAAGGTGAGCCTTCGTATCGCTATTATTTTCACGTACACATCCAGATCCCACATTATCACGTGACCAGTTGATGATGTTTTGTTTTATCTGCTTATTCATTTTCCAGAAAACAATAATTACTCTTTTTAGCCGGCCACTCTTCCTTCGTATTCATCGTAACGTATTTTTAAATAAGCGTTCTTTGTTTATTTTTCAGCGTCCTATTAGGCGTTTCTTTATACTTCTAGAAGTGTCATATAGATGTTATGCTGGAAGTACCAGTTCTAGTAAGCTGATAGTTTTACCCTTTATGGCAGCCCCTCTTTGCAAGGTCTTCCGACAATTAGGGTACTTTATGACTGTATGAACATACAATAGTTTACTGTAAACAACACTGTGTTTGTGTGTTCAATAGAGATAAAAATAATGCAGTGAGTTTAGAAGCCTAAATTAGAGGCATTTAATCCTTTCATCACTTGTAATGTCCACGGTCAGAACGTCGTGCCGTGAGGAGACGTCGTTCACGGAGATAGAAAAGCTAGAAACGTTTGCCACTCACCATTCTTCTTGGGGGGCGACGTCTTGTCATACTGTCGAGGGTCATCGGGAAGTATGTCCTGAAGCGTCAGGTTACACCGACAGCTCCTGAAACGGTTTAGAGCATCCAAAAGGCGTGTCAACGCGTTACTCCAGGGCAAAACTTCGAACAGTTGAAACCTACAGTTTATGCGTTGAACAAAGCAATGAGTGGGACCAGTTGGTGAATGTTCACAGAGGGAAAAAAAAGAAAAGGGGGACCATGACGTCACGCAGCCAGACTTGGTCAGCCAAGCTGTTTTGAAGTCGGTAGCGTCGACCCAACACGCAGCCTTCTGAGTCAAGACCACGCATGCAACAATACTTGCCGAGACTTCAAATTACGCCGTTGGCAGTTTTTATCTGAGACGCATTTTTTCGGTGGAAACCTGCCGGTTCACGCCGAAGCTTCAAAAATGGAGCGCCACAAAGCGTACAGAACCCTATGACACTCCCTCACGTTTTGATCTCTTGTTTGACCGACACGGTTGGCTTCACTCGTGTGACTAACACTCTTTTCTTTCTTTTTTCGTTTTCCATGACTGTTCATGATAGTTCAGCGCATAGTACTGCATATACTGAAGGAAGAATTATTCAGCAAACGTATGTGGTCCAGCTTACAGCTCTTTCAACACTGCTACCAAACGTGATTACATAGAGTGTTTTCAGGAAATGTAATCCAAACGTGATTACATAGAGTGTTTTCAGGAAATGTAATCATACTTATTTGGGTTTTACATCATGAAAGCACCTTATGTATATGAGGAATTAATCAGCTAGCTTATGTGGTCAAGCCTACAGCTTTTTTATCGCTGCTACGAAACACGATTATATGGTATATTTCAGGAATTGTAATCGCACTTGTTCTGGTTCCACATCCCAAAGCCACCATATATTTATGAGGAACGCCACGGAGGAAAGTTCCAGAAGTTTCGAATACCTGGATTGTTTTACCGTGAAGCAACACTGACCTCTTGCATTCCACCTTCATCAAACTGCAGCCATCATGATCGGTATTCATCACCGTGACTGTCGAAGCAACCATTCGAACACCATAAAAAATAGACGCTCAAGAAATATGTCCAGAATTCATTAAACATAAGGCACATGACACAATCAGTGGCTGCGTTCATAACTATTGTTTACTGTGGCGGCAGAAATCTTAAGACAGCTAGTGGCCTCACTTCTAATTAAAGGAATGATTAGAACTAACTTTACAGTTAGTGAAGTTGCTCGGGTGGCATGAGAGGATCGGTGCCCCACTTTGCCAATAGTAATTTGCCGCTTTGAGATTTCAAAAAAAAAAAACAGTGGCAAGTTTTTTAGCACAGTAGTAACATCAAAACACTATCACCAGTGAATCCGAAACCGAAACGCTAAAAAGTGTCCTTGCCTCCTCTTCTGCGATGAAGGGCAACAGTACGCGTACAAAGTTAGTATATGCAATGTCCATCTGAAATCCACCGGCAGTATGGCTCCGAAAGTCTCTAGAATACAGTCGAAGTTATGGTTCTACACTTATTCAAATTTCGTATTCATAAAACATCAGTGTTTCATCCCTGAAAGCTGACTGTAACTTATAACATTTGTCTCGTCTACAATTTGTTGAAACCATGTCATTACTTCACAAGTTTCATTTCTCATGCATTCCTTGATCGCTTTTAGCAAATCATTCCTTGAACTCACAAGTCTTCCCATACTGGCCATGTGCCACAGAACTTTCACCCCTGTGCCCGTACTAAAATATTTTATGCTTCTTTTTTTTCCTTAAAGCAGCACTACGCTGAAATGGTCTTTCCCACGAAGCTGCGGATATCACTACACCATCAAACTGCATTCGGGGCCTTCTAGAAGTAACTTGACAGTCACCATTGTGACAATCTAATTTATTGCATATTAACCCACTGTTTACGTCCTACCCTCCTTCCAGAATTTTCAATAAAATAAAAAAAGTTTCACGGCTACGGGGCAACTGCTGCTGGTGGTGGTGGTAGTGGTTAGAAGATGAGAAAAGGCACATAATATCTGCAACCCGGTCGGGAGCGCGGCGCAGTGCCTGAAACAATGCAGATGATGGCCTTCCCTAGAACGTCGGCAAGCTTCTACTCCCCTTCCTACTTCACTCATCTGCCCTAATCAGTGCCATACCGTGCCTCCGTGTTTCTCACCCTCACAGCGATTCTCCGCACCCTGACTTCACTTTCTTATTTCTTCCTATAGTATACTTTTCATTGCAAAACTGTTCTTCACCCTATCTTTTTCTTCCATTCCCTTCTCGTCAGCCTCAAGTCGGAGTAGCACGAAAAGCACTCTCTTTCTTCCTTCTTTCATTATTTATTCATTTTCTGCCATTTCCCTTTTCCGCCATTTGGAGTAGTAAACCCGGGGCAACTTAGCTATTCTCCTAGTCTTTCATTTGCTTCTCTCTCTTTCTCTCTCAAGTTCGAGTACACAGGTAATGCTTATATGATCAAATGACCAGCAGTACAACCACAATTGACATTTCACTAACACTACAGCTGCGTGGGGTCTTCTTCCAAGGAATTTTCGAGACCCGGCGTGGCTCTGGTGTAGAATACACCAGAGCCTCGGATATACATGATTGACGCGCAGAATTCTTGGGTTCGACTCCTGCTGTATCTTTAACATTTATTCCTTGCTTCCAACAAATAAAGGCTTCCAATGCTGGTTCTTATTAACACTCTTGCTATAAAATTACCACTCTCTGTTGTCACTGTTCCTCGCTATATATAAACTGTCAAACAATGGTGGCGTACACCCGCATAACATGGCCCGGGGTATACGGGTATGTGCCATACGTGTAAGGAGGAAAGAGTTTTACGTCGTACACGATGGCATTTTCGCATTAGTCATGTCATAACTAGACATTAGTAATTGCGAAACACTCTTAACCTTTTTTAAACACTTTCGTTCAACCAAAGTTGAGGAGGTGACCCCGTCAGTACCCAGACGTTTGCGGCAAGATAGATAGATAGATAGATAGATAGATAGATAGATAGATAGATAGATAGATAGATAGATAGATAGATAGATAGATAGATAGATAGTCAAAGTGTGCATGCAGTGCGCACAGTAATGCTTCGCATTTAAAATGAATGAATGGTTGAAAAGAAAGGAAAATCAACGCAAGCATGCCACGTATCTCACCATATACAGAGTGACATTCCCAACAGAAGCGCGCTAGCGACATTTCGCCACCTAACGGAGGAGTCCACGACTGCAATGCTTCCGCTATCCTCTGTAGCACCGCGCTTGCTGGATCAAGGAAAGTGGCCTGTCCCCGCCGAAGATGGCGCCAGCATCTGCACCGGAAACCACAAGAGTCACGTCTACATTATTCTTGCCACGTATGTGCTTTGGGGCACGGGCAGCGCTACACAAGGGGAATGTCCATGCGAAGACTGCACATGCATTACGAAAACGTGCAGGTTGTCCCAGAGGCTGCCTCCCGAAAACTATACTCGTCAAAGAAAATAGCACAATCATCATTTCTGCCATTTATAATCTGCTTTTTTTCATATTTATGGTATTGGTTAAGCCACCCTACTTGTTCGAAAACCACGATATGTCTCGTTGTTATTTTTTTGAACATACTAAAAACGAAAGCTTAAAGGCTGCATTGTGGAGATGTGTAGAAAGTACATACACATTGTTTCAGTTTCTTGTTCCTTACAACATAGAACATGAGACAAAAGGCGACTTGTGCCTAAACATCTCTTTTTTAGCATTTGTAAAAAAAGTAGTTTAGAAGGTTCTATTCGCGTAGAAGAACAAAACCAAGCTGTTTCCTTCCCATGTTTTTATCTGTCCAGATGTATCATTTCGAGATACACAGCAGTGCTTTTGCCCAAATGTATTTATATCTAAGTTCATTAAAGAAAACTCCTACAAATATTTGCTTACCCAAGTGTAGAATGTCAACAAGCTCCAATTCACAATTTTTCATCTGCATGTCTTTCGTTTGAACAACGCTTCAAGTTTACCCAAACTTCATACCACAGACGTTTGTGTTTACAGGAGAAAGCTGTGAGCGCCTTCCTTACAATTCTTTCTTTTCATTTGACGACGACATACGACTCAACATCTACTTTCAAAAGTTCTTTTTTGCAGCATTGTACTTTTTGTTTGGCGAAAGGCGGATAATGGGACGACGGCAGATGTGCAGCACTTCAAAATTATGTTTTTGCGCACATTTCAACGAAGCCCTCAGTGCGCTCAAGCAATAAGACCGTGGGTATATTTCCCAGGAGAGGATCTTGAGACTCATTTGTTTTTGTTTGTTTGTAGTGCTGGGCTGTATAGGTTGAGAGAATAACATCATTTTTTATTTAAGAGTTCATATATTCTTGCTCCTGTTAAAAAAAAAGCAATGAAGCTCTAGCTGGAAAGCTGTTCAGAGAGAACGCTCGAGGTGCAATTCCATTTTCTACAAACATACTTACGTTTCGTTGCTCGGGATGGAACACCATTTCATGTTTACGTTTCGCTCGCCTCTAGGATTCTCTTAGTGACGGAGTGCAAGTCTTGCAGTCCTATTTACTGCCACTCGCTTCTAAAGAGTGCTTCACATACGCCATTTTGTTTGGTACAGTTCTAGGAACACATCATTGCGCGTCGCTTCATGCAATCCTCGGAGAAAATGTACTGGCCGAGCTAACTAGTTTGTGTAATTAAGTCAACCAAATACACACTTGACTTAATGGGATCGGTTCACGTTTCTTTTCTCAAGCAGCGCAAAAGGCTAGGAAGGGGGGCACAAGAAAAAGAAGGCCACAAGACTTTTGCAGCGCTCATTTTTGTTTAGTTCCCGTTTTATACAATGATTTTACTATAGCAGAACTAAATTAATTGTGCTGCTGTCATTCTTGTTTCATTCGCAAATCATTTATTCAGGTTTTAATATTACGTAGTAAGAATAAGTAAGTAATTCATTCGGTCTGTAGTAGAAATAATATTTCATATTTCGGCTTACCACCTTTTGCTGTCAAGGTGGGCAAAGCAGGGCCACAGACCAAATTTTTTCGACAAAAACGGAGATGGCGAGGTACAACCAAACCTTAGCGATGTTTGTGCAGTGTTTGTATCTGTGCATGAAGCAATACGTATGCGAAATTGTGAAAAACGCGGAGGAGGCTTTCCTTCTTTCCACCTTGCCTTACTCCACTACATCAGACCGAATAAGAGGGCACAGTTTGGATGTTGTTGAAGGTAAACTAACTCATAGGGTTCATAAAGAACTTTTTGAGGCAAACATCGGATATGTTTAGCAGCGGAGTTCATTTCTTCTTGAACCGATGGTCATAGAAACGTCCTAAATCTGCCATCAGCGAACACAGTTTCGAGGGTTTGTCGCACGCTTTAAGAGCTACGTCTGTGCACGTCACGACCGTGAGCGCACGTCGTTAACGCCACCTCTTTGTAGAAGCGTAATTCCCATGCACATTTCTGTCGTTAAAGAGCAATTGCAAGAGTAGTAGGATTATAATATTGATGGTAATAATATTATAGACAAATCAATCAATCAATCGATCATTCAACGTGCCCTGCAACAACCATGAGGTCTTTGTACAGGCACACGCAAAAATCAAATATCACAACAAACAATAGAATACATACCCTCTTCATTAAAATCGAAGAACGAGTGAAAACACACACACAAAAAAGTCAGAGCAAATTGGGAATAATATAAAAAGAAAAGATGAAAATCGTACAAAAGAAATTAAAAATAAAAGGGAACATACATAACTATGTAGAAACCTTCCTGAAAAAACAGAAAAGGGAAGAATCTGTACATTCCAATAAAAAAATTGTTAAGACAGTGCACAGCTGAGAATGAAACACTGACAATTAACGGTGAAAAAACATCGAGATCATGAAAGGTAACCTTAAAGGAACTTTGTATTCTGTGAACAAAAGAGTGTTGAATGAGGTTCGCAGGTACATGGAGTGGTCAATTCTCTCTGGTTAAATTACGTGGAAATTGGAAATTTACAGATCTGAGAAGTGAAGGGCAGTATAGCATACCATGAATAATAAGATTAATAATAATACATTATTATTATTATTATTATTATTATTATTATTATTATTATTATTATTATTATTATTATTATTATTATTATTATTATTATTTACAGGTGTTTATCCTCAAAGATACGATTATGAGACGCTGTTGTAGCGGGCTCCGGAAGTTTTTACCTCATTGTGTTCTTTAGTATGCAGCTAAAAGGAGGCACACAAGCCTTAATCATTTCCGTCTCCATCGAAAAAGCAAACACCACGGCCGCGATTTGATGCCCGAACGCTGTGCACTTGCACCGCACTATGTAGAGTGACGATTTTACATGGCAACATAACATGGCAAGAAACGCACCTCATCTGAAGGCCACTCCTGATTTGTCCCTGCTATCAACCAATAGTAGCAGTCTGCTGTTTGACGACATGAATCCGTCAACCGAACTGCCAAACAAAAATGACGAGATGACATCTGTTTGAATAGAACGCACTTCACAAAATAGCAACATCGCGTACTGATGGTAAATTTGACACACCGTGTACACAATCACAAAGTTTAGTTGAACAGTTTATATCAGCGCTTGTGGTTCGTAGAAAGCGTTTTTTCAACAAGTACAGAGGACGGTCTAGGAATCTTCTAGTCGCCGCAGAGGGATAATTAGGGTTAACAGTGGAAGTGCCTCAGGCTGGCTGGCCGACGTTTCACTAGGAGGACCGATCTTTTTCAGAGGCGCCTTTGGAAAAAAATAGGTCTTCCCATCGATACCTCAGCCAGCCAGTCTGAGGCACTTCCACTGTTAACTCTGATTATCCCACAACTCTGTTTTCATCTGTCGGCTCCCTTTTAGATTTTAGTTGCCATAGAGCAATTCCTACCTACGCACCCGAAAACACCCCATGATGACCTTATGGCTGTGACGTTGTGATTCAAAGCTAGACGTCACCGGTTCAACGCCAGTCGTGGCTGAACATTCATTGGGCTTTAGTGAAAAAGAGAATAGTGGCATGGCGCCGTACGCAGACAGCTTTCTCCATAGACAGATATCAGAGGCAAATCTTCTTAAACTATATTCACACGACGGACAAAATCGTGATTATACCTCGGGGATCGCGCAATATATACGTGACCCATTCCCACTTGACCACTTCAGACCACGCGGAGCGATTCATAAAGTGACGGATACCGAATTCACGGTTGGGATCATCAGGGACTAATGCTGAAATCCTCGCTTGTATACCTTGAATGCTACGCTGTCGTGCTACGACGACGAATACTAATGCCGGTGAAGTTGTACGTACTGATCTTGGCGTTTTCGTTGACGGACATCACGTTACAGCACTGGTCGACACTGGCGCTGACTTCTCAATCATGCGACTAGAACTCGCCGTGCCTTAGAAAGGTCAAGACACCGTGGACAGGGCCGCACATAAGGAGTGCTGGTGGTCAGCTGATGACTCCCATGGGTAAATGCACCACTCGACTTCGCATTGGGAATTCTAGCTTCGTGGCCACCTTTGTCCTCTTGCTAGACTGCTGTAAAGAGCTAATTCTGGGCATGAATTTTCGAGATCATGGCGCTGTTATCAACATCCCTCAACTTATGGTGACGTTTTGCGCACATCCTTATGTTGACGACAGCAGCGACGAACTACGCGGCCGTTCGCTAATAGCCGACGATGTGATGCTACCACCGAGATCCTGCTGCCTTGTGTGTGTGTCCAGTGGGTGGCCTTCCTATAAAGATGTGAGAGTGGAGCACATAGTCGCTCTTTTGCTCACGCAAGGCATTTCCATCGCGACAGCCATCCTAAAGCTCACTGATGGACAGGCAGAAGTGCTCCTCACAAACTTCAGCAACGAGCGCCGTCAAATCTAGATGGGTACCGCATTTGCCTACTTCGACGATATAGACCAAGCCGGGGATTGCTGTGCTTTGCAACCAGACGACGTGACAGTCCCTTCCTCGACAACTTTGTCGGTGGACATCTTCTCCACGCTACCGCACTCGGATAGGAAGCGCCTGCTTGGACTTATACACCAATTCGAAGACTGCTTTTCGTGTACGTCAGAGGTCCAGCAAACACCATTGACCAAGCACCGCATCATTACTGAAGACAACACGCGACCGACTCGGTGGAACCCCTGCCGTGTGGCTTCGAAAGAACGTGAGGAGATTCAGAAGCATGTACAGAAGATGCTCGTGGATGACGTCATACAACCTTCAAAAAGTCCTTGGGCGTCCCCAGTGGTTTTGGTCAAGAAAAAAGACGGCAGCTTGCGTTTCTGTATTTATTATCGCAAGTTGAACCAACTCACGGAGGAAAATGTCTATTCACTGCCTCGCATAGACCATTCACTCAATCGGCTGCGTCACGCGCGCTATTTCTCTTCAATGGACCTCCGAAGCGGCTACTGGCAGATAGAAGTCGACGAGAGAGATCGTGAAAAAACGGTCTTTGTGACGCCTGATGGCCTTTAAGAATTTAAGGTGCTTCCTTTTGAGTTGCGCTCGGCGCCAGCCACTTTTCAGCGTCTCATGGACACCGTACTATCGGGCCTCAAGTGGCAAACATGCTTGGTCTATCTGGACGATGTTGTTGTATTCTCAGCATCATTCGAGAAACATCCCAGCCGTCTATTCACCGTACGCCAACCCATACGTTCGGCCAGCCCGACTTTAAAACCGGAAAAATGTCATTTTGGTTTCAACGAACTCAGCTTCTTAGGCCGCGTCGTCAGTCACGAAGGTGTTCGACCTGACCCGGCCAAAATAGACGTCGTAGCCCAATTTCCTGCACCCCGTGACAAAAAAAATGGCAGCATATCCACGGAGCGAATGATGGGGAGTGGGGCGAAGCATTCGTCTGTCCATTCATTCTTGCTTCCGTCCGTTCCTGCGTACGTCTATGTAACCGTCCATGCGTCCATCCACCCTTCCGTGCGTGCGTCTGTTCGTGCGTCCGTCCCTGCGTTCGTCCATGCATCCGCGCCTGCGTCCGTTCATGCGTCCATCTATGCACCTGTCTGTGTGTCCGTTCGTCCATTTGTTCAGCACTCCAAGTACCACCATCTCGCATCTTTTCATCATATATTTTTCACATAGAACCACCACCATCCAGTGGACATTTCAAGGACTAAACTGGAGGTAGCACATGCACACTTTCTTACGGCTTCCGCTGCGGGTTTACTTCCCACCTTTAACCACCTCGAGTTCATGGTATACACTAGTTCACTGTATTCATGGCTATGATGATGATGAAAAACATTTATTACAAAAGAGAGAGGTACGGGGCCAAAGCATGACCCTGCTACATGGTCGGCGTCCTTAGTCTGGGACACCGCATGACGAGGCCCCTACTCGCGCCCGTCTCACCAGAGCCCGTTGAGACTCTAGTGATGAGCAGTTGAGGAGGGCAGTCTCCCATGCCTCTCGGGAAGGGGTAGGGGAAGGGGGTAGGTGGGGATTTTTCGTACATGCCCATACCATGTGGAAGATATCACACGTCTCCCCACAGTGTGGGCACCGCCCATCTGTGTTCGCATCGAAATGCTTTAGGATTGCAAGACAGAGTAGAGTACCTGTCTGCAGGCGCCTTAGAGTTCGCTCTTCCGCCTTACTCAGCCCCTTTGCAGGAGCCGGGTAAAGACGGTGAGTGTCACGATAATAGGTGAGAATTTCTTTGAACCGCAGCAGCGGTGTATTGGCCTCGGAGTCATAAGAGCCAAGGTGAGGAGCCCGGTGGGTAAGCGCTCGGGCGGCCGCGTCAGCGGCCTCATTACCTCGTAGGCCCTGATGGCCAGGAGCCCATACGATGCGTTTCGGGGCTGGATCAGCGAGAGCCCGTTTTAGAATTTGGCTGGCTAGGGGGGATATCTCTCCTACCAAGTAATGAGTACATGCTTTCCTGGAGTCTGTGATGATAACTTTCGAGTTGGGGTCCGCAGCAGCAAGCGCTATCGCGACTTCCTCAGCGCGCTCTGGATTTTGTGCTCGGAACGAGAGCCCATTGACATGCTTTTCCCGGTGAACTACAGAGGCCGTGTAAAATCCCGTTGGCGAAGGCCCTGCTATATCTACGTAGAATACACCAGGTCGGGAGCCGTGTTGCCTCTCAAGCGTCCGAGTCCGCGCCTGTCTTCTGCTTTCGTGCGTGTGCTTATCCATGTTACTGGGGAGTGGAGCGACCGAGAGCATATGCCGCCACAGTTCCGGAATAAGCTCCGCCTCCTCTGCAGTGCAAGTGTGTTGTATATGTAAGCGGTTTAGCAGGCGGTGCCCGGGAGCCGTCTGCACGAGCCGCGTATATTGATTCATAAGGTGGGCCTCCCGCAACTCCTGGTAGGAGTTGAGCACACCTAACGCCTTCAGTTTGGCGTTGGAAGTGGCCACCGGGAGATCCAGAGCTCGTTTAGTAGGCTTACGAATGATGGCATCTATTCTTTCGTCTTCTTGCTTGTTAGTGCGAAGGTATGGGACGGCGTAGAGGATCCGGCTAGTCACGAAGGCATGCGCGAGCCGAAGCGCGTCCCTGCCCCGCAGACCACCCCGCTTGTTGGAAACGCGGTGGATCATGCGCCCTACCTGTTCGCCTATTCTCTTGAGTTTCGCTATAGTGGAGTCCGGTCTGAGTCTGTGGTGAATGAACAGGCCCAGAATCCGGAGCTCCTCCACCTCTCTGATGGGAACCCCAGACAGGGAGATGTGTATGACTGACTTTTCTCTTGGCTTCGCTCTAACGTGCAGAAGCTCTGATTTGTTTGGAGCACATTGGAGTCCACAATCGTTGGCATACGCCTCGACTATGGATGCGGCCTGCTGAAGGCGTTCCTGCATTTCACCAAGGCTCCCTTCAGTGGTCCAGATTGTAATATCGTCGGCATATACTGCGTGTTGTGTGCCTTCCACCCTGGCCAATTCGCTTGGAAGGCGCATCATAGCAATGTTGAAAAGGAGTGGTGATAACACTGCTCCCTGTGGGGTACCCCATGTTCCCATAATGTAGCGGCCATATTCCTCGTCCTCGATCCGAAGAAGTGCCTGGCGTTTAGAGAGAAAATCTTTGACATATGCAAAGGCCTTAGCCCCGCAATCAGTGGAGCTCAAGTTAGCCAGGATGCTGCTGTGTTTAACATTGTTGAAAGCCCCCTTCAGATCAAGGGCGAGGATGGCTTTATCATTGTGTTGCATACTTATGGGCTGTATGACGGCCCTATGGAGCTGGAGAAGGACGTCCTGTGCAGACATGTGTGGGCGAAACCCAAACATGGTGTCTGCAAAGAAGCCCTTGCCCTCAAGGTATGGGGAGAGGCGATCCCGTACCATCGTCTCCATAAGCTTGCCCGCGCACGAAGTCAGTGATATGGGCCTCAGATTTTCCGTATACACGGCCTTGCCTGCTTTTGGGATAAAAGTCACAAGTGACGCTTTCCATTCGGAAGGGAGCGCACGGCCGTCCCAGATCTCGTTCATGTATTCCAATAAATGGAGGTAGGTTGTGTCAGGGAGGTTTGCCAACAGCTTTACTGTTATGCGGTCCAGCCCCGGAGCCGTACCCCTGCGCATTTTAGCTAAAGCCGCTTTAAGGTCATGCAACTCAAAACGGGCATCGAGTTGGTGGTTAGGCTTACCAGAGTACGTGTACGCCGGCCCAGGCGGGTTCTCCGTACGACAGAGATACCTATCGCACAGAGCATCCGCAAGCTTTGCCGGAGTGCCTTGGTACCCTTGCAGAGCTCGCCGGGGCTGCTTCTGCGCCTCCCCTCTCGTTTGAGAGGGGTCTATGAGACTGCGAAAGAGACGCCATGTCCCCTTCGAGCTCATCTGACGAGCTGCGGCGTCGCAGCGGGCTATCCAATTTGAATCTGAGAGTTGGGCGGCATACGCTGCAGCTTGTTCCGTGAGTTGGGCTATGCGGATACGTAATTTGCGATTAGTCTTCTGCTTTTTCCAACGTTTTGTTAAGCTTTGGCGTGCCTCCCACAAGTGTAGGAGGTGATTGTCAACTGCGGGGATTTCTTCGTTGGTTTGGAGGGTAGTAGTAAGTCTTTTCTGAATGTTGTTTACGTGTTGAGCCCATTCTGTATAGCCTCCAGAAAATAGTACGGGAGGGATAGTCTGATTGCGAAATTGGGTCCAATCGGTCAACTTGGCTTGACCGCATTTTTTATGAGCTGACTTTTCCAGGAGTGTGACCCGGAGAAGGCAGTGATCACTGCCTAGAGAATCGCCCAAGTTCTCCCAGGTAGCATCCTTAGCGTTTTTTACGAGAGAGAGGTCCGGACACGTGTCACGGGTTACCGAGTTCCCCACTCGAGTGGGGTACGCCGGATCCGTGAGCAGCGTGAGGCGAAGGGTGGAGATAAGCTCCGCCAGCTTACGTCCTCTGGCCTTCTCGTAGTGATAGCCCCCAGTGAAGGCTGGGAGCATTGAAGTCTCCCACGATCACAAAGGGGTCCTTGTCTGCCAACTTGATCGCCCGGAGGAAGATTTCGCTAAAAGTTACGCGGGGCTTATGCGGGGGGCTGTATATATTTAGGATGTGTATTGACTGGTCGCGACGTCTGAGAGGCAGTACTCTGACCATTGTGTATTCTTGTTCAGTACTTAAGTTTAAGTCGACCTGAATCGCGGTATATGCCTTGTTCACTAGGATGCATGACGAGGGCCCCCCTTGGAAAGTGCTATAGCCAGAGAATTTAACGTTCAAACCGGGCTCCTGCAAAGCAAGCAAGGCGGGCATGTTTCCGAGGGACTGCAAGTAGAGCTGGAGGTGCGACCATTTTTTTCCAGGCTCTAAAACCCCTGCAGTTCTATTGTATAATCTCAAATTTTTGTAGATATTTAGCTTGTTTATTAGATCGGCTAGCCATCTTTTAGTATTTATTTACGGTGCAGAGGACCGGTCCGGACCTGGAGCCGGCCCCGAAAAGCCTTCTTCTGCTGCCTGACGGGAGGCCGGCTTGCGCTTAACCTGCGGGGAGTCGCTCTGAGTGGTGTTTTTAATTTGGGCGATAACCCAGGGCTGCATGGCTTTAAGGACTGAGTTAGAGACCTGCGCCACAATTTCGGGAAGTGCTTGCGTTAAGGCTGCCGTGAACATGTCCTGAAAGGACTCGCGGACTGCCGACATGATTTGAGTGGGGAGGGCTGCCACGCTCGCCTCTAATTGCTCGGTTTTATGCTCTAGGGACTAGATGCGACCGATGGATCCGGTAATGTAAGCTGGTCCAACTACCGTGTCCGCGTCCTGCCGCGAGACGCTAGTGAGGCGGGATGTGACGGAAGAGCCGTCATCACCGTCCTCTGCCTCGGCTTCCTGCACTGGCTCGGATGACCCAACCTGCTTCGCTTCTAATTCCTGAATTTTGCGCGCAAGAATTTGGTTCTGGCGCCTGAGCTCCCCTATCTGCTGCTGTAGGGCGGTTTCGGTAGGGGAGGGAGAAGAGGAAGGTCCAGAGACTGCCCCACCCCAACAGCTCACCTGTGCTTGGACGGGTGTCAAGGGTGGGAAGTCCTTGACCAAGGCAGGAGGCTCCGACGGGGTCCCAGGCTTTACATTGGTGGAGTGCCCGGTGTCGGTCTTCTTGAGTTTTGGCTTATTCGACTTGGTGGCTGGTGCTTTCTTGGGGCCAGTCTTGGGAGTCGGAACCTGTTTGTTCCCCCCCCCCCGTTGTCCTCGGCTTGGATCCGCGTGGGGATCCCGACTTGACCGGCTGCCGGAGGAACCGTCCAGCACAACCGGGAGCTCCAGTCTTGTGGCCACCGCCGCAGAGGAGGCAGCTCGGAATGCACTGGTGTTCCGTAGGGCCGTCAGGAGTAGCTGCAGGTACCTGAACGCCGCAGCTTGTGCAGCGGCCGGGCTGCGGGCGCGGGCAAGTATCTGCTCGATGGCCCACTGTGCCACAAAGTGGGCATGCAGGCACTGTCTTCTTATACAAGCGAACAGGGAGCCGCTCGCAGTTGTATAACACCGTCCGTGACACCTTGGTCTCCGCGAAGGTGATCACCGCAACCGGGGTGTCCCCAAGCTTGCGCACAGACACTATATTTGGCTCAGCACTGAGCTTGCTTTTCACAGTTTCGGACGTTTCGTCTTGAGAGACATGCACGATGCCCCGACAGAACTCACCGGAGAGTTTGGGATGTCCCCGGAATGTTAGCTGGCGGCCCCCGACTGGCAGCTTAATGTCCCGGAGGAGTCTCTCGGCGGCGTCCACTGATTTGAGCGTGCACACAAGTACATTCTGATCCCAGAGGGGCCACACCGCAAGTCCCACACTTGCGTCGGCTCCGAGGATGCTGCGGACTGCAGCGCCGGCTTGTCCAGGACCAAACGTGGCCTTGAGGTCGAGCGTCTCACGCGGTTTCAACACCACTATGATCTCGTCTTCCTCGATGCGCGGCGTGTTCCTCGGCCGCCACTGGAGTTGCTTGGCGCGCTGCGAGGCGACGCTCAGCGCGTTCTTGCCCTGTGCTTGCTGAGGGCGAGACGCTGCTTGTTGTTTGGCTGCAGGAGCCCTGGCGTCTCTCGACGCCACTGCTGTGTTCTTCCTTCCGCGCCAGACGCGGACCATATCCTTGAGGTACTCTTCTTCGGTTGGTAGAGGTGTCTCGGTTTGAGTGGTATCCATCTGTATTATCTGTAGGGACTCCGGATCGTAGCCGGTGACTTGATTTGGAGACGCCATTACCGGGGAAACCCCGGGCAGGGCCAGCGCGGCCCTTACTGCGGTTAGGCTTAACTCCGCGGTGGTTTGGCGAAAGCTTCAAGTGACCAAAAAAGGGTCAAAAGACGGCCCACCTTGACAAGACGTGAGGTCTTCGGTTGCGGCTGACGTTCTTGGAGACGGTGGTAGAAGGCTTGCAGGAGAATGACTTGATGTGACGCAAATAATTGCGATATTTCACAGAGCCGACGTGGTATGCGACGCGACCGCTCCCGTCGATCGACGCCAGCGCCCCCCCTCATGGCTATGCGGCCCAACGCTTGCTAAAGCTTTATAAAACCAAGGAGGTTACACCCAGTGAGTATAACGTAGCAACCCTTTCTTGTCAGATCGTGCTCAATGTACATGCTAATAGCGGCTAATGGGGATCGCAGCGTGCGCGTTACCTAAAGGCCGAATGCTCCTGTCTCTCAGTCCCCCTTAGCAGCCATTAACATGTGCATTGAGCACTATCTTTTATTGTTCAACAACGCACAGAAGAAATCTCTCACCAGAACCACCTTGGAGGTCAAAATCGTAAGGACCACTATTTCGGATATGTGCCATTGGTGGTTACGTTCTACGAGGGACGCACAAGCCACGACATAAGGAGCTTCACCCCTAAATGGCTGTGAGACTCTTCTTAGGGTTGTGCGCCTATTACCGGCGATTTGTCGAGGACTTTTCGTCGATTGCGGCGCCATTGACATGACTCACACGTGAGGACGTCCCCGTTTTTTGGGGTGAACAGGAGCAAATGGCATTCAATGAACTGCGACAATGCTTGCAAACACCTCCAGTCCTTGCGAACTTCGACCATGACGCCCCTACAGTACTTCACACTGACGCCAGCAATGTAGGTCTGAGTGTCGTTCTGGTGCAGTGTTGAGACGGCTGTGGAAGAGTAATAGCCTACGCCTGCAGAACTCTCTCTCGCACGGAGGAGAACTACTCGACCACCGAGAAGGAGTGTCTCGCCGTGATGTGGGCAGTCATCGAATTTCGTCCGTATTTGTACGGCCGCTCCTTCAAGGTTGTTAGCGACCATCACTCTTTGTGCTGGCTCACCAACCTTGAAGATCCATGTGGTCTTGTGGCGCGCTGGAGCCTAAGGCTTCAAGAGTTTGGCATGACCGTTGTCTATTAGTCTGGGAAGAGGCACTCAACGTCGACTGTCTCACCCGGTCGCCAGTAGAAACTGTCGCTCCTGATGACGAAAACATCGACGCGGCATTCTTGGTAGTTGTCAACACGGCCACTATTGCACGAGAGCTGCGCAGTGATTCTGAGCTGTTACCACTCATTGAATATTTAGAAGGACGACGTAAATACGTGCCACGGTTATTTTCTAGAGGACTGCCATCTTTTTGCTTGCGAAACGATGTTCTCTATTAGAAAAACTTCTCACCAACCGGTAAGCCGCACTTGCTCGTCGTGCCTGCCTCTCTTCGAAAAGAAATTATGGAAGCGTGCCATGATGAATCAACATCTGGTTATCTAGGCTACACCCGAACATTGTGCCGACTACGATGCAAGTACTACTGGCCGA
This sequence comes from Rhipicephalus microplus, assembly GCF_043290135.1. Classification (NCBI taxonomy): domain Eukaryota; kingdom Metazoa; phylum Arthropoda; class Arachnida; order Ixodida; family Ixodidae; genus Rhipicephalus; species Rhipicephalus microplus. Next base: position 56,579,032 of record NC_134708.1, read on the forward strand.
AGTTACCTGCCGCTGTTAACCATCACGTGCGAACTTGCACCGACTGCCAAAGATGCAAAGCGCCTCCCAGCAAGCCAGCCGGTCTTTTACATCCAGTCGAAGCACCAAAAAAGCCGTTCATCCAGATTGAAATGAATTCCCTGGGTCCCTTTCCAACTTCCACAACAGGGAACAGATGAATTATTGTGGTCACTGATTACCTGTCCCGTTATGTGGAGACTAAAGCTATGCAGCGCGGCACAGCAGCTGAATCTGCTCAGTTATTCATTGAAAACATCGTCCTTCGGCATGGCGCTCCGACAACAGTGATCACAGACAGTGGACCTACCTTCACCACAGAGCTTTTGGAGTCGGTTCTCAGACTCAGCGGTACAGCTCACCGGAGAACAACTGCATACCATCCGCAAACAAACGGACTGGCGGAGCGCCTCAATAGGACCCTCACAGACATGATCAGCATGTATGTACGTTGACACGGAACATAAAAACTGGTATCAGATACTGCCGTACGTGACCTTTGCTTATAACACCGCTCGACAAGAAACCACTGGAATGACACCGTTCAGTCTGATCTATGGTCGCGAAGTCACGACAACATTGGACGCCATGTTGCCGCATCAGTGTGACGACACCCATGTAGACGACGAATAATTCACTCAGCGTGTCGAAGAAGCCAGACAGCTCGCGCGCGTGCGCATCTGTCATCAGCAGCATCAAGATGCACAACGCTACGGCACCCGACACCAGTTTATTAGCTACACACCAGGCGACAAAGTGTGGTTCTGGATTCCGTAACGTCGACGTGGACTGTCTGAGAAACTGCTAAGATGGTACTTTGGTCCATACAGCGTCACGCGACGCTTGAACGACGTGAACTACGAAGTTGTTCCCGACACTGATTGTAGTTCTAAGCGCCAAAAGCATTTGCCCGAAGTCGTGCACGTCGTGCGTATGAAACCGTATTTATCGAGTTAATTAGCTCCCGGTTGCCGTTTTCGTACGACCACTTTATACGCCTGGTAGAGCAACTAAGTTGCGCTTCGGGATGATGCTTCTTTCGGAGGGAGGCAAATGTCACGTGCTTGCTCAAGAAAGACGATGGCAGTTGTGCATGTGCCACGAAGGACTACGAAATGGACGAAAAAGAAGAACTTGCTGGCGCGTTGTAATTAAAAAGATCGATCTGCTTCTGGTGTCTCAATCTCTGCGGCAAGACCTCTGTTTGACGTCGTGACAATATGAACCTTAAGATCTCCACAGCAGAACAGAACAAAAAACAAAATTCTCCACACAAAACAACATACGATTTATAATCAATAAATCAAACATATAACTGCACACCGCTTTGTCACTCATTGATTTGCGCTAGTGGTGGATGTCGTGGGTGATTTACAATAACACCGAACAATAGCACTGCTTCGCCGAGTCAGAACAATTTATTTCGCGGATATGTCGTGTTTTTGTTTTCCTTCAGCTTGCGGAGTAAGTCGAATTTTCAAGTAAGAGCCAAGTATTCTGCAAAGAAGTATTGCTTAGACAAATAGTACGAAAATCTGCATCACAACCTGGCCCACAGTTTGTAATTCGCAGTGGTGGTATAACGGGCCATGTATTTTGTTGGAAACTTTGAAAACATGTTCAATTGTTGGTGACGTCAGCATCATTTTATTATAATAATATGGGCGAAATGTTTAAATATCTACGTACAAAGACGCTTAGAGGCAGCCAAATTATTCCAGTGTTGTAACGAAGTGGTTACGAAGAAGTATTCTACGAAGCAGCGCAAAGCCCAAAATTGTCGCGATGAAGCGAAGAACCATCGCTGCATGCAGTAAATTTTAAAAGGCTGCTTTCCATCCTCAGCGATTGTAGAATGACAGCTGTGCCCCTCCGGCTAGAAACGAATATAACGATTTGTTTGGCGAATGTTACCTTTAGGCTCAGCCGAGGTGAACGCGGACAATAGAGCATCAGCGAACGGCTGATATGACGCGTCAGTATTTCGTGCTGCCAGCACAATATAGGCGTTGGCTGCAGCGAAATTCATTCATCGTCTGTGTTCATTCAGCATCTGTGTATTGTGTAGTCGTGAAACACAACGGTTTCCTTCTCGCGGCACGCAATCAAAGCGTGTGGACTCATCGTCCTTGCCACAGCCAATACATGAAAGATAGTTTTATTGTCCGCAGACGAATGGTTTTTATGCTTTCTAAAACCAAGCAAAATAGAGTTGTCACTCGACATATTTTGCTTATTCGTGTTTTTTGTTGTTAAATAATTTTTGTCGCAAAAGACCAAGACACTGCGCGCATTTGTACACATTTGTTTCCTTAGATGCTTGATTGATAGATATGTAGGGTTTAACGTTCCGAAACCACCATATAATTATGAGAGACGCCGTAGTGGAAGGCTCCAGAAATTTCGACCACCTAGGGTTCTTTAGCGTGCACCCAAATCTGAGCAAACGGGCCTTCCTTAGATCCAATGAAGCTGCTCCAACTGGTTCTATGAATGCACTTTTCAATTTTGTGTGAACAACGGTTCCCACGAAGAACTAGCTTTGCTTCTTCATAGAAAACGTGTGGATCGCTATGCAACATTTCTATGGTCAGGCATTTTTTTCGCTTGTACTGCCATTCTGGGGTGCACCTCTTATAAGTCATGATCGTGTCTAGCGACTGCAATCCTGTGAACATTTAGTGACCGGAAGAACTCCTTATGACAGGTAAAAGGCCCCTATCACTTTTATATTTCTGGAAACTGTAGAAAACAGTGTATCAAAATATCCCTTCGGAAGGGAACATATATCTCTGAAGCTGGACTTCGCCACCCACAACCATGTCACGAATGCCGAAACACTCCGCTTATCCGTCGGATCAAAGGCGGGCTCTGGCTAATAAAGTATTTCCGATGAGTTACCATGCTTCATTTCATATCAGGAGAATTCAGTATTTGTGGCTTAAATTTCTCACGTGGGCGTGTCGTGAAAAAAGAAAAGCGTTGAAATGGTTTCCGACAGCACCGCCAACGTTGCCATCCCACCTTTTTTTTTAATGGTTTTTTCTTTCCATTTCATTTTCGGTTATGGAAACCTGCTTCGCTTTTTCGTCCTGGTTTTTATGTTCTAGTGTAACTTGGTTTATTCGTTTTGTAACTGCAGGTATCTGTATAAAGAAACAAAAAGTTGAAGCCAGTCAACGTGGCCGGTAGCAGTTTCTTTCAGTAATTTCGCGATGCGAAAGTTTCTCACAAAGATTTCCCAATCCCATTGCTACGAAGCACTTCATAGCGATCGTTTTTGGACGTGTCTTTCTTTTTTCTTATGTGTGTATGGCATAATGAACACCAATATAAACAAAAGTGAGGAAGTACGGTGTTCCAGTCATGAAACGTATTTTTTTGTAATTTTTTGTGAATCGGAGTGTTAGAGCACGGCCTTTACTTTGAAGAGACTTGCACAAAGAGAACTTTCACACGCACACGCACACACACCAACAAGTGTATATATATATATATATATATATATATATATATATATATATATATATATATATATATATATATATATATATATATACATATATACTTGTTTGTGTGTGTATGTGTGTGTGTTCGCATACCAATCTCCCTATCTAGTTGTTTTATTTATTAAATTAGTTCGTTTAAAACGAACTTTTCAACCGAGCTTACGTAAAAAAAAAAAACAATCGGCTTCCTAAGTTTTCAAGAGTAAGTCGTGGTTAAAAGGAACTTTGACAGAATAAATTACAACCTTACCTATGGTTACCAGCAACTCTTGCAGCAGGGTCGGTTAAGTGGTAATCTGTTGCTTTTGTATTCACATGCTTGAAAATTCGAAGAAACCTCGTGTTCTTTTGCCTAATTAGCGCCAGAAGTATAAGTGGGGGCTCAACGTTTCAAAAGACTTGCTCAGATTTCTACTTGCACGGCTTAATTGAGACGCTTGATAGCCTTTCACTAAAATCTGTTCAAAAGCGATTCCAGGGTATAATACTTGCCGCACAAGTTTCTGAAGTAGTTTCAATATGTTTTTTCTGCTAAGCCTTAAGACATTGCGGACTTAAAATATTTTTTTTTGCTGCTAAGGATGAAGACACTGTTTCTACTGTAGTCACTATGAACTTACTGTATATAGAGGCAAAACTAGCACCAACTCTGCAATGCTGTACGAAAATATTGTATTATATTGCATTATCGAAACACAAATGGTTGAATCTGTATTGATAAATTATTTTCTATACATTACCAGCAAGAAACACAGACAAGGAAGAAATAAGGAGAAGCGTGTATACATGAAGCAGGGTGAATACGACATTTTCTACGTTGTAACAAATCTGAATAATTAAAACGAAGTTTGAATTCCATAGAATACTCTTCGAATACTTTCAAATAGGAATAGCACAAACCAATAACCTTTGCAAATACATTTATTTCCGATCAACGAGATATGAACAAGTTTGTTGAACTGCTTGGAAATTATGACGAGATATAGTGAACGCCGATCACGGAATTTTTCTGACAATACGGGCTTTTGTCGAACCCTGAATTTTGATTCACTAATAAAAAGGAACATGAATACTATGCATGTCATAAAACATTGTGTGCTTTATAGTGCTGCGTATGCAGTTATTGTCCTCATGTATTATTTCTTGGTACATTATGGAAGAAGCAACGCCATTGCACACGTCACAGTTATTTGAGGTGACAGAAACAATTGCTCACTCGACAAAGTAGGGCTGATATCTTAGTATCCTGAACATCGTTTATTTCTCTGAGCACTCATTCTACAAAAAAACAGATTTACATGATGTTCATTTCAGGTACTTACCTTCAGGTTGTACTAGCACAATGCTGGGTTTTCATTTTTCTAGACATGCCTTCCTAATTGTGCACTGGCTCGCTGCTTGTTTTGATGATTTGTTCAGTATGATTTCGGTACTCTATTCGACCAACCTTCCCTGCCTCATGCACAGTGCCAAGCTCCAGTCACTTGGCCTGAATACTGGATCATTTGGAATGAAAAGAATAGAACAAAAGAAGGAAAAGCATTGTAGATGCTGGAACTGATTTTTTTTTGTGTGTGTGATTATCAAAATTATCAAAATTATCAAAATTTAGAAGATGTATTTGGAGCTTTTATGTGCACCAATACCAAATTAAAGCAATCATTTGTTTCTTGATAAACGAGCTTAGTGGTGCACGTGAGATTGAGGACGCCATTCCCCCGGGGCTGGTCATCGTCGCTTGCTCCTTTAGTTGGGTCATCAACTACAGCTTTGGCTTGGTGAACAAATAAATTCTTCGGCATGAAGATGCTGGTATGAAAAGCTCAAGCGACTATTAAAGTCAAGACAAGGATGCCTCAAAAGCGGAGAACGTGATTGGCATTTTCTCAGGAACTTTCTTTTTATACAAAGGCCTGCACGTGCTCAACCACTTTGGAGTGGCCGTAGCTTGCTATTTGACGTCCAAGCGTAGATAGCCTGTCATTGGTCAATAGTTGAAATCAAACAAGAACTTCGTATGAATTGGATGCACTTTTCGCTCCAGGAAAATGCCTTGTAATCTGTAATTGCCCTGTAAATGCCCTGTAAATGCCTTGTAATCGGCCCGGCAATCTAGAGTTAAATGAAGCTGGACAGTACCTAGACTAGTACACGTGGTATACACAATGGAAAAGAGCGATCCCGTTTCACCACGCAAGCTGAAGCTCATGATGCCAGTTGATGTAAGTTTTTTTTTCCTGTAGAGTTTCCGGTGTGCTTATCGGTGCAAGACAAGATAAAACGAGTGTACAGCTCTCGCCAAACTTTTAACATTTTGCTTGCTTCGACGAATTTAATCAATGTTTGCTGCAATCAATTATTATGAAAATGAACCCGGCTGCTGAGTGAAATCTGTTGACCACTTGGAAAAGTGGCTCCTGACCTTTTCATAAAGTAAACCGACAATTACAATAGCCAATAGTATAAACGCCGAGAGTGGCTTCGTTATGGGTCAACGCCAACTCATTTTTGAAGTCCTGGCTATCCGGAAATGTATAAATCAAACGTTCGTTACATATACACTGCCGCAGAAAGAGCCCGGGGCTAGAGGACAACGCACGTCACTCTGCGCATTCCAGGCGTAGCGTACAGTGTGAAACAACGACGGCCACGTTATCTATCCACCAAAAAGCCTGTCACGACAACCAAAGCCAGCCGCAGTGCTTGTGCCAGCCGTGAATGCACACGAACAGCGAGCGAAGGGCAAGCCTAAGTGACGAAGGGAGTAAACGAGGTTGGAGGACAGTGGCTCATGATATCTACGGAGTTTAAGTTTGCTCTTTTTCATCCTCGTTCGCTTTAACACTTACGTCGGTGACGGCAACGCCGGTCAACTGGGTACGGGTGCCTGAGAGTCGCGCTCTGAATGTTTGCTGCGGTTGAACACGGTTGAACACGGATAAACAATGCTAAATCAATTTGATCATGTGATGGCTCGCTATTGATTACTGCTTAGAGGAAATGAAGAGAACATTAGTTTGCAGAAATTCAGCTTCACTGCATGTCTTGATTTAGGCACAAAAAGACGACAAATCTACAGCGCCTTCACTAAACGCTTCGACAAGAGAGCCAACTTTTTGCCCCCTAAACAGAGCGCGCCGACACTGCTCAGAGCCGCTGGCGCTGAATGCAGCCAGCGAATCTAGCGGCGGCGACAAGAAACACTCCTCTTGGGCCGCTGTTTATTTACAAGAACGTGTCGCATGAGTGTTTTGCTGCATTTCTTTGTCTCGTGCTGGTCTTAGCTGAGCTTGAAGACTATGTTCAAGGAATGTTTTCTGGCCATGTAGTGTGAGGAGTAGAACTGTTGCTCTAATCAAGTTTGCCTCTCTATTTTCGACGTTACATTTGCAACAGTATTTCAATTCTAAAAGAAGTAAGTAAACGAAACAGAAAAAAACTTGGGAGATGCGAGTTGCAGCTACCCGTTGAAGTTTATTCGCAACGAACGCCCCCCTTGAGCTAGATCTATTTGGCCTCTACGGTGTGCTTTAAATTTTAAATGAGAACTGCAGGCGTGGAGTCCGACGATAAATGCGAAGGTGAGGTGAACTCAGCTTAGTTGAGTAAGCTTCCTTCTTACAAGTTTCTCCCTTGTTTTGTTGTTTGTTGTTGTTGTCGTTGTTGCTGTTGTTGTTGTTGTTGCTGCTGCTGCTGCTATTGTTGTTGTTGTTGTTGTTGTTGATGATGTTGATATTGTTGTTGTTGAGCAGGCCACACAGTTTAATGGTAAGGAAGCAGGCCCAGACAAACTCACTGTCACGCTGTGTGTGAGTTAAGATATACAGCACTACCTCCTTTTATTTTTGTCCTTTAATGTACGTGGACGCACCGCTGTAACATAACGAAAATTGCCAGCTGTCACAAAACGATGTGTTTATTTTGCTATTTGCAAAGGCGTTTGTGGACGATGACTAAAGATACCACCTTGTTAAAGAATTGAATAAATGAAAAAAATGTAGGACCTAAGTGAAGTGTGAATGATGCAAGAAACATACAAGTGACCTATAGTTTAAAAAAAAAACCGATAGGAAAGAGAATATGAAAGCTTGCGATGAAATATCCCTAAACAGGGGGCTCTGTCTAGCAGACGTTTTGAAAAGCGGACACTTCTCCCTCAAGGCTAGAACATTAAAAGGAAGTTCTGCTCTAGCCTTGAGGGAGAAGTGTCCACTTTTCAAAACATCGGCTTGACACGACACCTGTTTTCAAATGTTTTGTTGTTTCTTATGCATCATGCTCTCCCATCTTCTTGGTAGGACCACGTTGCAAACTATTAGGTTAGCGGAGCTACAATCTTTGTAGGCTTCTTCTTCCTTCCCCTGTTTGTTTATATTGCGATGTGTTTTAAAATTTGTGACAACTTCGGACGCAGTTTCGTCACGTATTGTGTTGATTTCTTTTTCTTTCCCACTTATCCGACAACGCTTGCGCTGCGTTTATCGGCCATCGAGGCCGTCGGCAGTGGTGTTATATATACGCTGTCACCTTACGATGAGCCTTCATTCTTTTTTCTAGGTGAGAGAAACACTGTGTAAATAGGACACCCGTCTTATTTAGTTTAAATTCAGTTAATCAATTATTCTATCTATCAGTCAGTCGATCACGTAATTAGAGATCTTGACATGTTCAAAAACAACGCTGATGTATCAGAGCTTTAGGTTGCGTGAAATGAAAAGGCAAAAGTTCTTCAAACAGGAAATAATAGGCTCGAAAAGTACAACTAAAAAAACTCAAAACAACTTAGCATAAGATCATAAACTAACAGAAAAAGAAGAAATTTAAAAATTTAGGAGAAAAGTTTTCACCAACAAAAAATAAAGCAAGCTTAACAACACTACTAACATGAATAATGCTCACTAATCTGATAAGTGTGTTCTATAGAGACTAGGAAGTGATCCCTATAGAACCTGAGACTATGTCAGCTACTTTTCTTAAGATGTCAATAGAACGGTGGGTTTTGTGCCAGAATGTACATGAATGGAGACACTGACATGTGTGCACCAGTACTTCCACGCATTTTGATTAACTCCTTGCTGAAAAACAAGAAACAAATAATTTACTAGGATACCTGTCCATAGAAATTTTATATATACGAACCTATTATATTGGTCTAACAGGCTTATAACTTCAGATATCCTATCCGTAAACCAGGGACGTAGCCAGAGGAAACACACCACAGGTAGATGGCTACATGTTATATATATATATATATATATATATATATATATATATATATATATATATATTGTGAAGAAGAAGATGTGCCTGCAGCAAGCAGCATCGACAACGCCCGGCTCTCTCGGCTCGTGCTTCGGTTCGTTGCTGTGACGATCGCTGGATGGTTCTTCACCCTGTCTCGTCGCTGTCTTTAAGGGCTAATAAACCTCCTCACATTTGGTGGAAGGTGCTGTTAATCCCCGTTGCTACACCCTGGAGCTGCGAAGCCGTACGCTACCGCCTGTCATGACTGACAACGCCACTACATCGACGCCTTCGCCCCAGTTCAACTGCCCTGGCCATCCTAGGCTACGGGACCCGAAGGTCTTCAGCGGTGCGGATGGGACCGACGTCGAACACTGGCTTGAGCACTACGAACTGGTGAGCGCCAACAATAATTGGGATGAAGCCGACAAGCTGGGCCACGTGATATTTTATCTCACTGGCGTCGCCGAATTGTGGTTTAATAACCACAAACACAACATCCCCACATGGATGTTGTGTTTACCACAAACATATTCTGAAGGGCATCGATGACGGCGCATTTCAAATGCTCTTGGCAAGAAATCCGAGCACAGTTTCCGAAGTCGTCAGCTTGTGTCAGAGCTACGACGAGTTGAAGAAGCAACGCACTCTGACCCGGCAGCCTCAGCATGATGGTGAGTCACTGTCCAGTTTCGACACCCTGCCGGAGAATTCACCGCTGCTTCAGCAAGTTCGAGCCTTCGTCCGTGAGGAAGTCGCCCGCCAACTTTCCCTAGTGCCCTTCACTCACGAGACCACCACCCGCCTACCTGCCCCGCTTAGCACTGCTATTTCGGAAGAGGTTGCCCAAGCTGTTCCTCTTGCACACCGCGAGCCGCCTCTATCCAGCCTTGCCCACTGCCAGCGTGCCGCGCAGCCGGTAGGCCTCCTGTCGCCTATCCGCCAGCCGTGCAGCCTGTGGCCGCGCCCCTAACGTATGCAGCGCAGCCTGTGGCTCCTCCTGTTGCCTGCTCGCAAGTGATGCAGCCTGTAGCAGCGCCGTTCACATATGCAGACGCTGTGCGTAGGCTTCCGCAACCACCCTACACCTCGCGCTCACAGCCCGCACACCCGGCTGCTTATACTGCACTTTGGGCGGCACCACCAGTCGCCAATTCTTGGAGGACGCCCGATAACCGACCGATATGCTACGCCTGCTTTACTCCCGGACACGTTGCCCGCTACTGCCGCCGTCGAGCTCAGACTTTCGGCGACTATGTCCGATCGTCGCAACCAGGCAGCCAACCTTTCGCGCAATACGGGCCGGTCTCGTCACCTCGCTATGCCCCTCCCAACGACCCCGACTTCGTGACGCCGCGCGCACCCTCTCCTCGTCGGCGATCGCCCTCCCCCATGCGTCGCCAGCACAGACCTTCTGACCAGGAAAACTAAGCACCGCAGTTCAAGAGGCAAGAACTGTGCCATTTTTGAACTGTCTAAGCCCTCGCCCCTCTCCAGCTAACGTGGTAGCAGTAACTGTTGAAGGTTTTTCTACTTTTGCCCTTGTAGACACCGGCACCGCTGTTTCTGTTATTGCCGCTAATGTCTGCCGTGTATTACGTAAAGTCACGACGCCGCTTTCGGGACTGTCACTCCACACCGCAAGTGCACAGCAAGTAACGCCTCTCGCAGCCTGCACTGCAAGAGTGTCCATTGAAGTCATTGTTTACATTGTGGAGGTTATTGTCCTTGCTGTCTGTTCGCATGTTGTCATCCTCGGATGCGACTTCCTATCCCGCCATAATGCCGTCATCGACTGCGCACGCGCTCAAGTTGAGTTTTCACCCTTTTGTGATGTCCCATTACTTGACGCTCTTCATCAGCCGCCGAAGTTGTTCGTGCATGAAGATACCGATATTCCACCTGAAAATTTCGCACTTGTTCCAGTTTCATGCAACGCCTACACTGACGCTACAGTCTTCTTTATGCCTTCCGATATCTTCACGAGTCGTCGAGCTCTGCCGCTGCCTTTCGCAACGATTGACCTTGCCGCCGGAAGAAGCAATATGTTCATTCTCAACCCACTTTCCACACCTGTCACTTTGCTTGCGGGGGAATGTCTCGTCCGCGAGCAGGATCTCGACCCTTCGTCTTAGGTTGACGTCCCGGATGACTACTGCGACCACCCAAAATCACTGTCGGCCCTCGAGAAGTCGTCCAAGGATACGTTTTGCAGCGCTTTCGCCGACACCCTCACTCCCACCGAACATGCCGACCTGCTTGATCTTCTGCATGAGTTCCGGAATTCTTTCGATGTGTCCCAACCTCAACTAGGCCGCACGTCACAAGTCAAGCATCATGTTGACACCGGCCTACACCAGCCACTGCGTCAAAGACCATATGGTGTCTCCCCTGAAGAGCGCCGCGTCATCAACGATCAAGTCGAAGATATGCTTCGCAGAGACGTCATTCGACCCTTTCACAGTCCCTGGGCGTCTCCTGTCGTCCTGGTGCGTAAGAAAGACGGATCTATCCGATTTTGCGTAGACTATCGTCGTTTGAATAAGATAACCCGCAAGGACGCATATCCTTTGCCGCGCAATGATGACGCCATTGACGCCCTTCACGGAGCGGAATTCTTATCGTCGCTAGATTTGCGCTCTGGCTACTGGCATGTTCCAATGGCTGAAGCCGATCGTCAAAAAACTGCATTTATTACACCTGACGGACTATACGAGTTCAACGTCATGCTCTTTGGGTTTTGTAACGCGCCCGCCACGTTTGAATGACTTATGGATAATACGCTACGTGGCCTCAAGTGGAATATGTGCCTCTTCTACCTCGACGATGTCGTGGTTTTCTCGCACGACTTTTTTACGCACCTCCTTCGCCTCAGGCACGTTTTGACTTGTTTGACCAACGCTGGCCTGCAGCTTAACCTGAAAAAATGCCGCTTCGCTGCACGCGAGCTCGTCATCCTAGGCCACATCGTGTCGAAGCACGGCGTATTACCTGACCCAGCAGAACTTCGAGCAGTCGCGGAATTTCCCAAGCCGATGACCATGAAGGAACTTCGCAGTTTTGTAAGCCTAAGCTCATACTTCCGGCGCTTTGTTCGCAATTTTGCATCCATCATGTCCCCATTAACCCAGCTTCTTCGCGGTGACCTGAACCTCTCCTCCTGGTTCCCTGCATGTGACGTTGCCTTCACCACTCTGCGCCGTCTGCTCACCTCCCCACCTATTCTTCACCACTTCGACCCGACGGCTCCTACCGAAGTGCACACCGACGCCAGCGGAATCCGGCTAGGTGATGTCCTCGCTCAACGAAAACCCGGCTATTCAGATTACGTTGTAGCCTACGCTAGCCGCACTCTGACGAAAGCCGAAAGTAATTACAGCGTGACAGAAAAAGAGTGTTTGGCTCGTGTGTGGGTGCTTGGAAAGTTCCGGCTGTACTTATACGGCCGCCCGTTCGATCTAGTAACTGATCACCACGCGCTTTGCTGGCTCTCCACACTGAAAGACCCTTCTGGCCGCCTTGCGCGATGGGCACTCCGCCTCCAGGAGTACGACATTCGCGTCATATACCGCTGTGGACGCAAACACTCTGACGCTGACGCCCTGTCCCGCTCACCTTTGCCACCAGATCCGACGTGCAGAAACACATGCCTCCAGACCTTGTCATCGTTAAATCTTGACTCAATTGCCACCGAACAACGTCGTGACCCGTGGATCGCATCTCTTCTCGAGTATCTATCCGGTACGCCCAACCTTCCGGTATCTCGATCCCTCCGACGTCAAGCCTTCAACTTTGCCATTCGCGATCAACTTCTCCATCGACGCAACTACTCTCCTGATGGCCGCCGGTGGCTACTGGTCATTCCACTTACTTTGCAATCGCAGGTATACGCCTCTCTTCACGACGATCCACAATGTGGCCACGCCGGGGTGTTCAAAACATATGAACGCCTTCGCCATCGCTATTACTGGCGCGGCATGTACAATTTTGTGCGCACATTTGTGCAGTACTGTCCTGACTGCCAGCAGCGCAAATCAACACCGCTACGTGCGACTGGCAATTGCAGCCACTTCCGTGCCCTGCCAAGCCATTTGATCGCGTTTGCGTTGACCTCTACGGCCCCCTTCCATTGACACCAGATGGCAATCGGTGGATTATAGTGGCGGTCGACCATCCAACACGCTACGCCGAAACAGCCGCTTCACCGAGCGCTACCGCTCAGGATGTCGCCTCTTTCATTTTACGTCAATTTATCCTTCGACATGGCGCACCTAGAGAGCTCCTTAGTGAAAGAGGCCGCGCTTTTCTCTTCGAGGTCATCGAAGCTCTGCTTTCAGAATGCCACGTCATTCATCGGAAAACGACAGCACACCACCCGCAGACTAATGGGCTAACGGAACGGTTTAACCGCACGCTGGGTGATATGCTCTCAATGTACGTGGCATCTAATCATAGCAACTGGGACCGTGTTCTCCCATACGTCACATTCGCATACAATACTGCAATACAAACAACCACGGGATTTTCACCTTTCTTCCTTCTTTATGGACGTGACCCTTCCCATACAATTGATACTCTACTTCCCTACCGTCCTGATGCTTCCGAATGTCCACCTATCTCCGATGCTACTCGACAAGCCGAAGAGTGCCGCCAGCTCGCCCGTGCGTTCACCTCGGAAGAGCAACAACGCCAGAAAGAAACCCGTAGCACTTCTCTTCCGGATCCCAGCTACGCCCCAGGGTCTCTTGTGTGGCTTGCCATCCCATACCAAACTCCGGGACTCTCATCAAAACTTGTCCCCCGGTACGAGGGGCCTTACACCGTTTTAGAGAAAACCTCCCCGGTTAATTACCAAATTGAGCCAGTTTCCCGATCGGATGACATGCGCCGGCGTGCACGTGACATCGTCCATGTTTCCCGCCTAAAACCGTATCATGAGCCTCTCCCTGAAACTTCTTAGGTCACCAGGATGGCTCCTTTTTCAGCGGGGGCGATTGTGAAGAAGATGTGCCTGCAGCAAGCAGCATCGACAACGCCCGGCTCTCTCGGCTCGTGCTTCCGTTCGTTGCTGTGCCGATCGCCGGACGGTTCTTCACGCTGTCTCGTCGCTGTCTTTAACGGCTAATAAACCTCCTCACAATATATATATATATATATATATATATATATATATATATATATATATATATATATATATATATATATATATATATATATAAAGAGAGAGAATAGAACGCGTTATTCGAAGGTCGCAGGCTCGGTTCCTGCTCACGGCAAGCTATCTTTTCATTCACATTTCTTTCTCCATATTGACATTACAATTGGTCTAAGAGCTTCCCCTATAATTTGCTTGGCTATATTGTCTGTTAGATCTTTGTAATATTGTGTGAAAACACGGAAAAACAAGCTTTAAGTACACACTTCTTTTTCTTATATATATATATATATATATATATATATATATATATATATATATATATATAGTAAGAGTAATAATTCAATGGGCCAGTTAGTCTTCGTGAAGTTATGAGATATGGCACAACGGGAGCGTTGTCAACAAGGATAAATATATCTATTTCCCAACAGTTTCGGGAGGGGTCCTCTCTTCATCAGGGGATGAGTTATATATATATATATATATATATATATATATATATATATATATATATATATATATATATATATATATATATATATATGTGTGTGTGTGTGTGTGTGTGTATATATATATATATATATGGCAGCTTACGATGACGATGAGAAGTTTATAAACAGGGGTTGGGGACTGGAGCCCACGTTACGAGAAGCGGACTTGTATTTTTGAAGACCGCAGCTAATTTCCCATACGCTGGTCTGTGTATGCGTCGCGTACGTTCTCCTCCAGTCGAAACAAAGGAGGAGAGGGCACCTGCAAAATTGGGGGAGGGAGCAGGGGACATTGAAAAGCTGCTGTTTCAAGTCGGGGGAGTCAGAGTGAAGAAGGTAGACCATGAAGGAATAAGGAAAAAAATTGGCCTCGTATCTGCTTGTTAATCTGCAAATGTCGTCGAAAGATGAATGTCTTGCGTGTGGAGAGAGTGAACAAAACATTTATTTGATGTTCTGCGCAAGAAAATCAGTGAATGGTATTCTGGAGGCGCTGCATTAGAGTGCCTCGAGCATGCAGCGGAGGCGAACAAGCGCATCAAGTCACGTCACACATGACACACGAGTGCTATCTGGCAGTTATCTTGGAAAACGAAGTGCGCGCGTCCTACACGCCCGCCTCAGAGGTGATAAGGTGCAGAACGCAAGGCGATGGGTAGGTGCCACCACCGTGTCGTCTTAGCGAAGCGTTGGAAACACTTGCGTTTTCGTGCAAGCGTTACATGGTCAGCGCAACGTGATAAACGCTACGCTCTTTAGAATTATTCATGTATGCCTTTTCCAGTAGGAGACACACATACATAACATTTATTTGTTGTTATGGTACCTCAGATATGCTCAATAATTGGTTTTTTATTGACAATCGCACAAGTATGAACGCTGAATCTTGAGAAATATTCGTGGGCGCTGCGGATGGGGTCGGCCGTTAGAAGTATCGTTTGGCCACTTTGGTGCCGTTTAGGGTACCGTCAAGGGCGGACAAACAGACAAATGTACAGGCAAACAGACCTAAATTTTTGCTCGGAGGTCCCCAAGAAAGACTATCGTCTTTAAAAAAGATGCCTTTTTCACAGCGTGCCACTATCTAGATCTGAATGATGGTCATCTGAGAGCGAAACAAGAGTGAGAGAAGCAGAGAAACTAGAAAGGCCCTATTTACATACCTACATACGAGATACTGACATACTTGAACATAGCTACATATCTGCATATGTCAGAAGATCACGCATGATGCTGTGTACGTATGTAAACAGTGTACGCACATCCACATATGCGTACATATCTAAAATGCTCGATGTTCGCGGACGGTATGATGTCGGTGCACATGAATGCAAAGACTAGATTCCCAGAATTATTGGAGATTCGACAGAAGCTTGCCTCACAGTCATATGGTTGTTTTGACATGTAAACCACCGGATATATTCAATAAATAGACATGTCTGTACTTGCATATTTCTTAAAGATTTACTAATCAAAAGAACACCGTGCTGCCCTGATCAGTGCAAAAGGCGTGTGTGCTAGGTAGCTTCGAATATATGCTTCACCTCCCTCGGCACACTGTTGAAACGCAGATAAAGTAACTAGACAAAAAATGACGTTGCAAGCCGGAAAGCTATATACGGTGCTTTAAAATAAGGTGCACATAACAACGTTCGAAACTCGAAAACATGCAGGTAGTTACGAAAACAATATTTTTATTTAATAAGTAAGCGCTTACAGCCAAACTAGTTAACTCTGTGCGCCGGTTGACCAACAAGCACAATGCTTTAAATAGCGCCTCAGTATTCCATCTCCCTCATTTCAATTACTTTGGCTCGAGTTTCCTAAACAGGTATATACGACACTGCATTTTGAATTTAATACCGAAGGGGCGGCTGGCACCGTCAATCCTCCACTTAATTTTACGTATTGCCAAGCAATACATAACTCCAATCAAGTCACGCTTGCCATGTGGAAACTATTTCAAACGTCACCACGACGTTCCGTTCACTTCGAGAAATTATGTGGAAGAATATCGATAGCTGGATATTCTTTCAGTATTTGGAAACTTCACTAATGAAAAACGCCGACACCCAAACATTGTCAGTTGACAAAATGAAACAAACTCCTGCTCATGCTCTGGTGGCGCAACGAATTGTGCACAACAATATTGCGATCCGTGAACGTGTCATTCCAGAAGTAAATGAGAAAGTGGACTCTGCTAAATAATTGGCGATTTTTATGCAGAATAAATCTGCACTTGAAGTTTTACCAGTGTTAAACATCTCGCTTTACTTTGAAGAACGTGTTCAATTATTTTTCTTCTGTACTTTTTGTTTCTCGTTCCCAGATTTTATAATTTTTTTCTTCACTTCCCGCTCAACTTTCTCAACCTCCATAATTTTTCTCTCGTTTCTTTCTACTTCAACAGTTCTCATATCTATAACATTATCTACGCTATTTTTTCTACTTCCCTCTGTCTAATGCTGTGTTTCGCGATGTTTTTCTCTTTTTTTCAATAATTATCGCCCCCTGTCCTGATATTCCATCGTCATTTTATAATTTTTTTCTATACCTCTCAATGCCAGTCCCTATGCTCAACAACTTTTTAACTATCTTTTTTCATGAACTACGCCCTTCCGTCCTTATACTGCATGATTCATCAACACATCACCCCGCTGCGGTGGTCTAGTGGCTAAGATACTTGGCTGCTGACCCGTAGGTCGTGGGATTGAATCCGGGCTGTGGCGGCTACAATTTCAATGGAGGCGGAAATGGTGTAGGCCCGTGTGCTAAGATTTAGGCGCACGTTGAAGAACCCCAAGTGGTCGAAATTTCCGGAGCCCTCCACTACGGCGTCTCTCATAATCATATGGTGGTTTTGGGACGGTAAACCCTACATTTCATCATCATTTATGGACACATCATTCTTGTACCCTTCAGCTTATTATCGATCGCAAAAAACTGCGCAGCCTTTTCCGTGATAAAACTATGCACGCACACACGGAAGCAAGACTGATGCTACGTGCTCTGAACTCGAATATTTATGGTTGTGCTAAAAACGAACACAGTGAAGTACCTAAAGGTGTTCACGTTATCGACAAAGAATCGGTGGATTTGGGAAGGTCGCCTTGAGCTGGCGGCTTCAAAGCGGTGCACGGCAACCGTCGTTAACTGAGAGAAGTAGTTTAAAACTTTTAAACACTACAGTTGGAGTGACAGAAAGAGAACCACCACAAACAAGAAAAAAATGGTATAACACAAAAGAAGTTATCGAGAAAAAAAAAACGAATGAAGAGGAGAAAAAAAGACACCAGTGTGATATATAGTCATTTCGTGAAATATAGCAATCCATGACATACGGCGTGTCGTAGCTGCCTATAAACGGCCGGACGTCATATATTAAGCGGTCACGTATGCCTTTTGCCTTTTGTACGATTGATGTTCCCTTCAATGTTACGACAAAAGTGCTTATCGGAGGTTGGTGAAAATACAGAGAAGGTACTATATTATCTTTACCTGGAAACAGCAGTCATCCAATAAGAAAACTCAGCGTGTATAATTAAGCTTCATGATCACTTTTATCTAGAAAACTATCGACCCTACTTTTCTTTTCTATCTCCTTTTTTAAAGGGAAAAATAGGATGACGGTACTGTGGTTTTACCCTAATGATTCAATAACTTCTGCATAAGTAGCGTATTTTGTCATCATAAATATAAAAAATAACATCAGTACAACATTAGGCGTGTACTGAAAACTATTTCTTAGGAAACACAAAGCGCTAACTAGTTATTTCACTTGACAGCTGTGCAGGCTATCTAAGCCCAATTAACGCCCCTTAAAGATGCAACGCTGGGTCAACAACATATGAGCTCCCAGAAAAAGTTTGAAACCCCTAAAACATTGTGTACGTCTACCAAATATTCGTCTTCTGATGATCAATCGCAGTATTAAAGTTTTTTTCTGGAGACGTTCGAAAGAGAATGTGTCTATAGTACATATAATTCGTAGATCCCTTTAGAGCGCCATCAACGTAAATTTGCGGCAGTCTCATTAACGCTTGATCGTTAACGCGCAAATGAGGAGGTTTTCTACGAAAATCAGCACAATTTTGTGACACCTTCTATACAAAAGCGATAGTCGATGACAATAATCAATCTCTTACCTTTCTGTGGGCAATGAAAGGGAAAACCTGAAAATAAGTTTATTTCGTGATAATGTTGCTTCCATAGAGACACCCCTAAAAACAACACGTGCACTGAGAAAGCGAAAAAAAGAGGCTCAACCATATTTTAGGCGCGACTGCAGGCATACGCGCAAACCGGCAGCAAGGCGAAATCATAACTTCATTTTGGTCCTTAGACTGATAGGATGCGTTTATCTTAGAGTCTTTGACGCGTTTATTGAATAACTAACACAGGCAAAGCGACCAGTGTTCCAAAACTGAGCAATAACGACCACCAACAACGGTCTTCGTCCTCGTCTTTCGCTGGCACTGCTGTCTGCGTGCTATTCGTTCTACAAGATGTTTAAATATGAAGCCACTACTTATAACATTTTCTTTTTGCAATGCGCTGGATGCCAACGCGATTCTGCACAGTAAATGTAATGGAAAGCAAAGTTTCAAAGCAATGATTCGGATGGCAACAAATTGACACTATGCGACTAGACAAACATTCAAAGAAACGTTAGCAGTAGACTGCTGTAGCAATACACCCTGTGTAACTCAACGAAACGTTTGTTTAAAAAGCGAGACCACTACAACTAGCGAAGCCACTTTCGTGCGTTCCATTACTCTACCTCAAACCAAGTCGTGACACGAGCGACTTTGTTTTAAGCGTTTTCTTGTACACTGTGTGTTCAACCTCTCTTTCAGCAAAGCCATAGTGAAACTGTTTCAAGTGAAAGTATTCTTTTCGGTATTAAGAACCTTAGAAGGGCCAGTACCTAACTCCATAGCTAACTTTCACCCACAACTTCAGTGGTGCAAGCATCTGTGTCGAGCCACGATCTCAGAGAAACTTTGTTAATTCGTGTGGCTAGGTGAAGTTGGGCATTGTAACACTGCAAGTACACCCTTACTCTGAGTAGAAAGCACCGTCCTTTTCTTTAATTACACTCTTGGGAAAGAAAAAAAGACTGTCAGTCTTCGAGAAATGTTTTTGGCCACGGTGAGCCGACGTTTCTGTCGTTTCCTTATGCAAACAGAACACGTAATATTAGCCAGTGAAGCGCTTGTTGAACTCTAACACCATGATCACGCTGCGCCGTTTACGCGGAGAGAAAGAAAGCTCCTTATTCGAGGAACAGCGCTGCAGCCTCCCACGCTCGTCCAAAGTCTAATGAGAATGCCCATGGCTATATTAAAACCTGGCTATTCTTTTTTTTTCTCTTCGCTTTAAATATGCCATCTGATTAGTCTTACCTTAACACAAGCATGGCAACGTTATTTGGAAGCTCTTTCGAGGAAGATTGGACACGGTTTTTAATCAAGCCTCGTTGATGCAATAACCAGACACTTTCTTTCTTTTGTTTTTATTACCGTGATAATATATTTGGAATTGAATGTCGTGCGCGGTTCTTCTAAATTATGGTTGCCAGGATACAAATACCTTGACTCTTATTCTCAAGCTTGCTATCCAATATTAAATCGTGTGCGAACATTTTTCGGATCATAATTTTCGTGCACTGATTACTAAGTTCGCAATACTTTTGTGCTATAGGGTGCTGCTGCTATCCGGGTTTTTTACTGCTCCTCTGTATATTCTATGTTTAATAACTTTTGGAATTGCACACATTGCTGTGTTAACGTGGAGCACCTTTTCCCTGTAATGATTGCTGTGGTGGGGTGTCTTTTTGTGAACTGAGAATTTAGGCATAATACAAGTCACTCTAGTGAAAACGTCTGTCTTCTAAAGGTATATAGAGCGTGTAGAATTTGCATATGAAAAGATATGTCCCGATACTTAGTTTCTACTCTTGTTTATACTATCAATAATCTATACCTGATGGTCGAATGCGCGCAGAGTAACGGGGAGGAGGGGATATTTGCAATATTTCCTGTAAAGTAACATTCCTAGAGGCTACAGGTAATTATTATATTTGGTTTTTGCTACCAATGATGGGTCACTGAACATTCGAACCCGCAGAAATGAGCAAGCTAACCTCAATCATTAATTGTTCATAGCTAAGAAACAATCACTGCGTCTGTATCCCAAGGTAGTGGCCCCGAAGGAAAGAGTCCTTTGGGGACAAAAATGAAATTTTTCGCGCACATTAAGGCCAAAAATAAATTGAATTTGCCGTTTTTTGCACATTTACAGTGCATCCGGCCGCGGTAGGCCACGCGTAGGTAATTTTAAATTAGTAAGTTTGCCAAAGCATTTACTTAAGTCCACTTTAGAGTTGCATTTTAGCACACACCCAAACTTCAAAGCTATATTTAGCAAAAAAAAAGGGAGGGGGGGAGGGTGCGCACCAGAATTTTGTTGATACCGTTTTCAGTAAGAGTGAATCAGGCAAAGATAACAAACAACTGCTTCGAATTAGGGAAAAGACGGTCCCCGTGACATGAAATGATAAAACGCAGAAGACAGTTTTTGTGCCGAAAATTACTCCCTCAGGCTTTCATTTCTTGTTTCAAGGAATTCAGTGACATTGTAGAACTTTCAACGTCCTGCATATTTGAGAATGCAACAACATTACCTTCACAAAACAACTTCACTCGTACATTTGAGAGGTTAATGCACTCCACATGAAGATGACTTTATCGTCCTTGCGATACCTATTTTATTTCTTTGTCGGATTACAGAGCCATACAATAACAGAGAAAAAAATTGGGGACTACATTCATAAATACAAGTTAATGTGACCCCGGGAAAACGAAACAAAGAGTAAACATGCTATTATTCGTGCTCTAACTGTAACAATGTAAATATGGCCTAAATGTAAAGTCATTAATGAGGAAGAAATTTAAACTTGTCCGTAAGCAAGTGAACCTACAACCTCCGAACAAGAGGTTCGATGCTTTACATCACTGAGCTACGATGGTGGTCGTCCTCGCTTGCCACACAATGTAGCACTTCTCAACGTTAGTCCTCGTTTTCTTTATTCTCGTTCACCGGTGTATATCGTTTCTCGCGTAACCTGTTGTGGCTAGGGAATCTGCAGGAATAAATTATATTGTAAAAAATGTATAAGCTTTGCTTATTAACGTGACGTACGAAATTATTTCTGTCAGATTAATGCGCCCCATTGCAACACTTCATCATGGTCGACGGCGAAGCTGAAAGTTATCCCCCGAGAATTACTGGAATTTTCAGCCGTGAAAAGAGTGGTGGTAGCTTGACTCCCAGAAAATCAAGTGGTAAATTACCTGTTTTTTTTTCATTTTTAACAGCGCAAATAGAAGACACATGAACTCTCTTTGGGGACAAAAACCTAACGAGGAGGGTAAATAGAGGGAAGGAGTAAATCAGAGTACAGATAGAAGAACGGCATAAATATAGAGCAAAACAGGTAAATTAAAAGAGACAAGAAATTCAGGGAGCACAGCAATGATTAAAGCAACATATTATAGCTTGTATAGCATAGTACAATGTAGCAAGAATTTTGAAACAGTGAGAAAAAAAGGTAAATATCTAGGCTTGGTAGCACCAGTTAAGTGGCCTCCCGCAATATTGTGACCCAGGATCATGCGACCTAAGGCAAACTTCTCCTTAATTTTTTTGAGCCTGCTATTTTTTTCCGTCAGTGAACCATTGCCTTTTATTCCTCACAGTGTAGAGTAGCAAAGAACATGTTTTCATTTTGCTAAACCTCACTGCACTTGCCTCATTTATCTCTCTTTCTCGTTCTACGATGAATTCGCCTCGCTGCAAGGGCGGCGAAAGTCCAGGACAACCAAGAAAACGCTCAATATACAGGAATCAAGATTTCCGCTTATACGCATCTAGAACAACAGGCAAGACATCCAAGCGACGGCGTATGACTCGTAGAACGCGCAATATCTTTTCGGGCTTCGTTCCGAGCCTCAGTTTCCCTGAGGAGTCCAGCCGTCAATCATCATTAAGGAAGCCGCCACGCAGTTCTGAAAGGCGAAAACATTGTTCCGCAAGGAGACCTCACTTGCCGCGCTTTATCTATATATTCCGGGCTGGTGTCCATGCAAATAACCCCTGCCAAGATTTCTGATCCAAGCTTGCGAAATCGCTCGAGCTGAAAAAAACGCTATCAGAAGTTCTTTCTTTTTTTATTTCTTTCTCTCTTTCCTTCCTTCCTTCCTTCTTTCTTTCTTTCTTTCTTTCTTTCCTTCTTTTCTTTACTTTCTTTCTCTGTGTGAACGTTTTGGAGGGCAATGTCGCATAATTAATTCTAGCCATCTTTTTGTCGGCTACGTCGGTGGTGGCAGAGGTAGTGTAGTAGTAGGCCAAGTCAGCCTGGCTAATACTCAACTTGAGAGGCACGCGCGACCCCAGCGCGCTTCTGCAGTACGCGCACTTTTTTGGTCTGGCAAAGACCTATCATGCACAGCGAGCAATGGACGCTTCGCAAAATAGTTCACTTCAGTTTAGTACAGCTAATTACCTGAAAGGCCGCTTATATAATAAGGGTTGTGGCTTTCCTTTTTAGTACCAGCAATCAGTAAATGTGGTTTAGTATTGAAGCAACACGGCTTTGAAAACCAGGAGATGAGGCGATTGAGAAGATGTCCCGGGTCAGGCCATTCTAGCCTGCAACTGCTCGAGAAAAGAGCGTGATAGCACTTGCAGTGATTTCATTGCGTGTTTATCTTGTACTACATTTTTTCACAACTCTCAATCTAAATCAGAATTCTAGCCTGAAATCTAGCAACACGCAATAATGAGTGGGCAAATGGATGGCTGGAGTGCACACGTATATTTGCTGTGGCTGTTATATCAGGTTACCGTTTTTACAATACGAAAAAAATTCTCTATCATAAAAGACTATAACATCAGTGCGTCGACGAAGATAAAGGAGTGACCATGTACATTCTGCTTTCAGAGATGAAATGCTGATGTAGAATGTGTAGAAAGAGTTATTTAATCTGGCGGCACAATTTCGTACTGCGTCTGATGAACTAGACAAATTAGGTAAGCTTGATAAGGCTTCTGCTGGGCGGACGCGCGTTATAATGTTACGTTAAGCCAATACTTAATGATTATGGTAATTTATACGCGAGTAATTTTACATGAGCACCTCTTAGTCTCCAATTTGGAACATATGAAAGTTGGCCTTTCTGCAAGAATATTTCCACCACTAGAGATAGTGCAAGCGCTGTTTTTCACTCTTTGAACACGTTGAGACCTCCAGATTCCAGCACTGCAAAAAAATCACATCACCTTTTCGAAATTTACAGCGCGAATATCACGAATCCCTACTAGTTCCCAAATGTGCATGATGAAATGAAGGATAGAAAAAGTAGTAATAGTTGAAGAATAAAAAAAAGCATGTTTCCACCTATCTGTGCACGCGGATGCGAATTTTAAGAGCGTAGTAGCTCGCGAATGTGCCAAAACTACTTCGCACGATATCACGTGTTCCTGGTAAACATCTGTTTACTCGCGTGGGATGCATCACTAGTTGAACGAGTGCACCCTGCTTTGCTGACTTTTTTTTCGAGCTCACAACCTTAATGACTGTGATTTATTTTTGCGTCACTCCTCATGCGGCACACATAGACACCCGACGATGGACTTTGGGTGCTTCATACAATCTTTCATTTGAGGCCCGTATTCGCGAAATCCTCTTTAGAAAAAAAAAATAGCACCGTACCTGCGGGTTAATCTGCAAATGTCGTCGAAAGACGATAGTCTTGCGTGTGGAGAGAGTGAACAAAACATTTATTTGATGTTCTGCGCAAGAAAATCGGTGAATGACATACTGGAGGCGCTCTGTTGGAGTGGAGACGAACTAGCGCATCAAGTCACGTCACACGTGAGACATGAGCGCCATCTGGCAGTTTTCTTGGTAAACGAAGCGCGTGGCTCTGAGACGGGTGTGCGCGCCTGTCTCACAGGTGATAAGGTGTAAAACGTAAGGCAACGGGTAGGTGCCACCACCGTCTCGTCTTAGCAAAGCATTGGAAACACTCGCTTTTTTGTGCAAGCGTTGCATGGTCAGCGCTACGGTCCTTAAAATTACTTATGTATGCCTTTTCTAGTAAAAGACACACATGCAGAATATATACGTGTTGTTATGGTGCCGCAGACATGCGCAATAATTGATTTTGATTGGTATTTGCACAAGTATGAACGCTAAATCTTGAGCAACACTGGTGGGCGCTGCAGATGTGGTCGGCCGTTTCAAGTACCCGGGGTCGTTAAGAGTAAACAAACAGACAAATGTACAGACAGACAGACAGACAGACAGACAGACAGACAGACAGACAGACAGACAGACAGACAGACAGACAGGCCAAAATTTTTTGCATTGAAGGTCCCCAAAAAAGGGGCCCAACCAAAATTACTTAGATGTTTTTTTAATAAAGTTCTATCCTCCTTCTATTCCCCAAGATAGACTATCGTATTCAAAAATATTCAATGAAAAATTTAAGGACCTACTCCCCAGGTTTGACAATTTTGAGCTGACGAGTGCAATGCGTAGATGAGGCGTTCATTATTACGCTTACCAAAATTTGCAACGCTATGCGCCACGGAAATGGGTAAAACTTCAAGATGAACGCTCCTCTTTCTTCCTTTCACCGCCGCGCGCCCAGTGAATGAGGGCACGACGTGCGCGTATAAATGGCCCTACGTACACGGCAATGCAGGGACGTTGGTCTTCTGCGTAGACGATTATGCTCTCACGTTGCCAACAGTGGCAGGTGACCTGGCGAAGGTATTAAACAAAACATGCTTATTTTATGTATTTTTTGTTTGAAGAGAATAATAAATCTCTACATAAAAAATTGGCAGATCCCACGTACAGTGGGAATCGATGATATGCCAAGCACGAATGAGAAATATTCATATGTCGCTTTGAATTCAACACGACGTTACGAGGTGGAGGTAAATGACATCGTACATGACTTCTATGTCATGATTATTATGTTTGGATGTGTCGTTTACCTTTTTTTTATTGATATGATATATAAGGAGATGTTGGCGCACCATTATGGCGCCGGCTACTCCTTAGCCATTGATTGAAACTTGAACACGTATCTTGAAGCAAAACATACAAAGCAGTGCATCAAAAATAGAAAACTCGTGCACAGATATGCAAAGACACACTTATACGCACATATCACAATGGTAAGTAAATGTTCGAAAGTCAATGTAAGAAGTCTCTGGAAATGTCCCTCGTTATTATTCGGTCCACCAGCACAAAACAGCAAAGCACACGTCTGGCCCTTATAAATATGCATTCGCTCGTATGTACATAATAGTCGACACGTCATTCATTTCACAACACACACGTGATGGGTGTCACATGATACTGTACATAATAAGTACATGTGTTACAAATGAAAGTTGTTCTTTGTTATTACTTGTCTGCAATCCCGCTGTCTTGTAAAAAACGTGTAATTGCTTTTAAAGCGTGGGACTGTGAAACTCCAATTGGCCACGGGCCCAGAAGTTTTTTCATGCTAAATGGTCTGTGGTCTAATGCGAACAGTTCGCACTTAAGACGGCGTCTTGGCGTGTCATGATGTGGACAGCCTATGAGAAGGTGACAGACGTCTTCATCTATAAATCCACATTCGCATTCGGGAGTTTCAGCTCTGCCGATTCTGTGCAAAAAATGTTTTGTGTATGCGGTGCCTAGCCTCAATAGGTGAATTAGAGTTTCCATCCTTCTATCTAATGCCAGCGTAATTTTGAATTCATTGAATGGATCAATGTGATATAAATCGCAGCTCTTTGTACTTTGGTCAAACCAAGCAGTTTTGCTCATTCTGAAAGTTGTATTCTTTATATTACTACGCAATTCATTTTTCGAAATTGGTAAAGAAACAATAACGTCTTTACGATGTGCTTGTCATGCTGCTTCATCGGCAGCTGTGTTTCCAGGAATGTTGCAGTGGCCAGGTATCCACTGGAATTTGATCTCATGTTGCGCCTTCTTTGCTTTGGTGAGCTCCTTCAGCGTTTCGTATGTCATACTATAACCTATTACTGTTCTGTTTGTACTGGACAGTGATCTTAATGCGGCCACTGAGTCACTGAAAAGTACCCATTTTCTAGCGTCTGCTACCGAGTTTATAAACTTTAGAGCATACAGAATAGCTAAGAGCTCAGATGTTGTATATGACGTCATGCGGCATAATTTAAACGATTCCTGAATATTGAGCTGTGGTATGATAAATGCCGATGTTGAAGACGTTGTAGTACTTGAGCCATCTGTGTAAATATGTATGTACCCTGGATACCGCATGTGTATCTGATAAAGCGCTAGTTGTTGAGCAGCTTGGATGAACATGTCTCTCTTTCTGATAAAGCCATCCACTGAGAATTCAATGCTTGGTATTACAAGCAGCCGTGGAGGATAGTCCATTTCAGAGCTCCAAAATTCATTTCTGGGTAATATATGTACATTACTATGTACATCGTTATGAGCATTGCTTTTATCTCTTAGTAAAATCTCCAGTGCCAATGGGTGGTCCCTGTGTTGCGTCTGTAAGCGAAAAAAATGGCGGCATGTTTCAATTGTTCTCATTACTGGAAAGGGTGGTTGTCGAGTCTCTGCTATGACAAGGCTGCTGGAAGTCGCTCGTGGAACACCTATGCAGACGCGCAGTCCCCTAGCGAATAGTCTTTGAAGTCGCTCCTCTGAAGTGTGGGAAAGGCCGTGTAACACTGCTGCAGAATATGCAACTTTTTGTCGTATTAAAGCATTGTGAAGAGCGAGCATGGATGATACAGATCCGCCCCAAGATGTCCCAGCGATTCTGCGGAGTATATTCACTAGCGTATTCACCTCGTTTTCGAGTTTCTTTATGTGAGGTGCCCATGATAGCTGCCTATCAAGTATTACTCCGAGAAACCGATGCTGTGTCACAATCATCAGTGGTTCTTCTTCTAAACTGAGATTGAGGTTCTTTAACTTCTTAGGAGTGAAGGGCAATACAGCTGTCTTTGCGTGCGATAGAATCATTCCTCTTTTTTTTAAAAAGTTGGTGATAATATTTATTCCGTCTTGCAATGCAATCTGAATTAACCGTATGTCCGTGCCAGATGCCCAAATGCACACGTCATCTGCATACAAAGAGTATTTCAACCTGGAAGGCAGTCTTTTAGCTAAATCAGCCATAACACAGTTGAAAAGAAGAGGGCTGAGTACGCTTCCTTGTGGCACTCCCTGTCTGATGTCGTGTTCTGCACTTTTTCCTTCGCTCGTCTGAATGAATATTTTGCGACCTGATAAAAATTTGGATACCCACCGCAAAGACCTGCCGAACAGTCCGTGTTCCAACATACTCAGCAGAACATGAGTGTGACTGACTGTGTCAAATGCCCTTTTGATGTCCAAGAACACTGCGACCGTCAAACTACCGCAGGCGCGTTCATGCTCCACATACGTTACTAAGTCCAGTATTGCATCCATTGTGCATCTCCGTTTCCTAAAACCTATCAAGTAGTTGGAGAATGCACCAGTTCTGTTGCACCACCATTGAAGTCGCGCATCAATCATTTTTTCCATTACCTTACATAAACAGCTTGTCAGGCTGATTAGACGGAAGGATTCAAAGTTCAAGGGCGTCATAGCCGGTTTTAAGATCGAAATGATGCGAGCCGACTTCCAAGACTCGGGTACAATTTCTTGCGTCCATAGATTATTGTAAATATCTAAGAGAATAGTTGTGGCTGTGGGCCCAAGGTTCTTTAGCATATTGTACGTAATGCCATCCGGTCCAGAGGCCGATTTTTGACGACATGATGCTATAGCACAATGCAGCTCCCTTAACGTAAATACAGGGTCTAGTTGAGGATGCTGGGCCCAAAAACAAGCATTAATTTTCTGGCTTGCTAACGCGACAGAATTATCAAATAAGGCACATTGTGATGCGGCGGGCCTACTAATAAGTTAACAAAATTCATCTGCTACCACAGCTTCCGGTTTGTCCAAGGCTACAGCAAGAGCACGAAATGGGAAGCTCTGTGATACAGGACCACTAAGTGCTCGAATTACAAGCCAAATTTTTGGAACAGGTGTGTGGGGAGAGAGCGTGCCACAGAAATCACGCCAGCGTCGTTTACCTAAATTTTCTAGCCGTCTGCACATTACACTGTAGATTTTCTGTGCATTTTTGTATGCTTCTAAACTTCCGCTGCGTCGATATGCCCTTTCTGAACGGCGTCTGATGGCTCTTAGATGTTCATACTCTCCATCGAGTGCAGCATAGTCTTTTGGAATCGGGACTTTCTTTGCACATTTATTCGCATTATCTTGAAGAAATTCAGTAAAGCTTTCAAATTTCGTGAGTTCACTATTTTGGTTTGTTAGGTGGTGCCGAAAAGCTTTCCAGTTCGTCAGTTTGCTGTAGCGTCTGGGGTCGTCTTTTCGCAGGTAGGGGTGATTTATTAGAATGGGAAAATGGTCACTACCACGTGTTTCTACATCCGTTGTCCATACCACATCATTCACTAGATCTTGGGAACACAAGGTTACATCGATGCAACTAGAGTAATTATGCCCTCGGAGAAAAGTTGGGGAGCCGTCATTTAAAATTGTCAAATTGCAATTGTGTGCGGCACACTCAACAATGTTCCCACGTGCATCACATCGATCACTACCCCAGATTATGTTGTGCGCATTAAAGTCTCCGCATATAAACGTATATGAGTTAGAAATGTTGAAGATATTTGTTAGCTCTTCCACCGAAATGCGGCTTGAAGGTTGTAGGTAAAAATTGATCACTGTAACGCACTGCTCAACAAAGGATACTTTGAAAGCGACGAATTCCGGGAAGTCCGAATCACTTGAGTGAACTTAATGAGAAGGTATGTCCTTTCTGACGCACAAATGTACTCTGCTAGGACCACTTCGACGGGATGACTTATATATCACGTAGTTGGAGAGGCGGAAATCATCATTCATTCCTGCCTCTTGGATGCAAAGTATTGGAAAATTATACTGCAGAAGGAGTTTACGGAAGTCAGCACACTTCCTTCGAAGACCATTGGCATTCCACTGGTATATGGAGACATCTTTGTAGCGCTTATTCATATGTTACTTGTCGCAGGTTTGACCCGGACTGTTGTCACAGTAGTGCTTCCAGAGGCAGCAGGGCTTTTACTTCTGGCAGATTGTTTGCTTCCGGTAGAGCAGACAGGATTGCCTTAAGTGCTGCGAAAAGCATTGCGAGAATAAATTGCATGACTGATGCAGAGGCACGGTCTTCATTGAATGGTTGATTTTCTGAGGCCTGTTGAGAATGACGTGACGTTTCGATGTTGTAGTTGGGGCGAACACTGGCACTGTCGGTTTTGCTACTTTCCGGCAGAGGTCCCGTGGGCGTTTGCAGCTTTGACGCGTAAGTTGGGTTACTTGAAGGTACTTCTCGTGAGTGGTCTCTCGAGTGTGCTCTTGACGGCTCTTTTGGCGGTTCTCTTGGCGTGCTTGTCGGCTGTTGTTGTGGTGGCCGCTGAGGTGGATCACGTACAGGATGAACAATCTCAAAGTTTGGAGATGGTTCATTGGGGCGCGGTTTTCTTCCATAGATGAGCTCATGCCAACGCATTTTTGCAGCAGCTTTACTTTGCGGGCAGCCTGAATATGAGGCAGCGTGATTACCTGTACAGTTTGCACACTTAGGCTGAAGAACAGACTTGCCCTCCTTATGATGGTGTTCTTCTGAGCAGATCTTACACCGGCGTGTGTTACGGCAACTTTTCGCCATGTGTCCGAATCGCTGGCAGTTATAGCACCGAAGTGCTGGACCAATATATTCTTCCACTGGGTGACTGGTGAATCCTAAGTAGATTCTTCCTGGAATCGGGCGGTCATCTCGAAAAGTCAGGATCACTGAGGGAAGTGGACGCGTCGTTACTCCTCCATCTTCTTGGCGGTAGTATTTTATTTGCCGTCACGCCGATATAACCCCTGCATCTCTCAAGTACTCTAGGAGTTGTTCATCTGAATACTGCAGAAGAACATGTTTTACTTTCCCAACGTTCTGAGTGTATGACTCTGGAATGAAAGGCTTAACTTCCATACCACCTACATTTGAAAGCATCAGAAGACGCTTGGCAGAACTTAAGGAAGCAACGCTGACACTGAAGCTTCCATCTCTGGTCGTTCCGAATGACTGCACTTTTTCTTTAGCAGCGGAAACTACTTCAGCTGACACTCGATTGGGGTTCACTTTCCAGAAGCTAGCACCTTCATCTGTTGGACGAAAGACAACTGGGATACCGTCTGCTTGTTTCTTTTTATAAGTAACCAACGTAAATGGTTCATCTTCGCCCATGTCTTCTTCATCACTTAGGTAATAAGTTGACGTTTTATCGTCGAGAGGATTCTCTTTTAAGTGAAGCTTCTTGCTGTCAGCTTCATCGTCTTCCATTGCTGCTGTGCTCGCTGGAGCCATTTCGCGGTTGTGAATTTGCAAACGTGCCGGCTTTATGATGCTTGGGCGCACTTGTAAGCCCCCAGGCTTTTCATTGTGTCCTGCAGTATCACTCATGTGGTTTAAAGCACTTGGACGAGCTTAAGGCTCGTGGCAATGGCTACCAACCACCGAAGTGGTCGCGTACTAGCCAAGTCTTTGATAAAGGAACCTCGTACCTGTAGGGCGCCGAGCCCTCGAAGTCTTCACCCAGCGTCTTGTTGGCACACCGCGAAGAAATGGATGTCAGCGTAATAGTCCAAGAAAACAGCAGGAATTGAACAGTGCACAGAAACAACGACTGAACAGATCCACTTCCTGTCGTTTACCTTAGTCAGCTATTCCCGTCCTGTGATACCAAACTTAGTATATATGGAGCTAGCGGAACGGCCGCGAGCACACTATGAGCGTGGTATGTTGTCTTACGTGACACGCGTGTCAGGATTATCATGCTTCCACCAGTCATATATTTTGTCATCATTTCACGTCACGCAACACCAAAGTCGGTATATGTGGAGCTAGCAAAACGGCCGCGAGCGCATCATGAAGGGCCCAGTATACTCCTATGTAGCGTTGACGCTCGCGCACGCTGGGCACAGAGACGCCACGTTAACAAAACGCGAGCACCATATAGTCTGACGCCAGGCGCGACGACCGTCCGTCGGCGCGGCTCAACAGCAACCGGCGTGAAATGCGACATGCTGCATATAGCACCGATGCGTTACACAGACGGCCCTGCGTCTCCCTCTTTTCGTGGCGGAGTAACGCCGGACGCGCTGAAACGCACACGTCAAAGCGATGCAGCACGGCTTGTGCCTGCGAGTATATGGCAGGACCGGTGTCCAGCATGGCAACGCCGGTGTGACTCGACGAAATGAACACCGGCGAGCACGTGCACCACGTCACGTCGAAATGTATTGCCGCCTTGACTGTGGCATGTAGTCATGTTCTCACATGACACGCATCTCATGATTATCATGTTTGCACCAATCACATACCTTCGTCATCCATTTACGTACTGTAATACCAATTAGACATATGTGACGCTAGCAAAACGGCTGCGAGCGCATCATGAGCGTGGCATGTAGTCATGTTGTTACAAAACACGCATGTCATGATTTTCGTCTTAGGGTGTTTCGCTTTTGTTCGCTATGCAATTATGCTATACTATCTATACCAGTTTAGCAACATGCAATGTGAACGAAACCACCACAAGAACTGTAAGACCATGAAATGTAAATCATGACATTCATGACATACATGTCATTGCTTTCTGTTATGGTTATTCAGATATGATCTTCATACAGTCATGGTATGCCAAACGAAGTTTGGTATCGATACCATTATTGAATACATAGATAGATAGATAGATAGATACGCTCACAGTTGCCCGCAGTTCGCTAAGAAAGGCTTCGCATTTAATAATGAGACGCAATAGGGGAATGCGAGCGTTCTTTTTTCTTCATTTTTTTCCCGTGAATCGCAACGAGATGCAGGGCTAATGTGCCCGGCGTTTCGCATGCGTTCTTGTCTCCGCGGTCAGCGCATTGAGCAAACGACAGCCGTGGAAGGCTCCTACGCGTTCGCGCACTCATTGTGCTCATTTATTCTACCACCTCTAAGCAAGCGTTTCCAAACCATCCCGCAGAAACAGGCAGTAGAGCTCAAAACAACGGTGTTCAAAAAAAAAAAAAAATACGCCACTTGTGTGCATGAGGGTTGGGCTTGTTCGGGCACGTCATGCGCACGTGACCACTTGGTCGGATGCCGCAGAGGGTCGGGAAGAGTTTTGGCTTTCGAAGGCAACGCAGAGGAGCGGCAAGGATTTCGAGCTCACCTCTTCTCATCAACGTTTTGCGCCGCTTCCTTAAAACAATTTTCTCGGCTCGTAATGAACCGATTCAAAAAAGTTTTGTGCCAAAATGTTCCTCATCGGACACCCAACAACTTCTACGGTCTAACTAAAATTTGGTATGGGGCCCAGTGAGTGCCCCTTTCAGCCTCTTATGACGTGTTGCATATCATTAGTGACGCCGGCTGGCCGATGGCAAAACGCGTTTTGAAACAATATTATTGAATTTGACCCCTGGGACTGGAGATTTCGTGGTCTCTCACGGACAGGAATAAAGAGTCTTCGAGTGCGTTTCCTAAAGGCGACTGAACATCAGACGAGGTGGGTCGAAGAAAAGACGTTATTTTTTACTGTAGCACTCCTTCATGTACACATGGACAAATGTACTTGGCAACGAAGGGAAACCTACGGGGGTGCAGCATCTGCAAATATTCTTACATGTTCACCACTCCAACCACATATTTTACATGCCGCCCGTCCACAAACCCTCGCAAAACATTTCCTGCCTTCTTCCTTCCAGAGGCAACATCTGAACGGAACGAATTTCCCGTACCACTGCGGCCATTACTTGCCCGACTTTACTTCTTCAAAGTGTAACACATAACCTATCTCAAAATTAACATACGTACTGATCATTTGTATAGCTTCTGTCTATTGAACACTTACGTAGCACTCCCTAGAAATGTCTCTAATAAAATAAAAAATGAAATAAAAATGTGCTCGTAGGCCGAGTAGTCCGGCTTGCCATGCGCCTGATATTACTGATTAATAATGACTGTGTGGCATAACTGTTGTCATCATCATCATCATCAGCCTGACTACGTCCCCCGCAAGACAAAGGCCTCTCCCATGTTCCGCCAGTTAACCCGGTCCTGTGCTTGCTGCTGCCAATTTATACCCGCGAACTTCTTAATCTCATCTTCCCACCTAACCTTCTGTCTCCCCCTAACCCGCTTGCCTTCTCTGGGTATCCAGTCAGTTACCCTTAATGACCAGCGGTTATCCTGTCAACGCGCTACATGCCCGGCCCATGTCCGTTTCCTCTTCTTGGTTTCAGCTATGATATCCTAAACCCCGTTTGTTCTCTAATTCACTCTGCCCT
Source organism: Rhipicephalus microplus (assembly GCF_043290135.1). NCBI lineage: Eukaryota > Metazoa > Arthropoda > Arachnida > Ixodida > Ixodidae > Rhipicephalus > Rhipicephalus microplus. The sequence goes on from NC_134708.1 coordinate 56,612,953, forward strand.
CTTCTTGTCTTTTAAGGTTACACCTGCCATTTTCCTGTCCATCGCTCGCTGCGTCGTCCTCAAATTAAGCTAAACCCTCTTTGTAAGTCTCCAGATTTCCGCTCCGTAGCTAAGTACCAGCAAGATACAGCTGTTATATACCTTCCTCTTGAGGGATAGTGGCAATCTACCTGTCATAATTTGAGAGTGCTTGCGAAATGTGTTCCACCCCATTCTTATTCTTCTAGTGACTTCAATCTCGTGGTTTGGCTCCGCGGTTATTACCTGCCCTAAGTAGACATTGTCTTTTACAACTTGAAGTGCACTATTACCTATCTCGAAGCACTGCTATTTTCCGAGGTTGTTGTACATTACTTTCGTTTTCTGCAGATTATTTTAAGACCCACCTTTCTGCTCTCCTAGTCTAACTGCGTAATCACAAGTTGCGATTCGTCCCCTGAGTTACTCAGTAATGCAATGTCATCGGCAAAGCGCAGGTTACTAAGGTACCCTCCATTAACTCTTATCCCTAATTGTTCCCATTCTAGGCTTCTGAAAACCTCCTGTAAGCACGCGGTACATGGCATTGGGAAGATTGTGTCCCCCTGCCTTACACCCTTCTTGATTGGTATTCTGTTGCTTTCTTGATGAAGCACTATGGTAGCAGTTGATCCCCTGTAGATTTCTTTCAGAATGTTTATATATACTTCATTTACGCCCTGATTCCGCAGTGTCTGCATGACGGCTGATATTTCTACTGAATCAAATGCCTTCTCGTAATCTATGAAGGCTATGTATAGTGGTTGGTTATACTCTGAGCATTTTTCTGTTACCTGATTGTTAGTATGGATGTGGTCAATTGTTGAGTAGCCTGTTCGAAATCCTGCTTGTTCCTTTGGTTGATTGAATGTTAATGTTTTCTTTACTCTGTTAGCAATTACCTTTGTAAATAGCTTGTATACTACAGAGAGCAAGCTGATCGGCCTGTAATTCTTCAAGGCCTTGTCATCTCCTTTCTTATGTATTAAGATGATATTAGCGTTCTTCCAAGACTCTGGTACTCTTCCCGTCAGGCGACACCTCGTAAACAGGGTGGCTAGTTTTTCTAACACAATTTGTCCTCCATCTTTCAGCATATCTGATGTTACCTGATCCTAACCAGCAGCTTTGCCTCTTTGCATGCTCTCCAAAGCTTTTCTGACTTCTTCTATCATTACTGGTGGGGTGTCATCTGGGTGACTGCTAGTTCTTATAGTATTAAGGTCGTGGTTGTCTCGGCTACTGTACAGATCGCTGTAAAACTCCTCCGCTATTTTAACTATCCTATCCACATTGGTAGTTATTTTGCCTTCTTTGTCCCTTAGTGCATACATCCGCCTTCAGCCTATCATAAGTTTCCTCTTCACTGCTTTGACGCTTCCTCCGTTTTTCAGAGCTTGTTCAATTCTCTCCATGTTACACCTTCTTACACGCATACCTTACGTCTTTTAATCAACTTCGAAAGCTTTGCCAGTTCTATTTTGTCTGTTGTACTTGACACTTTCATGATTTGACGCTTCTTAATTAGGTTCTTCGTTTCCTGGGAAAGCTTGCCACTGTCCTGTCTAACTACACTGCCTCTAACTTCCACTGCACACTCCGTAATGATACTCGTGAGATTATCATTCATTGTATCTACGCTAAGGTTTGTTTCCTCACTAAGAGCCGAGTACCTGTTCTGCAGCGACACTCTGAATTCCTGTACTTCCCCCCTCAGGGCTAGCTCCTTGATTGGCTTCTTGCGTATTAGTTACTGTCGTTCCTTCTTCAAGTCTAGGGGAATTCGAGACCATACCATTGTATGGTCACTGCATCGTACCTTGCCAACCACTTCCACATCCTGCACGATTCGTGGGTGTGCACTCAATATAAAGTCTATTTCGTTCTTATTTTCGCCATTAGGGCTCCTTCATGTCCACTTGCGGTTTTTTCGTTTTCGGTAGAAGGTATTCAAAATCCGTAAATTATTGCGTTCTGCGAATTCTACTAGTAGCTCTCCTCTGGCGTTTCTGGTACCGATGTCATAATCTCCTACTGCTTGGTCTCCAGCCTGCTTCTTCCCTACCTTTGCATTAAAGTCGCCCATCACTAAGTATACTGTGTTTTTACCTAAGTCATTGCCAATTCCACGTCTTCATAGAAGCTTTCAACTGAAGCGTCATCATGGCTGAATGTAGGTGCGTAAACCTGTACTACCTTCATCTTGTATCTTTTATTCAGATAAATTACGATACCTACCACCCATTAATTAATGATATAGTATTCCTCTATGTTGCCAGCTATGTTTCTGTGAATTAGAAGCCCCACTCCCAGTTCTCTTCTATCTCCCAAGCCCCGAGAGCAAAGGACATGCCCATTCTGTAGCACCGTATAGGCCTCATCTGTCCTCCTAACCTCACTGAGCCCTATTATATCCCAGTTAACACCCTCTAGCTCCTCGAATAGTACAGCTAGACTTCCCTCACTAGATAATGTTCTAGCGTTAAACGTTGCCAAGTTCAGGTTCCAATGGCGGCCTGTCCGGATCCAGAGATTCTTAGCACCCTCTGCTGCGTTGCAGATCTGAGCGCCGCCGTAGTCAGTTGCTTCGCAGCTGCTGGGGACTGAGGGCCGTGAGTTATTTGACGTATGCATGTGGGAGGTAGTGGCCAGATACTGCACCAGGGCGGCCAATTCTTTTCTGGTGAGGGAGTGCGTTCCCGGCGGTGGTTACCGGTGAGGCCGCACCCCAGGCCTCTTAATGCAGTTCCATCAACACGCGGATTTTTTTTTAATCCGGTTGGGAACTGCGCGGCACCGGGATTCGAACAACGAACCTCTTGCATGTGAGGCGTATGCTCTAACCACTACGCCATCGCCGCATCCGAAGTGGACATGGAGGAGCCCTAATGGTGAAAATAATAACGAAATCGACTTTATAATGAGTGCACACCCATGCATCGTGCAGGATGTGGAAGTGGTTGGCAAGGTTAGATGCAGTGACTATAGAATGGTATGGTCTCGAATTCGCCTAGACTTGAAGAAGACACGACAGAAACTGATACGCAAGAAGCCAATCAATGAGATAGCACTGAGAGGGAAAGTACAGGAATTCAAAGTCTCGCTTCATAACACGTACTCGGCTCTTATGCCTATTTCACACTGAAACATCCGCTTTCTACAGCGACCGAAATTCCCCTGCCGCCGAAACACAGCGTCGTTCGTACTGGACGCGACCCGCGCCGCCATATATGCCATCTACTACGGGGCGAACGCAAGATGGATGCGCTGTCACCCGGTTGTTGTCGCGGCTCGCAAACGCTACTACGCTATCCAGTGGTGCATACTTCGACGATTCTCGTACGCAAGAAGCAAGAAAAGACAGTACTGCTTACTTTGCTGGTAAGTGTCTGTCTTGTAATGCACGAAGAGCAGAAAAACCACCGACGCCAGCGGCGTTGGTGGGTTCGTTTTGCTTTGCAAGACCTCAACAAGCTCGGTCACGCCAACAGCAAGCTCGGTCACCTCTTTCACGAAATACGGAGGTGAAGTAGGCACAGAGTAGGTTAAACTCCCGTTGGTTTCAACATTCAGTTACGTGCACTGCAGCATAACAAGTGAGTAAGGCTTGGCCGCCATTTTTCGAAATTCCTTGACTAGCGCTCCTATTGGTCCGCGGTGACCGATTCGGCGGCAGACGCCGCAAAAATCGGTCCGAGAGTGATCAGCGCGGAAAGGGCCCTTTCTGTGGATCTCGCCGCCACCGAACCGGATTCGGAGCACTTTCGGCAGCCGGAATGCTCAGTGTGAACGCGGCTTTAGTGAGGAAACCAACCTTAGCGTTGATACAATGAAGGCTATTCTGACGAGTACCATTACGGAGTGTGCAGTGGAAGTTGGAGGCAGGGTAGTTAGACAGGACACTGGCAAGCTTTCCCAAGAAACGAAGAATCTCATTAAGAAGCGTCAAATAATGAAAGTCTCAAGTACAGCAGCCAAAATAGAACTGCCAAAGCTTTCAAAGTTGATTAATAGGCGTAAGGTATGCGATGTGAGAAGGTATAACATAGAGAAAATCGAGAACGCTCTGAAAAACGGAGGAAGCGTCAAAGCAGTGAAGAGGAAACTTGGAATAGTCAAAATTCGGATAACTGTTGTATACAATTTGTTTTGTCTGCTTAGATAGCCAAGAGTGTGGAACGTTTGTCACAGGTTTCTCATCCAGCAGACGCAAGCGCCTATGGAATACGAGCGCTCACTTGAAGAGGCGGACGCCATTTAGCGCTTGCGGCATTCGCAACAGGTTCCACTTTTTATGGGCGAAGCTCCTTAAAACGACACCCGTTGGTCCCTCGTAGCTGTTGTAGTGTGTAACAAGTATAACATTTTGACCTCCAAGAAGGCGCCGATGAAAGATTTCTTCTGTATGTTGTTGAACAAAAAAAGATAGTGCTCATTGTACATGCCAATGGCTGCTAAGGGGGAATGAGAGACAGGAGCATTCGGCTTTTAGTTAAGGCGCACGCTGCGATCCCCATTAGCAGCCACTGCCATGTACATTGAGCACTATCTGACAAGAAAGGGTTGCTACGTTATACTCGCTGGGTGTAACCTTCTTAGTTTTAGAAAGGTTTAGCGAGCGTTGAGCCGCAGTTTCATGAATACAATGAACTAGTATATACCATGAACTCGAGGTGGTTAAAGGTGAGAAGTAGATACGAAGCGCAAGCCGTAAGAAAGTAAAAGCCGAATTCTCCTGTCTCTCATTTCCCATAAGCCGCCATTGGCATGTACATTGAGGAGGAAAAGGCTGCTACGTTATACTTGCCGAGCGTAACCTCCTTGGTTTTAGAAAGGTTTAGCGAGCGTTGGGACGCAGTCCCATGAATACAGTGAACGCGTATACACCATAAACTCGACGTGGTTAAAGGTGGGAAGTAGACGCAAAGCGCAAGCCGTAAGAAATTGTGCGTGTGCCACGTCTCGTTTGGTCCTTGGAATGCCCGCTGGATGGCGGCGCTTCTATATGGGGAATATATGATGAAAAGATGCGAGATGGTGGTACTTGAAGTGTTGAATAGATGGACGAACGAACACACAGAGAGATGCATGGATGGACGCATGAACGGACGCAGGGGCGGATGCATGGACGAACGCAGGGACGGACGCACGACCAGACGCACGCACGGACGGGCGGATGGACGCATGGACGGTCACACAGACGGACGCATGGACGGACGAATGCTTCACCCCACTCTTCATCATTCACTCTGTGGATATGCTGCGATTTTTTCTCGCGTGTTAACACGCAAAATGAAAATGCATAAAGTAAAATGTTTATTATCTCACCAATGTCTTGCCACGTTGTATGCCTAGAAGAGCTTGCTCTCAAAAAGACGTCATACGAGAGTTTTTGTGGTAGGATTTTATACACACATTACATACAGAACGTTTACTATGGAGATATCAATGTACTATATACAGATATTTACATACTGATGCAGTATATACATTTTGTTCAGGAGCTCATTCACAAATCACATAAGCTCGGAGGATTGTTTTGGTAGGAGGGAAGTAGAGAGTAAAACACGCGCGACATAAGTGCGAGCAACAGATGCTCCACATCTAAAATTGAACAAGCCTTGCTCTTTATTTTCACCGGAAAAAAATCACAGCATATTGACAGAGTGATTGATGATGAGTGGGACGAAGAGCCTGTCAGTCCGTCCATGCTTCCGTTCGTCTCTTAGTTCTTGCTTCCGTCTGTTCTTGCACCCGTCCGTGCTTCTGTGTGTCTATCCGTGCGTCCGTCCCTGCCTTCATCTATGCGCACATCCATCCGTCCATGCGGCCATCCATTCGTCTGTCCATGCGTCTGTTCGTACGTCCATCCGACCATCCGTATGTCTGCCTGTCTCGCCGTCGATTCATCCGCCCACCCATCCGTCCGTCCGTCTGTCTACCTATTTGTCTTTACATCCGTGCGTCCATCCGTACATCCGCCTGTGTGTCTGTTTATCTAGTAAACACTCCAAGTACCGCCATCTTGCATCTTTTGATCATATATTCATCATATATAAATACCATTATCCAGCGGACATTCCATGGATTAAATCACAGGTGGCTACATACTACTACTACTACTACTACTACTACTATTACTACTACTACTACTACTACTACTACTACAACTACTACTACTACTACTACTACACACATTGGGCATGCACAATCTACGGCTTAAGGAGCTTTGCCCTTAAATTCTGGACATAATTTTGGGAGTAGACTGATCTGCACTAGCATCTGCGCACTTCGCGTCTGTGATCTTCGCTTCACTTCCTAGAATGAACGCGCACTAGTTCAGCGTATGAAACGTTTCTGGTCATGTTCTGCAAAGCCGTCAAGCTAGCAGCGTGAGTGGTGGCGGTATTTAGCTTGCCAAATAAATTATTCTACGTATAATGTACTATTTGTTTAAAATTGTAAACGTTTGCGGAAACAGCATGTTAGCTGCTATTAGAACCGTCATATCCAGTCATCGAAATGAGACAAAAGAAGGAGGTGAAGTCAGACGAAAGCCTGGGAGCGTAATGAGGTTGTGTTGGGATTACCATTTTACACTAGGCTCTAATACTTTGGTCTCAATTGAAGTTCATCTATATTTCGACGTTCAGCCCAGCTGCTGCGGGTACGCGCGACTTTCAGGTATTCACTCAACACTTTCAGTCAATGGCTCAATCTGTTCATAATGTCTGTTACCCAAGATCCACTTCTTCGCCTCTACTGCTAAAAAAATTACCTCATGATTCCAACATGTCACATGACGTTCTAGTATCACCGCCATCCGATGACGAAATAAACGGCGCATTATACGCAATTAAAAAGGGATCGGCCCTAGGGCCTGACACACTTCCTGCAGAGTTTTATGTACAGTTCTGGCGTATCATTGGTCCAACTATGTGACGCGTCATTCGCGAGTGTTTCGAGATATTACCCTTCCAAGCTCTTTTCACAAAGACCGTATAACACTGGTTTCCAAGAAAGACCCAATGTCCACGCGACCAGAAGATTGGCGCCCTATTACCCTGCTCAATGTACATTACAAGCTCTTGGCCACCATCTTGGTGCACCGAATCAGTCCATCTCCTGCAACATTATTTGCTCCCCACCAGGTCTGTCCTGTTCCGGGCCAAAAAATACACACCCATACATGGTGAACGCGTGACATCCTTCAATACACCACTAGCCGATGTGTGCAAGGACTGTTGCTTTTCTTAGATAAGTAGCAAGCTTTTGATTACATAGAACATGGCTACATATAAATGTTTTACATGCATTCGGATTCCCGGATAAGTTAATTGACCTCATCCACGCAATGTACACTAATTCAGAAAGTATCCTTTACTCAGATTCCCGTGAGAGTCACGCATTTAGTCACGCGTGGGGTCCATCAAAGGTGTCCCCTTAATCCAGTGTTATTCATTCTTGCATTAGAACCCTTCTTAAGGGCCGTTGAATGTCACCCGCAGATTCGTGACTTACCTCTACCCGGTAACACTCAAGTAAAGATCATTGCATATGCAGATGACATTACTCAATATTTACAGAATGAACAGTCGCTGCAGCATGCTCGTGATACTTTCCATGATTTCGGAATTATCTCCAGTGCAAGGTTAAACTTTTCTGAAAGCCAGAATTTTTTCATTGGGAACCCCAGCGGTCATATCAACATCACGTCGCCTTTACAGTAGTTACCTGAGATTGCAATACTCGGAATTACTTGCACTACATTAGGTGTACAGGATAGCATCGGGTCATTCGTTGTGCAAACTCTTCAAAGTTATATCAAAGCAGCCAGGTACTTCGAATTCCCTTTCTCGGAACGCCGATACTTAACTCAAACGGTGTACCTAGGAAATCTTTGGTACCTTTGCCATTCTGTTAAACGACCACTCTACGTCTGCAGGAAAGTGCAAAGCTGCATCAGTTCAGTTTTTTTTTGGTCTGGTGGCACAGGATTGGTATCTCGGCCAGTGTTAGCTCAACCGCGAGATCAAGGCGGTTTTGCGTTCCCCGAAGTTTCCGTCATGGCTTCTACATTGGGCCTCCGCACTCTATTGCTAATACTAAGCAATGATGGCATGCCCATTCAGACACTGGCTCACTACCATCTGGGGCCATCACTACGTGTTCTTGCCGAATAGCCAAATTAACCCGGGTCCCCATTCAACTGAACTAATTTCTGTGTCGAGCATTTCTAGCATTTCACCGACGTTTGGAAGCTATGTTCCCAGAAATAGAGGTGGCTGATTCTAAAGTGGTGGAATCTAAAGTGGTGGACAATAGCCGCACTTCTGCGGCCTTTGGTGCCCCAGCATCGTCAATCTGTAACGAACAGCGTTTGGAAACCAATAAAGGCCGTAGAGTTGCCAGGGCATCTCAGAGACTTTGTCTAAAGATGCGCTGGGGCTTGCTTCCCACGCGAGATCGGTTGCAGTGATGGCAGGTGGTTCGCACTTCCCTTTTCCCCAATGGCGTCATAGTCGAGACCAATCGACACGCGACGATTGAATGTGTGGTTTCCCGCCTTTTTTGGCCTGCGGTTAATGCTGGTTTTTGGGGACAGGGTGTGCGAACTTTCGTTTCCAACGGCCGATTTCCGCGGGGACACTTCTCCGCTCTGTTAATAGTTGCGGGGCTGTTGAGCCTTTGAGGAAACCGATGTGAGGCCGTAGCTGCCAATTGCCACCGGCGTGCTTTGTGGGCGATATTGGGGAGAATGAGACGAGAGATCCTCGCTTTCCTCTCTGAGGAGCTTTTCTTCCTCGGGGAGCACGAGTTTCTGTGGCATTGGTCGTGCCCGTTCGTCAAGGTGGAACACGAAAAAAATACAATTTATTTTTCGACCGACTTGGTGCTAAGCAGCGCCCATTGAGTTGTTATATATGATTTCATTTGTTACAAATTGTGTTTCATTGCATCTATCATATCGTTATACCATTGTATCATGATATCGCTTTGAGTTCTTTTGTACATGTATGTCAACATCGTCATGTATATTAGAGCAAACGTCTTCACTGTAACGTTGTGATGTTGGTCGTGATACATATATGTGCCGAAGTGTATGTTCCCTGTTACTGGAATGGTATGAAGCCTTTGTTTTCTGTACGTACTGTAAATAAATTTGTTCTAAACAGAAGTTTTGTGTTTGTGTTTGTGGGAACCATCAGGTGTACGTGTTCTTTCAACGTCATGTTATATTCATGTTCATGTAAATGGCGTCTCTTTTGTCATCATCGTTAGAGTACGCCTAAGAAGAAAATGTTCTGTCGGGTGTTATGGACGTTTTTGACTTTTTCCCGTTTGCCCCGTTTGTGTTTTTTCTAAACAGAACGGGGCGGCTTTTTGCTCTCCCATAGTAAAGTACATCGAGTACTTTCGAAGATTCGTCTTCATGAGAGTTAAGAACGTAGTACCTCGCACGGGATGGCTTTAAGCTCTCCCATAGTGGAGAACCTAGTACTCTTAATCGTTACCCCCTTTTTCTAAACACACAGAACAGGACGGCTTTTTGCTCTCCCATAGTAAAGTACAAGTTCTCTAAATCTTTAATTTTTGTAAACACAGAATAAAATTCTCTAAACACAGGGGTGTTAAGCCAAAGTATTATTTGTCAAGAGAAGAAGCAAAAGGTGTTTAATCAGAAGAAGGTGGTGATGTCGGCCTGAAAAGGGGATTTCTCGCCTGCTACTCCTCACGGTGGTAAGGGGAAACGGGAAAGAAAGAGGAGGGTTGATAAGGATTGATTGTGGTGTAGCACAATGAGTCACTGCACACAATGTCTTGGTCGGTGTAGGACACGCACATAAGGCTCTACATCAGCCGATACTCTAAAGACGGCAATCGAAACCTGTCTTTCTTGGAAATGCGAGCAGGACCTTAAAGCTGTGGTGGGCATGGCCCACACGTTTTCAAGCACCCAAAAGTTTCTCTTCCTAAAAGGGTTGGCAATCTAGGTCATCTGTGAGGCACTTAAGAGATTGTCTTTCAACTGCGTATAAAGGGCACACACACACACAGGATGTAATTAATAGTATCTGGTGTGTCACACAAGTTGCAGTTTGGGTTTTGCTCTTGTCCAATCTTGCATAAGTATCGTCGCGTGTATGCAACACCCAGCCAGTGTCTATGTAGTAGAGTTTCCTGGTCTCTCCTCAGTCGGAATGGAAGGCGAAAATCACGGCAAAAGTCGAGCCTCTAAATGCGCTCGTCGCGGTACTCCGGATCATTCTATAGTGGTTGCATAAATGTCTTCATGCCTTTATACAGCAAGGCGTAACGAGAAAAGTCAGTTGATATCATTTCGCTTCTAGTTTGCGCCATTTTTGCTTCTGCATCAGCTTGTTCATTCCTAGCTATACCACGATGACCGGGAATTCATTGCAACGCAACGGTATGTCTGGATTGAAATGCCTCATTCAATATATTCACTATGTCACACACCAGGGGACTTTATGCAGAGTCTTGTTTCATGTAGTTTCTAATTAGCTGAAGTGCTGGCTAGGAGTCGCAAAATAATGTCCATTTCACTGAAATCCGCTGTAAAATGTAGCACGCAGCTTGTCGAACGCCGGTCAGTTCAGCGGCAATAGATGATGTCCGGTGTGCTATTTCGAAGCATTGAGTGACTCCCCTTTGAGGCGCAGTAAAAGCTGCTGCTGAGGAGGGTAGCGTGACAAAGCCATCTGCGAAAATGTGCACTGTATATCTATACATATAGGCAATATACGACAAGGCGAAGTGCTTGAGACCGGCAGTTGGTATTTTTGACTTCTTTCTTCTCCTTGCGATTGAAAGTCGCACGATCGCTTAGGCATCGTGCACAGTGGTATGTCGGAGATCACATGTGGTGTATAATTTGAAGGCAGCAGATCAAAGTGCGACATAAGAGATTCTGAGTATGCAGCATTGGGTTGTGTGGTAAATGTCTGCCAGTGGATGGTCTCGATGCCTTATCAGTAGCCTCAGATATACTCGTTGTGGTTCGTGTTGAAGATAAATACGAGCTGGACAAGCACGTGCTTCTGCAATAGTGCCCCATCTAGAAGTACGTCGAGGTACTCCTAGGCAAATTCTTAGGACATGCGCCTGAGCTCCCCCGAGTGTAGGTACAGTCGATGTACAAGCACGAGAGAGAACAGGAGCACTGTAGCGAAGATATCCAACAGAAAGTGCTTGGTATAGCTGCAGTAGAGATGATTCAGATGGTCCTAGTGATTTTTTAGACATATGGCGAATGACCTGGACAAAGCAGTCTAGTTTTTCTTTAACGATGAGATGTGCTTTGACCACGACAAATCACGATAAATGATAATTCCGAAGAACATGTAATGAGTTACAGAAGATATCATGTTCCCATCGATCATTATTGGGTAGCAAGCCATGGACCTTTTCGTGAATGGCAAGGTGGCACTTTTCGTCGGGGACGGTTGCATTCCGCAAGTACTGAGGTATGCAGAAGTTGTCGATACCGCACGTTGTAGTTTCTTTTGTACTTGCAATCGTGTTAGACTCGTGGTCCATATGTAAATGTCATCTGCGCACACAGACACCGAGAATTTGGCTCCTAGACTAACGAGCTTCTTAACAAGGCCAACAGGTACGATATTAAGTAATGTTGGGCTCGGGACTCTACATTGAGACCCACCACAATACACTGAATGCTTATTTGTGTCACTGGCGGCAGTAGACGTGAATATAGTTCCTTCTTGAAGATAGCTGGCTATCTATTGATGCATGCGACCACCAATGCCATAGTCTTCAAGAGCAATTAGAATGGCGTCATGCAGAACAGTATTGAATGCACCTTTTATATAAAAAATACTGCAGCCGTTAATCAGCGGTGCCATTTCTAATGTTCAATGGTTGTTACCAAATGAATCACACTGTCCATTAATGGCCTTTCCTTCCAAAAGCCAGTCATGGCGTCTGGATATACTCAATTGCTTTTCTAGGAATCATTCCAAGTGCACCAGAACCATTCGTTCCGTGAGTTTTCCTACAGAACTTGCTAGCGCCACAGGTCTGTATAGGATAACATATCACAGGGAGACTTGCCTGGTTTCAGCAATGCCACGATCTTGCTAGTTTTCCAGTGTGCCGGTACCATTCCAGATGCCCAAGAAAGGTTATACAAAGACAGCAGTTCTTCGGTTTCCCGAAGACCAAGGTGGCGCAGGGTAGCATATGTGATTCCATCAAGCCCAGGTACACTGCAACGTTGCGAAGTGGACATAGCCACACAAACTTCTTGCAGCGTGAAAGGATGATCGAGATGAACGTCTGCCGTAGCGGGTGCGCACCGAATTAGTGAGTCATTCGTTGTTGAAGAGCCAGAGAGGTGCATGCAGAATTTTCCCGCTATCTGTTTCTGGCTGCATGTCCTTATAATGACTAATGCACGGAAAGGACGTAGTTGCTCAGTGGAAGATAGTACAGCTCGTACGACGTGCCATATCTAAGACAGTGGCTTTCGTGGGTCTAGGGTGGTGCAAAATGACTTCCATTTTTAGCGGCCAAGCTTTTATAAGTACCTCTAAATTTTCTTTTGCACGTTACGAGAGGTCCTCAGGTGTGTAATCGACTTCATTCGCCTGTGTTTCAGTTCAGCTCGAAGACGAACTGCCCGCAGCTCTTCGTATACCAAAATTAAACAGCTTCTTGTAATCAGATATTGTAACAACACTTGTAGTGGTCTGTACTGCTGTGGATTCTTTCTTGAATTTCTGTCGGAGAAACTATAGAGCTACGAGACTTTTCTAGCTCTTCTTCAAAAGCCTCCCAATCTGTGCATCGCCTTCGAATTCTCGCAACGCCGGTATACTATCATATTTGTACCTTAGTAGGAAGGTAATCACTACCATATGTTTCAATGTCTGCACACCAGGCGACGGATGTTGAAAGGCACCGAGAAGCGATGGCTATGTCGAGACAGCTAGTATGCGCTGAGCACAGAGGTATGTCGGTGATCTGTCGTTCTGAATATGGAGGCCATTGTTGCTAGAAGTCTAGAAGATTTCTTCTCTGAGTACTCATGAGGCAGCTGCCCCAAAGATGCTGATGTGCATGGAAGTCACCTACGATGACTTGAGGTCCTTGACTTCAGTCGATGACAAGTTTCAGGTGCCCAGCGGCAAATCTCTCGCTCGGTGAAATTTAACCACGAATGATTGATATCGTACGTATTTTTAGCTTCAACGTGATGGAAACGTACTCATTGATGCTATGCATAGGTATTTGGTTATGGGAATACGTGAGGTCACAGCGCACGTATAGTAACGCATTGCTAGGGTTTCCACTTGTCTGGGAAGTGAATTGTTCATATACAGACAGTCTGAAGGGTGAAGTCATATTCGGCTCGCATATCACAGCAAAAGGGAATCGACCTTTCTGCATTCTCTGTTTAAAATCTCCGAGGTGACCTCGTAGCCCTGGAACGTTTCATTGTACTATAACAGAACGACTAATCCTTCCACTAGTGATGACGGTGAGACTGCCGACGCCATAATTTTTGTTGGTTTTAGATAGCACCAAGCACCGGTTCTAGTCCAAGATTTGCACTGCAGCCTTGGCAACGGGCGTTTTGATATCAACAAGCAGCATTCGTAAGACACGAATCAACTGCGTAAGCATCGCTTTGATTTGCACATCATATGACAAAATCATCATTGCCGGTTTTCTGGCCCTTGCACTTCAGCACTCCGAGGCGGTAGAGAAGGCCATGAGGTCTTCTCCGTCACTTTCTTCAAAAAAGGTGTGACTCGAGGTTGAGATACCGCTTCAGATAAAAGATGATCTCTCGCTGACTCATCAGGCAATACAGGCTTTCGTACACTTGTCGATGCTGACCTCCTCCTGTGGGTACGAGAGCGCCTCTGGCGACAGTCAACCTTAGAAGCCGGTTTTCTGTGCGTAGAGTGACCTCGTACCATCTTCCTAAGCATGGCCATTTCAGTCTTTATTATGGCGCAATCTTTCAACCTCGACTCATGCGGGCCATCGCAGTTAGAGCACTTCAGGTTAGATACACCGCATGACGACTCTTCATAATCTCCGCTGCAGCGGGGACACTTTCACTTGTTCACGCACATCGTGCTAACGTGCCCAAGTTTTTTACTTTTGCGGCACTGTAATGGCCTAGGTACGTATGGGCGGACGGGATGCCTGATATAGCCCACTTTCACATGTCATGGCAATGTGTCCCCCTCAAAAACTATCTTCACACAATTAGACTGCCCAAAACGGTGTACGTCTGTGATATTTACAGTCGAGGATATCAGCGTTAACAGATTACTGTTATCGATATCCTTGTCCTCATCAGAAATCACACCAGCAACGGTGCAGCCTCCATTTATAATGAAGGAGCGCACAGGTATGTTGCCCATATGAGTCACAGACTTCAATGCATTGAGGTTCACTCGTGTAGAAACATCAACAGCGAATATATTCCTTCTAGTGTTATTGCGGACTTCTTTTATTTATCCTGGAGCTATCCTTTCAAGATACGCCTTGAGAGCTTGTCTATTCAGAGAATTCAGGTTGCCTGTAGCAGTGATAGGGACGTGGGCAATCGTGCACGTATGCGGGGAGGACGATGCATTGTGGTTGAAGTCACTCACACTTGAAGTCCTGAGAAGCTTCCTCTTCAATCGGCGGCTCATGGCCTCAGCATATCCACCGTGAGATTCCATGTGATCCCCGTCAGAGCACCCCTCGATGACCTTGGCAAGCACCCCATGTGATCCCCCTCGATGACCTTGGCAACGCCATGTTCAGATGCTCAAGCGCACCAGTCCTACTTGGCGCTTGCAGGTCACAACCCGGTCTTGGCAGAAAAGGGGTTCGGAGCATCCGTCCTTGCTGTCGCCATCGCACCCGCCATGGTGGCGACAGTACGAGCAAATTTGAATAAAAACCCAAAGACGAATAGTAACAGCAACACAGTAGAGGCTTGTCTTCTTTGTCTTCCTAGTACTTGTCAAGGATACCCTGTGGACTTTCTAGAGGAAAAGTTTCATCTGCCTGATCCTTACACGTATGCTTATGTTACTGTTTTTTTGTGTTATAGAACCTGTACCTAATGTTAGCAGCGTCCTATGATGAAATAAATTTTTTTCTGGACAGATGTTCGAGAACATAGCAATATGAATCATTGAAGATGGTTTCAAAGCAAGCCATTCGGTTTACCTTGCTTTGGCAAAGAACGAGCCCTTTTGTCTGCACGCGCTTAACTTCAACAAGAACGCAAGAATGAACCGTAGTCATCGGCGGCGTACACACTCTGATGCTACAAAACATGATACGATCTTCAACTTATCACGTCGTCATGACGTCACAAGTCACCAGAATTTTTGATGGCATCGTGACGTCACTATGACATGAGTGCTTACTAAAAGGTTGACTGAGGAGGTGATGCAAAGACACTTAAGGTGCACTTAAGGTGCACTTAAGGTGCTGAGAACTTCGAATCCATCCGATCCAGGAGGCCATACTAAATCAGGTAGGCTGCGAAAAGCTTTCAAGCGGGGTGAATACAATAAACTGAAGAGAAAAAAGAAGTGCGGAAGCTTACACCAAGTTAAAAAAGCCTTGAAAGGACGAAGCTAGTCAATGGTGTAGTCTATTTTAATTGTTTTTAAGTTGTTGCTTCAATTTAGCTAGATGACGCGAGGTTGTCTGTCGGTTGCTTCTCCGCGCAGAGGCGTTCAAGTTAAACCACCAACTCCTACAAACACGACATGGATGTACAAACTCCCGCGACAAGAAAATTCCACTGAAACCAAGCGCTCGCACGTACGAGCTGCCATCGTGCGCGTGTACGGCTTCCATCACTTAGAGGCCTTCTCGTAGCAGACTTTGTCTTTCCCGCTCCCTAGTGGTAATCTCATTTGATTGATTGACATGTGGGCTTTAACGTCTCAAAACCACGAGTATGATTATGAGAGACGGCGAAGTGGAGGGCTCCGGAATTTTTTCGACCACATGGGGTTCTTTGCCCTGCACCCAAATCTGAGCACACGAGCCTACAACATTTCCTCCTCCATCGGAAATGCAGCCGCCGCAGCCATGATTCGATCCCGCGACCGGCGGGTCAGCAGCCGAGTACCTTGGGTACTAGACCGCCGCAGCGGGACTGGTATTCTCTCATTGTATACACGTTTAATGCACTCCGTATGGAGTCTCCAGCGAAGGTGAAACGTGCAGCCGCAGTGTTTTTCACACGGTTAATTCTTTCGGTTTGATAAAGTTCTTTGTCTATCACTGGCTACGTCTGTCTAAAAATCCTGATTGATGCCTCCCGTCAGTCTGATGCTTTTTTAATTTTTAGTAGACTGGCAGCTACTAGTGGGATTAACCCAGTTTCTGAGAAAACACATGTTCATGCTGATAATAGCGTTTTTCTACACATGATGAGGCAAGCTGCCTCATGAGTCGACTCACCAAAGCTCACTCAAGCTCAGGTCAAGCCGTGATTATGAGGCTGCGTGAGTCTGACGAAGTGATATATAGGCAAGTTACAGTACAAGTTAGACAGGTTAAGGAAAAGTTTAGAGAGTCTGAGTCTTGAAAAGTCCCGTTGAGAAACGTTTTGGTGAGTCATAGTTCGTGTCAGACCAAGGAGCAAAAGAAAACTGTTCCTTGAGTGAGAATGAGTGAGCTCTAATGTATTCTACTTACCTATGCACGTTCGTGTGCACCAAAGCTTTTACTTCCGGCTTAAAAAGCTTCCAGCCGCCTTAGGCAAGCGCATAAAAGACATTGTGACTGTTTGCATGTCTTTGTTCTGGGAAGCTGACCTGAAGACTACAAGTTCATCTAGACACCCCAACAAAAATACAGTGCATAACCACTAGGAGTTCGGAAAGCTGTCGTGGAAAGAGAAAACATGTGGGGTGGAGGGGATTCAGTAGAATTGATGAAGAGCAAAAGTAGACGAATTTTACTTCGAGTCACGTGCCGCTGTCTCATTAGGGATCGCGTGTGCCCTTTTGAATAAAAGCTTCGTCCAAAAAGTAAGCCTTTGTCTGAGAGCTAACTTTATTTTGTCAGTTAGACAGAGCTCAGGAAAGCCGAGTTCAAAGCTATAAAACCCCTACCAGAAAAGATCCAGGACTGTGCCAAATAAATTTTTTGAACGCTGTCTGTAATGTTAATATTTTTATTTAAATCGCGAAGTACCGAAGGAATGGTTTGTTTTAACTATAGCGCCTGGTCCCTTTAGGCACATTTGCATACGAGCTCCGAAGCTGGCTGCGAGAGCCCTGGATGCGGAATTTCTCGCATCCCCGTTTTTCGGGCTTCATAAATTTCTCTGCGGTGGAACGTTGGGTCTCCCGAGGTTATAGACTTGAGCGATCGCGCAAGGTACTACGCTCTCTGTGAGCAGTAACAATATACGCATAAGCAAAATCTATGCAAGCGGTCATAACTTGTGATCAGACACCCCGGCGCATCAGATACGGTTTTACCAGCTTTACATTCCCTGTGCAACTGCTTGAATGTAGCTATTTTTTTATAAAGTGCTATCGTCTCGGTGTCATTCTCTGGAATAATGCTAACGCTTTTCTTTGCTTCCCTTAGCCGCGATTCCGTGGCAGTGGTCTACACTGAAAAAGACAAAAAAAAAGCTAATTTAAAGATGATCTTGTCGTAATGAGATTCATCCGATTGCAAGACAATGACTTGAAAAGCCTTAATGGTTCATTAAGCGTGTTTTAGTTTATGTTTTACGTTCTCCCTGTAAGAACTTTGCAATTATTTATAGATAGCCACGAATCACCGAGCAAAATTTTTATAAATACGCTCATATCGTGGTGGTACGCGGAAAAGCGTGGCACCTGAAATGTGTCTCTGCAAGTGGGCTGGTCACTTGCCTATTCACATGCCATGCGCAGTTTTTTTTAAAAAAATTGCTTTTTATGCTACGAGATTGTCGGCAATTTGTCATTTCTGATTTGGCGCTTTGATATTTTATTGATATGACTCTGAATTTCACGTCGTCGCATTTCAGTGTCGCTGGGCTACAAAGTCAACACTAGTGTTGTTGGTTGCCTGTTGCAAGTGAAGTTTTAATTTGTAGAGCACGTCAATCACAGTGCCACTCCCGACATAAAAGAAGATAATAAAGAGAGCACTGGGAAATGCGAAAATATTAATAATAATAATAATAATTATTATTATTATTATATTATTATTATTATTATTATTATTATTATTATTATTATTATTATTATTATTATTATTATTATTATTATTATTATTATTATTATTATTATTATTATTATTATTATTATTATTATTATTATTATTATTATTATTATTATTATTATTATTATTATTATTATTATTATTATTATACCTGAGGTTTACTGTCCCAAACGACCATCCGTCGAAGTGAAGGGCTCCAGAAATTTTGACCAGCTGGTGTTCACTAACGCGCGCTGACATCGGACAGTGCACGGGCCTCTACAGTTCAGCCTCCATCGAATTATGACCGTCACGGTCGGAAACAAAACCACGACCTGAGGTTCAGCAGCCGAAAAACAATAAAGAACTGAAAGAAAGAAAGGGCTAGAAAAAAGAGAAGGCAACAAAGATGGTGATAGGGCAACAAAATTTGAGTTTTTTTTTCTTGCCACTGACACAGCACGTGGCATAGTGGTCTGCAGGTATTCCGCTCTAGAGTGCGTCCTTCATGTTGGTCGCGTCAAACATCGCCTTAGCTACGCCCGCACAAAAGATTCTATCAAAATCGATGCGCTGCATGCACACTAAAGAGCCAATCTCTCCCACGACAGGTGCGATAAAGGAGCTTTGCTCGACTGGGCTTAAGACCGGCCCGAAATCCACTCTCGTACAGACATTAGACGTCTGAAATATCGGGGACAATGTATAGAGATAAACTCTGAACCTTGGTCGGCAAATGCCGCTCTAAAACTTAAGCGCTTTAGAAAGTTAGGACGCTGCACTGTTTGTGAGAACGAGGATTATGCACTTTTATGCAAAACTACGAAATGGCATACTTCAAGTATTTAGCGTGAACTTCTTGGAAACTTTCTATAGATTGGAAGGACTTTGTAAGCATTCCCAAAATGGCTGAAGATTGGCCCTGCAAACCACTGATCTAATCTTCAAACCTTGTGTGTGAGCAGTCGCAAAACTTTGCAAGAGGCCTGTTCAGTGGCAGAAGCCACACCAACCAACTGTTCACATGCGCCTTTCAACTTCCCATTTTTAGAGCTGTTTGTAAGTTACTGCGTGTTTTAGCGGAAATGGCTGCTCTATTCCGGCCTTTTTCGACGTTGTTGAATGGCCTCCAAAATGCGCCTACAAAACGCCGAATGGGCTCGTTTTTGTACATTTGTCGAACAAAATGCGTTAAAGGAGACTCCTTCCACAACATGGCATTTATGTGGTGTTTTTTTTTCCCCCGAAGCAGCTGCAAGTGACATCGTGGCTTTGTGGTAGGACACCTGCTTGCCACGCAAACAGCCAGGGTTCGATCTTCAATGAAATCGAAGATGTTCTTCTTTATTTTTGTTTGCTTCTTTTTCAATTTTTTGCTCACAACCAACGGTGCCAAAGGTGACGACAGAATGTCTGTTACACGAGCTCTCTAAGGCTATCGCGTTAACAGAAAATGTCCATAATCATGAAACAGCATGCACTCAGTCACCACCGAAGCACTCTGGAAATGTGTGAAACAGAGAGAGAGAGAGAAATAAAGATGCAAGGAAAGGCAGGTGCGTCTGGTTAACCTGCCTTTCCTTGCATCTTCATTTCTCTCTCCCTGTTTCACATGACAAGTTGCGTCGTGCGATGCCTAGTCAGTGTTGGTTACCCGTGTGATCGCTTGTAACTATTTTTTTTCCCCATTGAGGCGAGGAGTGGAATTCACCCAACTTTAGTGGCACATAAATATATGACAGGAGTTTTGAAGCGGAAATTCACGGTTGATGCCGCGTGCGCCACAGATAAAAAGAAATAGGAAGAAAGAGAAAGAGAGAAATAAATAGGAAAGCACCCAACGGTGCTTTTCAACACACGCTGACATCACGAAGTACACGAACTTCTACCATTTCGTCTCTTTGGAATGCGACCGCAGTGACAGGAATCGAACCCACGACCTTTGAGTCAGCAGCCGCGCACCTTAAGCCCTGCTCCACTTCGGCGGAGAGAGAAAGCAATGGAAAGAAAAAAGGAGAATGAAAATACAAAATGAAGAATAACAACTAGAAAAAGAAAAAATGTACTCGTCTATAGGTGTCTTTAGACTGTTCTTCTGAAGGTCTCTTTAGTTTACACAGTGCTTCTGAAGATCTCTTTAGTTTACACAGCGCTTCTTAAGTTTTTCGATCATTTTTTGGCAGTTGTCATTATTTTCATAAATTAATAATTATTGCCTTCCTTTCAAAAAATAAATAAAAATTCTGCTATTGCGTTTGGAAAAGTAATATTAAAGCGACACAAAAACTTTTAGCGCGAGCAATCTATTATTTAAACAAAAAAACCTGACGGCTTTGTCACGACTTCTTTTCTGACGGCGCTGCTTTAACAAACGATGTTCTAAAGCACAGAACTGAAGAAAGGCAACTGATTGAAAAGTTGCATGCATATTGAGAGACAAGTTATGTTATCCCTTCTACACTTAAAAAAAAGATACTCGTGGTTACTTTGAAGAAGTCCTGACTTGCCTCACACATTACTTTTTTTAAAGGGTCATGTTAACTTCCTTGCGTGTCGCATTACTGTCCGAAGGTAGTATGAGTATGATGATCTCAAAACGACGGTGACGTGTCCCCTTTAGGAACTACGTCACGTGGCAGGTCAGGGATCTCCATAACAAGTATTAATTTCTTTCAGGGACAAAGCTCCATAAGGTCGAGGCTTGTTCATTTGCACGTGCCGTAGCCGTGATGACGATGACGCTGATGACGAGGATGATCGCGGACGACGACTGGCTTGTGCAATAGATGACATCTCGATGTGCTAACCGATGCATTTCATACGACAAAAAAACAACTAACAACTGCCAGAGCAACGAGCCCAGACCTCGCGTTTGCCAACTTCAGGTTAGATACGGTACCACAAAGCACCCATAATGAAGGCGAAATGAAATTCACAACTCGAAATAACATACAAGCTATGACCAATAAACAAAGTATATAACTGTGCACCGCGTTTTCCCTCAGTTACATGCGTGAGTGGTCCAGGTCAATGACGATTTAAGGTAACACTGAATGATCCCACTGTGTCGCCCTCACAACAAGAGTCAGTTCGTGGATATGCCGTTATTTTTTTTCTTAGATTGTACGTAATGACGATAACACAAGCTGTCTTCGCCGATAAGAGGAGTGACCCGTCAACTTAACGCCATTCCGGAGAACTTTTCCCTTCGAGCAGAAAAGGCCGATCACAAGTGGACGCTTATGCAATTAAAGTTATTACGCTATGCGTCGTAATCGCGCCAACACTACGGCACATGTGAATGGTAGTAGATAGAAAAGCGTCTATCTGGCTAAAAACACTTAAACTTGGAAGTCGTTCGTGTATCACCTTCAAACTCACAAGCCGAGCTTCGCTATGTAGACACATGAACCAGTCCACTCAAAAATTACTGTCTGTGCACGTAACATGAGCAGTTTCTGACAACCATAGAATGTTTCACAAAATTTCAGAATGTCTACTACGACTATATACAGTTCTGAAGTGCCAAAACCGCTCTTTGCTGATAGTCGGTTCGGTTCATTGTTTTTTATTTATTTTAGTGACAGTTCAATGCTCTCCCATAGTTGACTACGTAGTTATCGAAATAGTTCAATATTTCTTCTACGCACTACGTCACACTTCTTCTTTTTCAGATTTTGCAGAATACCCAGTTTCAGCTGAGTGTGAACTCTAGTCTCCTTGATGCAAATGAATTCTCCAGAAGGCTGCGTACACTAGTTTCTAAATATTTGTCTTGAAAATGCCTGCGGTCCACCTCGGTAGAACTGTGGCTAGGGTTCTTGGCTGCCTACCAGAAGGTCGCGGGTTCGACTGCGGCCGAAGCTGTCGTATTTTGACGAAAGCGAAACAAGAGAAACCCATGTACTGTGCAATATCAGTGCATACGAAGGGTAAGAGCGCACTGAATACGAATACACAAAGAAAGGACACACACACACACACACATAGCGCTATGTGTGTGTGTGTGTCCTTTCTTTGTGTATTCGTATTCAGTGCGCTCTTACCCTTCCTAAACATGGAACACCAACATGCCCACCTTTCCGCCTTGGTGAATATCAGTGCACGTTAAATAACACTACATGAAGCAAATTTCCAGCGCCCTCCACTACAGCGTCTCTCATGATCACATCTTGGTTTTCACGTGTAAAACCCAGATAATATTAGGCCGCTTACTGCCAACTTATTGCTTTCGTTAATAGAGATAAGAGCAGACAGACAGCTATAGAATCAAAAGGGCAAAGAAAATTAGTAATTAGGAACACATCTTTTTTGGAAGCAAATGAGGGACATATGCAAAAATGCATACGAGGTCGGCCGCTTGCACACGCAGACGTGAAAAACAGCAAAAAAAAAACGCAGCAGCAATATAGTTGGCTCCTTCGTGTACAATGTAACGTAACGCAGTAAAAAGAGAAGAAAAAAAACGTGGCTTTGCGCCCTCAGTAGCGACACAATGCGCCCACCTCTTTTGTGACTCGCTGTCAACAATAGCTTCCATAATGACAGTCACGCTACCTTATCACAATGTCCGCGTATACGGACGGCTAATACAATGATCACATTGTTAGGAAAGCGGAACAATGACCGAATAGCCGCGCAGCTTCCCACAAAGTTCAACCACGTAAGAAGCTTGCACGCACTGTAGTCATTGTGTCAGTCGGGAAGGCTGAATACGGCCACATCGCGGCGAAAGATGAGAAGATGGTATGTTCAAAGAATAGTATTTAGTGGTGGCAATGGGCTCGCGATTGATGAGCATGTATATGACGTCTTTCCTGCAGTCTGAAGGAGTGTGATCTCAAGTTGCTTTACTATTATTATCTGAGATTTTTAGTTGCAAGTACCACGAAGCGATTATGAGGAACACCGTCATGGAGAGCTCCAGAAAATTTGAAAATCTGGTGTTCTTCAGCACGCACTTCAATCTAAGTAAACGGGCCTCTATTATTTCAGCTACTTCCAAATCAAAATCAACATGATATAATATTATTACAGAAAATTAAGGTATTGCACCTCAGTATACAAAATGAAGTCAGGCAGTTGGATAATAAGCTGGGACCTTCTCTGCACGTCAAAATATGACTTCAGAATGCAACTGCCGCCACCGGGATAAAATCAGTGACTTTCAATTCGGCAACCAAGTGGCATAACAACAACTGTACGTCTTTAGAGGCCACAAGCCCCCTTTAATGTTGTAATCACGTTTCGGCGTTGTAGTAATGCATTACTGGCGACGTGCGCGCTCTGCACGTATTGCCACATGCACGCTCTAATGTAGGGCCCAATAAACCGTTAAAAACTGCATAACTATCATGACAATACTCTGGGTAACTGTTGACAAGAGCATTTCACGCTAGACATTTCTATTACAGGATATTTCAGCACAACGGGATGCTGGTCCTATTATTAGGGAAGCCGGTTTACAAATACAAAAAAAAAATGCTTTCACGAAGGTGAACTTCTGATAATTCGGCCCCGTGCTCCCAACTTATCGCTTGCAAAAACGTTATGATATTATTTTCTTGTTTACGTTTGGTTTGTCTGTAACTACACATTCTTTGACCAAGATTACAAAGCAAGCTTCAGTCTGCAAGATACAAACTTAAAACGAGACTACTGTTAGAAACATGTTGCAATAATTTATTCCTCCACCATATCTTCAAATCGCACCATAAATGACGGAAGCTTTTCCACCAAGCGGAGAGTGAACTGGTCTCAAAGAAAAGCAAGGTCTCCGCACTAAAATATTTCAGATTAAAGTCAAAATGTAACGGAATACAATATAAAAGAAAATTATAACACAGCCCGCATACCGAATCGATCAGGCTTCGTATGCACCCGTGTATCTGAGCTTTTACGCTGCGGCAGTTTGCGAGGCCCACCGTTTAATGGCGCTGTCTACAACCCGTTATAAGTGTTCATCAGGATCGCAAGCCCACAGCAGTAAAATGCTACGCCAGTTTCATCCGTGAACGCTTAGCTTCGGTTCACAGCCGTCGTAAATTGTTGAGGCAGTGAGGCGCAGAAGTTGCATTATTTTATTTTGTTTTTATCTAAAGAATTACTACGAATGAGGCGGAAAAAAAAAGAAGCATCATTCCAAGGCGTCGCCACGACGCGAAAAATTTCTGCACAAGCTTATATGCCGTAGAAGAAAGGCAGTCTTGAATACTTTTCGAGATAACTTTTTGCATTCGTTCGAGCGTACTTACCTTGACTGATATATGCTTCAGCTATAAAAACTACCTGAACTCTAGTGAACGATTACTACGAGCAAGATATATTAACGTCATTACGTTCACGAAACAGTTCACCGAGCTTCAATTATACTAAGTGTTATGTGTATCTTTACCTGCATTTCAAGGGATTATTTGGAACGTTTGTTTGATGAGCGGTGTAGCTAACATTAGACGATATCTTGTTTTGGCCATTGTTACGCTCCGCAACTATGGTCGTAACTATAACACTTCCGCTGTCAATAAACCTGTAACAGCATTATTAACGATTAAAAAACAGAACGGTGGTCAGCCTGAAAAAAATAGGCCAATGCACGTTTGGGAAACTTACGAGCAGCCAGTGACGAGTGCCTTCGCGCAGTCTGTTCCACTGGGGCATCGCAATGACTGAACTCTTCGGCGCATATTTTTGAACAGGAAAATGTACATGCTCTTATTGTGGGTCGATGAACATGGACTTCACATGACACTGACTTGGCGACCTCATACATTGGACGGCATTGACGATAACCACAATGCTTTCTACAGTCAACTCAACACACCAACCACGGCAGACGGCGATCGAAAGACCCCGCGAATCCCAACAGGACGTCACTGCATTTTCAACGTGGTTTTCTCAATACTTTCCGTCGGACCCCAACATTGGCTATCTATAGTAAACATTCAGTTCTCCTTATAGCACTAGTCTCGTCGCAGACACCGTATTTTGAATCCCCTCATGTTACCGTTGTCCTCCAAGGTGCTCTCCCAGCTTCGCTACCTGATTTTCGCAAGCCCGGCGACGTACTCTCTACATAGGCTTGCGACAGTGGTCATCCAGACAACAATGCAAAAGCAGTAGTGGTTTCAGTTCGAAGAACGCGGCAATATGTAGCTATTCTGTCTACTGCATTCTATTATACGCCATGGTGGCTCAACGGTTCTGGGCCTTGACTACTTACCCAGAGGTTATTAAATTGAATTCCGCCCTATAAAGGCTAAATGCTGAGGCCTGTTCACCTAAATTTAGGTGCGCGTTAAACAACACAACGTAGTCAAAATTTTTGCAGTCGACCAACTCTAGGCAGTTCAGCAGGCCCACGAAGCGGCAGATAGGCAAGACTTTGACGTCCCGACATTGCAGACCTTAGTCCGGGCCATTATTCTGCCGGACAGATAATTAAGTTTTTCCCATCCAGTTTTTCCCATTCTCCTACTGCGTTTCTCGTAATTATAGCGTGGTTTTGATAATTCAAATCCCAGGCATATTATAATGTACTGCGCCATTTTTGCTAACTACAGGTAAAGAAGACAGACGTTCGTTTCCTTTATCACACGCTCTTACTGTGCCTCGTTATAATCACTGCCTTCGCATGCCACAAAACCTTTTCGAATTTCATGAGTGCACGTTTCAAGAGGCAAGAGCAACAAAACACGTTTCTATGTGTTCATTTCAGATGCAACTACATGAAAGAGACATGGTACTGTATAGAATAAATTATACTCAAGATATTTTCGCCGGCATGCCGAAAGGTTCGCAAGTCTTCAGCCATGTCTCAGTGTTTTAGAAGCTACGGCGAGAGCTATGTCTGAAGACGCACGTGAACTGTATGCTTAATGAACGCCATATATCAAGATACGGGAAAAAAAGTGCATTATTAAGGTGTCTACTTGCCTTTGCGAATTCATCAGACAGTATTTTTTTTTAATCCAGATTGAATGACGAAAGCACGCATGCTCAACACAGAGCCGCTTTGATTAGGATGGTACCGCTGGCTTTTAAAGATAGTCGTGAATGCTCTTCTATCCATCCTGCTTTGCATCGACGAGTTTAACTTCCACCATGAATCGCACAGCTCGAAACAAATAAAGGCTCCGGGTGCACTGCTATAAAACAGAATCTATCAATATTAGTGGCAGCGGATGTGAAAAAAAATGCAATAAGTGAATAATAAAAAATATAGGTTGGACGAAAGTTGAAAAAAGACGTGCAGAATAATTGCTGTTTGGTGGAGCCCGTGGAGCTTACTCGCTCTCTCTCTTTCCCTCTCTCTTGTGTTTCGTAACTATGGAACGAGCTGTCCCCCATGTTGAAGCTGTGGTTAAAATGCTCAGCTGCCGACCCGAAGGTCGTGGGCTCGATCCCCGTGGCAGCGGTGCCCATTTGATGGGGGTGGAATGGTTGAGGCCCGTGTGCTGTCAGGAAACGCTTTCAAACGCGAGATGGTCGAAGTTTCTGGAGCCCTCCACTACGGCGTCTGTGATCGTATCGAGGTTTGGGGGCGCAAAAATCCCAGATATTATATAACTGTGGGATCAGCCAGCACGACAAACGAACAAAAAGAAGAAAGAAGAAGCCGATGCTGCTGTTGCCACAGCTGATTTTGTGGTGTCTTTTGTGAAGTGTTGCATTGTTTTGGGGTAACTTGCTACAGAGCTGTAGCTCGGCTCTCTTAGCTATATGGCAGGCGCACCTAATGGTCGTATTAATGACGTAGCGAAGGAGCTTTCTGAGATGGCTCCTACTAGTATCAAAGAGGTCATCAATGTCATCAGTGATTTGGCCACTAAGCTTGATGCCTTCGCAGTTCATATCATAGCTCAGGTTAGTAAGATTGAAGACTCAAACTCAGAAATTAAAGTCGAGGTCGGAAAAATGCGTGAATCTGTCGAATTCATGAATACGGCCTTTGAGGTGTTTAAGAAAGATGTTGCGAACTTTCGAAGGGAACTAACAGAGGTGAGGACTCTAAACAAAGATATTGTGAAACAAAACCAAGAGACGGCTAGACAACTGACTGACGCCAAAAAGGACATTATTGAACTTAAGCAGCACGGAAGGAACATGAACGTGGAAATCATAGGGCTTCCACGTACCGCAGATAAAAATCTAAAGGCGACAGTGGGTAAAATGGCCACCTGTTTGGGAATCGAGATGTCCGATGGAGACATTGATGTCGCAGATCGTGTCCCATCAAGAGATAAAGATAAACAAAATGTTGTGGTAAGATTTGCAACCAGGACATCCCGAGACAAATTTTTGACTGCAGCTAGGAAGACGAAGCTGAATACGAGTCACCTTTCTTTAGAGCATAATGATCCCATCTATGTCAATGAGCATCTCTGCCTAGAAATTAAGATTCTGTTCAGGAAAGCTCGACAGGTGAAAGCAGAAAAAAAAATGGAAGTTTGCATGGGTATCTCAGGGCCGGATTCTAATGAGAAAAGCTGAGAACTCGGCTGTTGAACATATTCAATCTGAAGGTGACCTTGCCAGGATTTCGTAGGTACTCGTGTTCAGTTAAGTTCTGTATTTATAAATATGCCTAATCCTTCATATATGAAAAAACAGAAATGTAATAAGGTCTCGATTTTCCACTGCAATGTTCGAAGTTTACGCAGAAGTTTTAACAATCTTGTCACCTATATAGCATGGTTAGACTTAGCTTTCGATATTATTGCTTTGAGTGAAACATGGTTGAAGGCTGATGAAACATTCAGTATGCAGGGATTCAGGCTACTATCGCAGCCACGCAACTCGCGTGCGCGAAGAGGTGGTGTTGCCTTCTTTATACGGGACAATAATGCGTGCAATGTCTTGCTTGATGCATCTGTTACCAACGCAACTATAGAAACTCTGTTTATCAAAATGGAAAGAGGGCCAATTATTGGCGTTGTATACCGCCCGCCTGGTTCTTCGATTAAAGCGTTCCTGAAGGAATTTGAGGCTGTGCTTATGAGAGTTTCCTGCATGCACTACAATAATATTGTAGTTGTTGGAGACTTTAATATTGACCTGTCATCCGATACTTCGAATGAGTACACGCTCCTATTAAAATCATTTAACTTGTGTATAGTCATAAATGAGCCAACGCGTATCTCCGACACGTCATCTACTTTTATTGATCACGCCCTTTGCAATGTTGGCGATGATGTGCATGCTGGTGTGCTTCCTTTTCCGATTGGCGATCACTTGCCTATTTTTGTTACCCTTATAAATGAGCCTCTCAATACGAAACCTTCTTGGGGAAAATTGACTACAAAGATTGACTATAAGTTACTACGTGACAAAATAAGTCAAATCGATTACTGCACTATGTATGACGAGGATGTAAATATAGAATACAGTAATTTCATATGCTCTTTCAAAAATGCTGTGTCACTAAGCACCATCACAACTAGTAGCAAGTACGCCAAGCCACTCTACCCTTGGATGACACCTAGTATTCTAGAAACACTGAAACAAAAAGACCATTGGTATCACAAGTGGAAGCAGCAGAGAACCAATGCCTGCTACTTAAATCAATTCAAATGCTATAGGAATAAGTCAGTCACCCTAATGAGGAAACGAAAAAAAGGATACTATGCTAAGCTTATCGAAGAGGCTGGAGGAAACTAAGCGAATTTGGGAAATAGCAAAATCTGCAGTTGGTCTTGACTCAGATAAACGTGTACTGCCTGACGATATAACTCAAGACACGGTGAATTGCTTTAACAAGTATTTTGCAGACGTCGGGCGTGCTTTGGCTGCTCAGTTTCCTGACACTACAGACCACACGCGTCCCATTAGACCAGTTTCTGATAGTTTTGCTATATTTGAGATAGAAATGTCCCATATCATGTCAATAGTAAAAAAAAAAACTAGGCGTCAATAAAGCGGCTGGGCTCGATGCTATTATAGTTAAATTAATAAAATATAACATAGATATTCTGGCAGACCATTTTCTGCACATGTTTCAACACTGGCAGGACTGTGGTATATACCCAAATGAGCTTAAGTTGGTCAAAGTCGTCCCTGTATACGAAGATTTAGACCGATCAAGTGCATCTAAATACAGACCAATATCTGTGTTAAGTGTAATTAATGCAATTTTTCGAAAATTCTATCAGTGCAGATAACATCCTTTGCATCCAAACTTAATATAATTTGGTCAAACTAGCATGGTTTTCGAGCACACAGATCTACATCTACTCCAGTTTTGGTTTAACCCAACAAGTTAACAAAGCCTTGAACAACAATAAAATAGCCGTTGTAGTTTTTTTAGACATAAGAAAAGCTTTCGATTCCGTCAACCACAACATCATGTTAAGTAAGCTTCATGACTACGGTTTTCGAGGCAAAATTCACCAGCTTCTCAAATCATACCTATCCGACCGCCAGCCACGAGTAGTGATGAATGGCGTCGAGTCCTCTACTCAATCAATAGTCTCCTGGACAAGGCTCACTTATTGCACCCACTCTTTTTTCCCTGCACGTTAACGATTTTTCCTCCATCCTACTATATTCAGAAGCTTTAATGTACGCAGACGATACGGCACTAATCTTTGTTGGTGACAGCTTAAGATACATCGAAGATAAAATTAACGAAGAGTTACAGAGAGTACAAATATGGTTTAAACGAAACCACCTTAATATCAACACAGAGAAAACTGAATGCATGGTCTTTCACTCTAGGAAAAAAGAACTCGACTTTGCAGACTTCAACTTGGTTTTAGATGCGGCACTGCTACAGCCAGTAGCCTCGTTTAAGTACTTAGGGGTCATGTTTGACTCGGACATGAACTGGAAATCGCATATAAAAAAGACATGCTCCAAGCTAGCATATGGGTGTCACACGCTACTAAAAGCCCGTGAATCTTTTGGCGCATCGAATTGCGCATCCTATATTTTGCATTCGTGCACAGTCACTTGAGCTACTGTATAGCATCGTGGGGCAGTACATATAAAGCTCACTTGAAATGTATTAGCCGCCTGCAAAAGAGGGCAGTCCGGATTATTACATACTCAAACAGGACGGATACTGCAAAACCGCTGTTTCAAATGATGCGTGTACTTCCACTGGACTCTGTTCACGTGTCTAGTGTTGCTGATATAGTGCATGGAATAATAAAACGTGATGACCCATTCCCATTAAGCACCTTTACGTTACCCGCGCGCTGTACCAGAGCTGCAGCGAACCAGTGTTTTAATTTACCAGTAGCCAGAAATGCCTACGGTCGAAGGCTCATAGAATTTCAGGGCGCTCTCATATGGAATGTGATACCGACTGATGTGAAAGAGGCTAGAAATTTTCCATTGGCCATGAAGTGTGCACTTCATGCGAACTTTCTAATTAATACGTCTGCATAGTCATTTAGTATTTTTATTAATATTATTATGATTAGTAATATTCTAGTGCTATTATTATTCTGTGCTATAAGTAGCTATGTTCTGCGCTATGTTTCTTTGTAGAGTTCAATCATATGTTTTTTGCTTTTTTCTGTTTTAAACATTGTATCCAGGTTGATGTCCTTTGTCGCTGTGTAACCGTTTGCGCAAGTATGTAGGTATGTCACACAATTGGTCCCTCTATTAGCCAGTTAGGCTATGGGACCAAACAAGTGTTGGCGAAGTTTTTTGTTACATGGATGTGAAAGTTACAATAAAAAAAAGAAACAACGACACACTTAAACGCCGGGAGCC
The DNA here is from genome assembly GCF_043290135.1 of Rhipicephalus microplus. Classification (NCBI taxonomy): domain Eukaryota; kingdom Metazoa; phylum Arthropoda; class Arachnida; order Ixodida; family Ixodidae; genus Rhipicephalus; species Rhipicephalus microplus. The sequence goes on from NC_134708.1 coordinate 56,643,916, forward strand.
ATGTGACATTAAAGCATAAAAAACGCATGAATAATTATAAGCGCCCTATTATCCATGTGGGTGCTTCCTCTTTTAATGGCGGGGCTCAAGTAACTTCTCGCTGCGGGCGCCGGATAGCGCATATACGAATTCTGAGCATCATAAAACGGTATGTGCTCGCTTTGTCCACGTCAGCTCCTGCTTCGCTCTAAAAACACGTGTGCCAATTTGTCCGGCACGGAATGCGAAAGCTACAATGAGCGAGTTTTTTACGTGACAAGAAAGTATGTCACATCACGTGACCAGTAATCACAGAATGGAAATCACGCAACATCACGTAAACACGAGTCCGCGTGACGAAACTCTCGTAGCATCCCGTAATGGCTACTCAAGTGGCCCAAATCAAGTAAGATTACGTCACAACTAGTGATGTGACGGAAATTACGATAATGACGTTCACGTGCCTCAACTTGCCTGACCACTCGTAACTGGACACATGACTCGAATGATGTACTTTCACGTAACTACTCACGTGACTAAAAATCATGCAACATCCCGGAACATCTAGTCACACGATTGAAACCACGCAACATTGCGTGACATATCACGTGAATTCTTCTAAAGTATCGACATACCTTGTTGTATCAACAAAAACCCAGCATCAGTATTTGATTGTATGTGGTACAACGTCCCAAAACCATCGTACGACTATAAGAGACGCCGTAGCAGAAGGCTCCGGAAATTTCGACCAGCTGAGGTTCTTTAACGTGCATCCAAATCTGAGCACACGGGCCTACAACATTTCCGGCTCCATCGGAAATGCAGCCACCGCAGCCGGGATTTGATCACGCGTCCTGCGGGTCAGCAGCCGACTTCCTTCGGCACTAGACCGTCACGGTGGGGCAACCAAGCATCAGTAGCAAAAGCTTAGCATTAATAGCCAGACAATAGCTACGCTGATGGTTTCAGCATTTTACAACCAACTTTTTTAGAGCGTGCCTCTATCAACGCGATAGAGTTATACAGCTCGTTTAGCAGGAATTACAGTGATGGCGTTGGCGTCGTCATTGTGAGCAAGGAGTATGTGCTCTCTGCGAACAAAAATTTGGAATAGATGGAACTAACTAACTAACTAACTAACAAACTAACTAACTAACTAACTGACCAAGCAACTAACTAAATCAATAAATAAAAATGAAAAACTTTATTTTCAGTGATAATCGCACCCAGCCTTTCTGCGCTCCACCACAGTCCCCCTGATTGCTTGGGACAGCTTTAAAAAAATGGAAACCTATACGAATATCATGTAATGCGAAGAGTCTCTTTATCGAATGCAATGTTACGTAGCAGAAGCACACATTCACGCTAGGCGTTAAAGTATGTGCATTACACAACAAGGGAAAGGTTTAGAAGCACACGCATTAGAAATGACTCAAGCATACTTTAAAATGATCAGCAACACACGAATACACAAAAAACGCGCAGCAGATGCTTGACTGATTTGCAAAGGGAAGTATTATGGCGTAGTGGGCATTTGGCAGCTTTACTTACAGTAAATACTCTAGGATATATTGGCGCGACCAGTATTGCTTGGCCGAACTTTCGTCCCAATGCATCACGGTTAACGAGTCCACAGATGAATGAAGCGAGGCTAGTGAATGAGAGGGCAGCCTGAAACGGGCCCGATTGCGCTGTCACGTTCAACTTGTAGGCGTAAACTCAAGCGTACTCTAACAATTTTGTTTTGCGTTAATAACAGAGTTACAAATAAATGATTGCGTTTCATCACAAGGCTAAAACATTTCATATAGTGCATCGAGCTGGATGACAACAGATACTATTAAACGCTGTAAGCATTAAAACGATAGTCACTGACTCCGTCACAGAAAGCCCATTAGAACCTCATCGTCTTCTTGGTTGATTCATTGGAACCTAGATGTGTAGTTTGAACCCCCCCCAGATATTGGTCATAAATGTTGCGGCAATGGCTTTAAAAAAAGCTTCATAAAGTCAACTTTCGGCAAGTGCAAAAATTAGCGGTGTTAGCGGTATTTTTGTCGAACATCAAGAAAAACCACAAAGATAAAGAATTTCAAGAAATATATAAATTTATAAATGTGAATAAGTAAAAATAAAATGAGTGCAATATTGAAAAAAATACATAGGTATGTACTTGTAGTATTAGCATAGGATTCTTTTTTATTATTTTATATATAAAAATACCTCCGTTTACATAACATCGTGGCAATGACTCTCTTTCTATGCCTCCAGAGAGAGTAGTACAGTTTCAGAAAGCTCAAACCCATGGTTTTGTTAAGGTGGTGTGAGAACTTTTTACCGTTATATTTGATACCTGCGAGATTGTGCAAAAATGTGCTTCATGTTTTCTTCTTGCTTACAATTAAAACATTCAGAGTAAAGAACTAACTTTGGACTAGACAATTGAAAATAGAGAGATGTGATTCTGCATCGCAGTTTTGTCTTTTTTTTTTATACCACCCTTCAATGGGGCACTTTTTTATCTGCACTATGTAGCGCCCAGCTTACGCCTTCTCACGAATTTGTTGTTTTGCGCTAAGTGGCGAAGAGTTGTACTATATGTAGGAAAGTACTATTCTCCTAATCTTACCGCTAGTACTACTGAGAGGAACTGTAGTTAACAGAGCAATGTAGTTTTGTGAGCTATCGGCACACAACTGTGATTGCCTCTTATTCAATAAGAAGGTGCTTAACCCGGTGCACGACGGGTTGTTAAAGACTGGCGTTAAGCTCTTCTATGAGCCGGGTTAAATAGCAGTACCTCAATTTCCACTCTCTGTCTTCGACTCCAATATCTCTCTAGCTTTTGGTCTGCAACGGAAGCGCTGCTGTGGTGAATCTTCACCACAGTTCTATGTACTGCTATGTACTGTTGTTTGGGTAATGTTTGCTAAAGCATGCCGGAACAAGAAAAAGATCTCGTCGACAGTTCGTGCCAGATTTCATTTTTACAAGTGTAAAATCTAATAATTACAACCAAGAAAGCCACATTTCAATAAAACAAAACACAAAATACGACGTTATTCAAAGGCTGATGATACTCACAAAAGTGGTGGAGAGGATAAAACTTTCGCTTCGCTGTTACAATATGAGAAACGCTCCTGTCGACCAATTGAAACTGCTGCCTAGTGCGTCCAAAGGCACAAGCTATATGGTGTGCTACTACAACTCTAGAATAAGGTATTTTACGGATACTTCCTAATCACCCTTTGTCGTAAGAAAGGGTTCTCAGGCCTTCGCTGAGTCTGTTCTTAACACAGAAGGCCTTCCCTTTGTCGTAAGAAAGAGTTCTTGGGCTTTGGCTGAGTCTGTTCCTAGCGCAGAAGGCCTTGAAAGCTTTGCCGTTCTTGCTGATAATTAATCTTAGAAACCAATGCTAGAGTTGTATTCTTTTCTTTTTTGTTGTTTTGCGCTCCTATTTGTTTTTTTCTGTGGCATGTCAATTCTATTTACCCCTATACCTTTCCCTCCCCAGCACAGGGTAGCCAGCTGGTTTGGGAAGAGGTTAACCTTTATCCATTTCCATTTTTTTTACTGCTTTCCTTCGTGTGTGCTGGCAGAATCTCAACTGCGAGAGGCTGATCGATGAATGGGCCTACTGTTCGAAAACAAAGTGAAGCCCTAACATAAGTATACAGTGTACTTACATGGGGGAGCATGGCATGAAAAAAATAAACAAAGTCATGCCTAAAAGCAAAGCACCTCAGTGGAATGGCGTTTTAGTACACTGCAAACTGAGCAGAGCCCCACAGCTCAGAAAAACATTTGTAAAAAACCATACAGCGCAAACGTTCCAATTTACATATGAAGGCCTTTCATAAATGTTTCTGTGTGTAGCTTTAGCGAACTTTCCTCCTTTTTTAGCAGCGAGCAAGATCAAGCTATATCAATGATATGGGAATGAACTGGAATAATGAATAAAGAAATAATGAAGACATATCTCTCAGCAGGTCCACAAACACAGAAATCAGAGATGCGATAATTGACGCCTATAAAAACACGCAAATAGATAAGAAAATGTAAATACGGCAAAGTTAATTGGGTCCTTGCTAGACAATTTACGCATTGCAAGACCCAAGCGCACAGTTCCGCTCTCAATCAACAAAGGAATGTGCCAGAGCCCTTGTGATTGCCCATGAGCAATAGCTTGAATTACGAAGTCAGCACTTGTCAATGATGTTTTGGCACAAGAAACTAGGTAAAATATGCCATGCAGTTAGCGCACAAGAAAACATAGTGAATATTTTCGTTCGAAACCATTGTAACTGCATCGTAGAAATTCGTATGACAACTATTCAATTAGCCTAAGCAGCTACTTTAGCTTGTTTGATACTTTTGAAATAGGCATTTATTTTGTCCAGAGCTGCCAACGGTTAACTAGCTTTACTGCCTCACATTCCCTTGTTCAAAACTTATGGAGATATGCTACAATTAACAAGAAATATACTAACTTTGTGTTTCTTTTTGTCGTTCAAAAATTGGTGTCATGAAGCGTATTTTCTAGTCAATATTGGCTGATATAATGTTTCACTAATATGAGGGTTATCGAAACTGTATTCATTCCCGGCTGTAAGGTCTTCTGCCTGGCATTTTTTTTAATTAGTTCAAACGTTTCATTTATTCTTGTAAAAAGATTCAATAAAATGTATTTTTTGATGCCCGGTCAAAAAACATCAGAATGGCTGCTCGCGCGTCTCCACTAGATCCACGGTGCGGAGCTCCCGCGAAACGTCACTATGCTTTGCGTAACCACGTCAGAAGAAGCTCGTACCACGTTGTGACGTCAGCGCACAGTAAATATGAAAGCGGGCATTCAAAAGTGCACTAAATGACTACTTTTTAAGGGTATGCTTCTTCTTAGCAGTTTAATTTCTAGGCTTTTGGTTGCTTGCTCTTCGATTTGATGCAAAAAAGCCGCAACTCAAGATCTTCGTCTCAGTACCCATTAAGTATGGGTTTCTCCTTGTTCACTTCCAGAAAGCATTCTAAACAGGAAAGGGAGATCAGTGGTATTAAGTAAAATGAAGGAAAGACAAGAGCACGTAATGAATGAGCCAGCTTAGAAGTTAGAAAACGAAAAGTACAGATTCTGCAATGAATATACCTAGAGTTTTTTTTTCTCCTGTAGAGCGTGCTTAACCTGTAAGACTATTATGTATGTAGAAAAAGCCAACCTAATCAACAAAGGCACGCTGTCGAGGATTACTGGGAATTATGTTTCCGATCCTTGTAGGTAGTATTCCTGAAAAAAACTTCTCATAGGACACACGTACGAACATGACCGAGAACAAAACGAAAACATGCGCGATAAAAAAGTGCATGTCACGAACACACCAGGAGAGAGCACGAGATACTGCGGCTGCCTGCAATAGAAAGAAAACGCCCAACTAGAGCACTCGTTCTGCATTCCAGCTCCCAGTTGTTCGCGTGTGCCTAATGGCGTGGGAAGGGAGCAGCTGGCCACAACAGGACTGTATTCATCTGCATACACGCATAGATGCTATATAAAATCCACCTATAATGGCCGAAAGGAGATGCTTCATTGTATAGTTAGAGCGCAGCAGGAACACATTTAGGCGTATGCACTATAGTTACTTCAACCAGCTATGTAGTGGGGCTCCATTGTCAACGTGACGTGTCTGGCACCCTTTCTGAACATTTAGCGAGTCTTCCTTTTTTGGTGTGAACATTTTGGAATATGTGCCATTTTTGTGCATGTGTGAGTGTTTGGGTTCTCGAGCTGCTTGAATTCCAGTCGCAAATAAAAACTACTTTAGCACACGCCTCGATAGTAGGAAGGAGCGTATCGCGTAGCCTTAACGTGCTGTGATAGAAATGACGGGAGAGAACATGAATCTATAAGCGGCGTGCGACAGAAAGGAGTACCAGATAAATGCTACAACCAGGTTGAACCGGTCGGCTGCACTACGAGTACGTCAAATACTGACAAAAGCAACCGACCCTGTTCAATGGCTATGGCTCTAAAAAGCATTAGTAAAGTAAATAATAGTATTACACCTGGTTTAACGCACGAAAACCATAAGACGATTCCGAGACACGCCGTAGTTGTAGCCTCCAGAAATTTCGACCCTATGAGGTTAATTATAGTTCACCTAAAGCTAAGGCGATGGGTGTCAAACATTTTCGCCTCCATTGTAAATGCAGTCGCCGCTGGGATTCGACCTCACAATCTCCGGGTTAGTAGTTGAGTGCCGTAACCACTAGACAATTGCGGCGAAGCACAGTAAAGCTAACCTATATGCTAGAGTATTTGAAATATAAACTACAAAGTTAAAAAGTGCAATGTTCATACTTTCACGGGGTGTTGAAGTGGACACAAGGAGCAGACTGGATGTTCAGTGTTAACTGTTTATTCACCTCAATTTGTGCACGGTAAACAAAAAGTTAGATTACAGCAAGACACTGGCAATGATAGCGTAGAACAGAGCGTCGGCTGTCGGTAAACTGACAGGCGATGACGAGCGTCGGCTTTTTTACATGTGCCTTCGAATATTCCAGCGCTATCGCAATCGGCCACACAGCTTCAAGAAAAATATGTAAGGCTCCCTTTGTGAGCGTCATCGCATTGAAAAGCTCTACGATTATCTCGACGGTTCTTTAGCCAATCAGCGTAGTTGCGCAAGGCAGCACTTACACATGTGATGGGGCGATAACAAAACTTGACAAAGGAGCGTGGCAGTGCGGCGTTGTCAGAAACCCGCTATATTATATGGCTTATTCATTTGGGTGTTTTCAAGCGCGCTAGAGCGCTCTGAAAAGTGGCTGCGCCTTCGGTTGGTAGTATTTGAACAGTCGGACTATTTTCGGTTGGCTCTTTCAGAGCGTCGGCCTATGACTTGAAGCGCGGCCGACCACTCTGACTTCGAAGCTGAAGGCGTGGTGCAATCTGAGTGAGAGGATAGAGTGCATGACTGAAGCCAGCTAATCACGTGGCTGCCGGCAGGTGAGCAGGGTGAGGTGAGAAGCGCGAGCGTGCATTTTGGATGAGGGCGTCGCTGGGGGCATATTAGTTAGTGCACGTGCGTTGTTAATGGAATTTTTGCATGTGTGTAGGGCTAATTCACATCTACGAAGTCATAAATGCTTCATGTCGATAACAAGGTGGCCAGCTAAGGCGAAGAAAACGTCACTGCTGCCGTTAGCGCAGATCGCAGACAGCCTGCCTTTAAAATAGCAGTTCGGCCGAGGACGATTGTCAGATTTATGTGCACAGCTCAGAAGGCTTTCCATATCACCAGAACTGTCAGAGAGAGAGAGAGAGAAAGAGTATAAAAAAGGTAAGACATGTTAGTGATGTCCCAAGCACAGCCCTGGACCTTCAACAAAGTTTCTGCACGTTCTCGGTAAACTACGTCGTTGAACCTGTGACGACATCCCGCGACCTAAGACGTCGTGGTTGTGATAGGGTGCATGTTACCCGGCTCAAGCCATATCATGGCCCTTTGATTCAACCCGTGCCTTAGTCACCAGGATGGCTCTTCTTCACTCCCGGGAGCCATTGTAGTGAGGAAGAGGACGATTACGAGTTCGTTGTGGCTTCTGCCGTGCACGAGGTCTGCGTCTCTGTCAGACTGGTGATAAAATGTCTAACAACCGTTACTGCGTCCACAATAAATCTTCTTCCGGTAGTACTTTCTTATCTTCAGCTTGATAAACTGGCTACCTCCTTTTCTAACATGAAAGTTATTTAGCCTAAATGGATAATTAAATTAACTTTATTAGGTCCATCGGAAAGCGCTTTTGCACGTTGCGGGCCGCTCCCGCGTCGGAACAGAAAGATGAAATCTCTCTGCAGCGTCGCGGGCCCGTTTAACTGCCCATGATAGTTGTTCGAGTTCGGAGCTGGTAGAAGCACCTTCCCATTTAGAAGGCGTGATGACTTGAACACGGCGTAAAGCGGGGCACCGCCAGGGCATGCGTTCTATATTAGCTATATCATTGCAGAAGGAATGCGTATTAGTTGACTGTGATTAATCTTGTTCAATAGCGTGGGGCTAGGGTACGCCCCGACCTGAAGAAGCCTGAGTGTCAGAGCTTGAGGTCTGCTTAGTTTTCTGTGTGGTGGTGGGTATTGTCTCCACGCCATCTAGCGTAAATGACTTAAAACTAGTACTTTAAAAACTTATCAAAAGACAAGCTGTGTCTCGTCAAACTTCCATGGCACAAAAAGATGAAGGAGGAAAAATCACAACAGCATATCTACAGAGTGAAAGACGATGAGTGGGGCGAAGCGTCAGAACCGCGAATCATCTCTATGTATGTATGTATGTATGTATGTATGTATGTATGTATGTATGTATGTTTGTATGTGTGTATGTGTGTATGTATGTATGTATGTGTGTATGTATGTATGTATGTATGTATGTGTGTATGTATGTTTGTATGTATGTATGTATGTGTGTATGTATGTATGTATGTATGTATGTATGTATGTATGTATGTATGTATGTATGTATGTATGTATGTATGTATGTATGTATGTATGTATGTATGTATGTATGTTTGTTTGTATGTATGTATGTATGTGTGTATGTATGTATGTATGTATGTATGTGTGTGTATGTATGTATGTATGTATGTTTGTATGTATGTATGTATGTATGTATGTATGTATGTGTGTATGTATGTATGTATGTATGTATGTGTGTGCGTGTATGTATGTATGTGTGTGTATGTATGTATGTATGTATGTATGTATGTATGTATGTATGTATGTATGTATGTATGTATGTATGTATGTATGTATGTCTCCTTGGAACAGACAGATGAACGCTTTGACTTACTCATCATTCACAATGTGGATATGCTATGAAAACCACAAACACCATCTGGTTATATTATTCCTAAGGACATATACAAACAACGCCGTCAATACAGCAACTCAAAAACTAGACGTGGCTACATACTACTACTACTACTACTACTGAGGAGGGAACGAACCACGGCGAAAAAAACTTCGTCCCTAAAATATGGATATTAATGAGCTCTAAAGCAATCACTTTTATTCGTAGTCTTGACAGTATCAACATCAGTGAGTTTATTTTTTTTGCATTTCGATGCAAAAGCGCTTATAATTTATAAATGTACGTATACTTTACTGTGCACTTAAACATTTCATTGCTGACTCAAGTCTAACACGAAGGTCTCAGTGTACCAGCTTTTTGTCAGGTAGACTTGACCTATTGGCGAGTACTATAAGCGATGGTGCCATAAACATTGCTGCGGATGCGTTATTTTTGTCGGACACGAATATCTTCTTTTTTAGCATGTAGCCAGTCACCACCTTTTGGCGTGACGGAAAAAATAAGGACTGTCGTTCAAAGAAACGACCGCACGCATGATTACAAAAAAAAATTGGCAGATCCCACGTACAGCGGGAATCGATGATATGCGAAGCAAAAGTGATAAATATATATATGTAACTATAAAATCAGCACAACGTTACAAGGTCGAAGTAAATGATGCCGTACATGATTTCCATGTCATGATTATCATGTTACGATGAGAAGTTTACCTTCGTCATTATTCACGTCACGTGATACGAAATTTAGTATATGTGAAGCTAGCGAAACGGCCGCGAGCACGCTATGAGCGTGGTATGCTGTCATGTTCTTACATGACACGCGTGTCAGGATAATCATGCTTGCACCAGTCATATTTTATTGATGTCAGGTAATATCAAATTTGGCATATGTGGAGCTAGTAAAACGGCCACGAACGCATCATGAAGGGTTGATTAATTGATTGATTTGTGGTGTTTAACGTCCCAAAACCACTATAGTATTGTCACGAACAAAACAAGACCTGCAGCCAGGAGTTCACTTGAACCAGAGGAACGAAGATGTCCTCCTCTTCTTCGCGCCCAAAAACGCGTATGAGCCACAGTGGCTTGTTCATCAATGGTGGCAATATTATGAGAGACGCCGTAGTGGAGGGCTCCGGAAATTTCGACCACCTGGGGTTCTTTAACGTGCACCCAAATATCATGAGGGGTCCAATATACTCCAATGTAGCGTTGACGCGCTCGCAGGCGGGGCACAGTGACGCTACGTTAGGAAAATGCGGGTACTCTATAGTCTGACGGCAAGCGCGACCAGCGTCCGTCGGCGTGGCCCGCCGGCAAAAGGCGCGATATGCGACATGCCGCTGCATTACCCAGACAACACTGCGTCTCCCTTTTTTCGTGACGGAGGGATGCCGGACGCGCTGAAACGCGCAAGCGTCAAAGCAACGCAGCGCGGCGTGCACCTCCGAGTATATGGCAGGACTGGCGCCTGGCATGGCAACGCTGGCGTGACCCGACGAAATGAACGCCGGCGAGCAAGCGCAACGCGTCGCGTTTAATTGTCTTGGTGCCTTGACTGTGGCATGTAGTCATGTTCTCACGTGACACACATCTCAAGATTGTCATCTTTGCAGCAGTCACATACCTTCGTCACCTATTGGCATCACGTAATACCGAATTTGGTGCATGTGAACCTATGAAACGGCCGCGAGCGCATCATGAGCGTAGCATGTAGTCATGTTGTTACATGACACGCATGTCGTTATTATCGTGTTTGGATGTGTCATTTACCTATGTCGTCCGTTCACGTCGCGTAATACCAAGTTTGGTACTTGTGAAGCTAGCGAAATGACCACGAGCGCGCCATGAGCGTAGCATGTAGTCATGTTGTTATATGACACGCATCTCAAGTTTATCATGTTTTCACCAGTATCATACCTTCGTCATCTATTCACGTCCCGTAACACCAAATTTGCTAGAAGTGAAGCTAGAGAAACGGCTCCCAGCGCATCATGAGCGTGCCAGGTTGTCATGTTTTTGATTGATTTGATTGATTGATATTTGGGGTTTAACGTCCCAAAACCACTATATGATTATGAGAGACGCCGTAGTGGAGGGCTCCGGAAATTTAGACCACCTGGGGTTCTTTAACGTGCACCCAAATCTTAGCACACGGGCCTACAACATTCCCGCCTCCATCGGAAATGCAGCCGCCGCAGCCGGGATTTGAACCCGCGCCCTGCGGGTCAGCAGCCGAGTACCTTAGCCACTAGACCACCGCGGCGGGGCTGTCATGTTTTTACATGACACGCATCTCATGATTATCATGTTTGCACCAGTCACATACAATCGTCATTCATTCACGTACTGTAATACCCAGTTTGGTATATGTGACGCTAGCAAAACGGCCGCGAGCACATCATGAGCGTGGCATGTAGTCATGTTGTTACATGACACTCATGTCATAATTTTCATGCTAGGGTCTCTCGCTTGTGTTTGCCATGCAATCATGTCATAGCACATCAGTTTTACAACATGCCATGTGAAGGAAACCACCGCAAGAGCTGCAGGACCATGTAATGTAAATCGTGCATTCATGACCTACATGTCTTGAATTTCATGTTATGACTGGTCAAATATGTTCTTCATACAGTCATGTTATGCCATACCAAGTTTAGTATCGATATCATTATCGAAGCGGCAAGGAGAGCTAAAAGGCGTAGACGGCTAGATAGGTAGATAGATAGATAGATAGATAGATAGATAGATAGATAGATAGATAGATAGATAGATAGATAGATAGATAGATAGATAGATAGATAGATAGATAGATAGATAGATAGATAGATAGATAGATAGATAGATAGATAGATAGATACGCTCAAAGTCACTGAGATTCGCTAAAAAATCCTTCGCAACTAAAAATGAAAATGACACCAAGAAGCTATAAACAGCAAAAATCTAGAATACTGCACATATAAAGCTCTCATAGTAACCATGCCTTGAATCTTGAACATAATAACTCTACTTTGTGTTATGTTTCCTTTCAAGCTCCGTATTATATGAAACTTAGCGTACGGAAGCGTATCAGGAAGCGTAATAAAAATGTGTGCTTTGGCTTCGTAGCCCTGGCTGTGCTGCCACAGAAAGTTTTGGTTAGGTATAGTAAAAATTGAAAGACCCTAAAGCTTCGTCTTTAGGAGTTGAATGCTATAGCGACAACCTATTCCTATTGCGTACGTCAAACACTTAGTGCATAGAACTTTTTCGAGTTTGCTACGCACCTACTACGTGGCCTGAAAGGAAAAGACTCGTGTGTGCCTTTTGTAGTGGGGTACCTGCTTTCAACCACAGAGCCATTATGATAAAGACGTATTCTGACTCTCATGGGAAATCGACGTTTATACCACACTACAATAATACAATATATTATGTTGCAGTGTGAAGCATGTATATAGGAGGCGTGTGTTTGTGAATCGTGAAGGCTACTTCCGCTGCATTTCCCAGCAGTGGAAGCTTTTTCCACTATTTTCAGAAGCGGGGGCATGGCCGTGTGGCATAAAACATCCGTTAGCCACGCAAGCAACCCAAATTCGATCCCCACCTAAATCCAAACAACCCTGGTAGGGTACCCGCCCTGCTCCAGGACTTTTTATCATTTAAGTATTTTATCTACATCGTTCTTGATTTTTCGGTCACGCATAAGATAAATTTTCGCTCACAAAAAACGACGCCGACCTCACTGCCGACCTCATTGCTGACATTCACGCTGCCGCCGAAATTTCTGTGAAACGAGCTCTTTAACGCTAAAACGTTAAAATATTAATGAGATACGCCGTAGAGGAGGGCTCCGAAAATTTCGACCACCTGGGGTTCTTTAACGTGCACCCAAATCTGAGCACACGGGCCTACAACATTTCCATCTCCATCGGGAATGCAGCCACGACAGCCGGGATTCAAACCCGCGACATGCGAGTCAGCAGCCGAGTACCTTAGCTAGTAGACCACCGCGGCAGTGCCACAATTAGAGTGGGTACTTGAGCTGGTTAGTATTGCACTTTTGAAAGTAATATGCTTTTTTTAGTGCGCAGGTAACATTTTAAGTACAGTGTGCTCTGTCCTGCCTGTTTTTCCTTTCTGAAACGTTCCCTGCACACTAAGATGGTATAATTATTTCAAAAATGGAACACAGTTAAAACTGTGAGTGTTAATAAAGATAACTATGTTTCCTACTCCATTTTCTTTTTTGGGCAGCCATTCTGCCTTTCTTCATATTCCTCGAAAATGGCAATGTGATCTCGAGAGAAAGACTTACGCAAAGAGTAGTTTTACTGTGCACGATGGGATCACTTTAGTCGCATGTTCAGATTTGCTTTGCGAATTTGGAAAAAAACGAAGGGCGTTGTTCGAGGGCAGCAATGATGATCTCATGGAGTAAGCGCACACTGTTCTTTTACAAACTTTATTTTATTTCCACAGCACAGTGGTGCACTTATGAACCGGAATGGCTTATGCTCCCCCAAAGTAGAGCACGTGAAACTTATATAGACGTAATCGACCTTTAGCTTATAATTTGCTTTGAAACTCAAGGCGGAAATCATAGCGCTCCAAATTGCTCAACACTTCTTGAAAACGCTTTCCGTAGGCGAGCATGAAAAATCCACTACCTTTAGGTTTTGTTTCGGTGAAAATGTCTATGGCGAAATCCCGGTGGATTGTGTGCACGGCTAAAACCGGCTTTCGGCGCTCCTCGCGAAAACCTTCAACAAGTACTGCCATAGCCGTCTGCGGCACTTCCAACCAATCGTTGTGCCCCTTTGTCTCATCAGCGCTGTTATCAATAGTTGCCCTTCAGATGTGCCATGTGATGGATGCCGACGTACGCTCTAAGGAAAAAAGAGCGGAAACTTAAGCGCCAGCAAGTGCAGCCACGCTGAAGGCCTCTCCACACGCACTCGTTGCAGCGTGTCAATCGGGAAAAAAGGCTCAAGTTTGCGCAGCGCCGTGCACCACCCTAGCGGAAAGAGGGGAAAGCTGTGGTCACTCGGACGGGCCACTCTTTCTGGGTTTTACCATAGTGCGCACAGCAAACATGTTCCTTGGGGCGCTTATCTCGCATTTTGCACGCCTTGGGCAGCGCTCCTTCGTCATTCTCGAAAGCAGGCACACACTACTGCTGCGATGTGAGCTGCTACTGAAGTTTAAACATGAAGAAGACCTGAAAACTTCCCGTCAAGTTCTACAGTTTCCAACGCAAGCAGAGCGCGAAGTGAAGGCATCAAGAGCG